>NC_056751.1:79827550-80022550 GCF_019279795.1 Protopterus annectens | reverse complement strand
AAACAGGATTTAAGTATTCTTTGCTCAAAAAGAGGTGATAAGGTTCTTTTAAATGAGCCAGCACACAACTTTTTCATTGACTTTGTTTTTCTTTTGTGTGCTGAGAAAATTTTATAACAAATGTAAACAGAAGTAAAGGATGCAATTACAACAATGGACACACTTTGGAAAACTAGCAAGGTTACTAGCTTAGTTGTTGAATGTTTCCATTGCTTTCTATAGTGAAATACAAAACTGATGGGTAATACTATAAAACGCCAACTTCCTAAAAATTGCTGTGCTGAAAGGATAAACAAAATGCCAGAAATTCAAAAGGGTGAAAAATTAATTTTTACTTTTTTTTTTTTGCAGAAGAACAAACCCCCCACATCCTCAGACCCCCAGACTTATATATGCACCAACTCCAAGGTTTCACCAACTGGAAGAAGGGAAAAATCTCCTAAAACATGCAAATCTTTGTCAGTCCACAAATGGAAACTGCATCAGCAATGATTTTCTAAGGAAAACAGCATTTGGCATCATGCCATTCATCTTTTTTTTTTTTTTTTGTGCTATTGACTCTCTCACACAATTTCATCTCGAACATGCTGGTTAAAAGTATGTCTTTTTGTAATGATTAATTATATTTATTATTATCAGCATAACATTACACTGCTGAAATGAAGGATGATAAAATTAACTTGGGAAATAACCATCAAGTACATGAATATTAAAATGTAAAACATAAAAGTTTGATTCTAGTCTAGATGGTGGTGACCTCTATCCTCAGAAGTTTTATATAGCTCTGTTTAGAACTAGATTAAGGTCCATCTATTATGAGAAAAAATATTGCATACATTAGTACAATTAAGGAAATATTTCTGAAGGTTTCCAGATAAATGGCAATTTCATACAAAAAGGTACTATAGCCTGTCCTTAGTATTTTCCTCTGTTACTATTCCCAAAGTGGAAAGTTTGAAAATCTAGCCATTTTTTTTCACATAGACTTCGGTAAGGCAAGAAAATATGTCTCCTTAGAACTTACATTTAATTTAGCCTATCTTCTGTCTATATAATTTACCGTTCCAAAGCAGCATGCAGAAATTGCTTCCTTACATACACTGCTGCCTTTTATTACTTGAGAATGGATACAGTACATGCAGACAGGGAAGTGTCAAGAGTGTACACTTAATACCTAGCAAACTTTAATAAGTAGTCACCAGTCAGCTCCATAGGTCAGACTTGGTCATTCAGACTTCTAACACATGCATACATATTTTAAGCTAATTAAAATCCTACCTGACTGATGGAGCATAATTTCAATGAGGAATACAAGCCATTGTAAAACACTGTACCTTAGAATCACTACAGAAAGTGATTTTCAATTTCACAGAATGTTATCATGTGTATGTCTGTTCATAAAACTGAAATAATGCTTAGTGAATTCCAAACCCTCTCCTAAATCTTCAAGAAAAAAGGCAGAAATCTTCAGTTTTTAGATTCAGAGACATAGGGTGACACTTGTTAGATTTAATGCAGCATTATAGCAGACATCATCCTCATTCTGCTAATCAGATAACTGCTAGAAATGGTTAATCATCATTTCAGGTCAGAAGGGAACCATTTCCTTGCTGGCATACATGATAAAACTGAAATAAAATGTCTGCTGATTCAGCAGTGCAGAACTGGAAGCTTGATTTTGTATCCTAAACAAGGAATATGGCTCACCTACAATTAAATTTAATATAGCATATAATCATGGGTGTGAATTTTAATTTCACACTAGATTTACTTGTGCAACAGTGGCAAACATATGTATACTGCTATTGGGAGGAAAAAGATATTTCTTTTTAAACCCTGACATTGTATCTTCTGTGATTTGTCAGTAGCTGGTAAAGTGATCTCAGATTTCACAATGTATCAACAAGGCAAAATACAAATTGCAGTAGTGTTTTGTAACTACAGCTCATGCATGTTCTCTGATCCAAAAATATCATTTTTTACAGCTATGTAGTATTCCAGTATTTGATATTCCTTTATTCCTTTATTCACTAATAGGATCTATGGTCTCTTTTAACTCGGTATTTTAGATTTGCACAATGTATTAGGAACTGCGTTTGAAAATATTTTTGAATAAGACAATGCAATACATGTTGACAATATGTGTCCTTTGAAATGATATAGCCATGAATCTAGAAATCTGTTCTCCTTGTAAAGTGAATTAACAGTGCTGAATACAAAGGTTAAAGTAGCAACAGTGTTATTTTTTTCCAAGATGTGTGTAAGCTGTCTTGTATATTTTGCAAGACCACTCTGATTCATAGACCTCTCTCTCTCTACCTAGGATCTCCACTGAGTACTTTAGGCAGAGAGGTTCAGAATGCCATATGCAAATATGTTACTGTGTGGGAGGGGCCTATATAAATGAACTTCCTGTCATGCTGACCAGTTATAGTGCTGGTATAGTTCAGTATTTGAAAAGAAGTGATGAGGGTGCACCTTGAAAACCAGTGACCAGAAAGAACTGCACCCAAACGAGACTGCATGAGGAGATACCAGATAGCTTGTTCACTCTTAAAACATTATTTTTATTCATAAAAAAGAAGGAGGGAAATAGTTTAGTGCTTTTGTCCTGTTTAACATAATAACCACAGATTTGACAATTTGATTGGACAACTGATGAAGAGCTACAATGCACCATACCATGGGTTTCACAATTTCAACGGCTAACAGATTAAGTGCTAGCATATTAAGTTGCAAAATTTCATTTGATAACTGAAGAATAGCTAGGATGCACTGCACCATAGGTTTTAACATTTCATTGTTTAACTGATGAAGAGTTAGGATGCACGTCACCATGCATTTCGGCACATCATAGGTAAATAGTGTAAAGCATAGGACGTTGGTATTACTGGAGATTTTAGGCAAACATCAGGAGGTACACATCTATACTGATGTGATGGCCGGCTCCCAATTGAAATGTTGGTACTCCAAATACCAAGTGTTGACACTGAAAAAAAAAGAACAAATGTGCAGAAGATGAGCGAATCTCAAGTATCACTCTTCTCCTTTAAACGTCTTTTACTGCAGCGAGGCAAGCCTCCATGTTCCTCTGATGTAGCGGACATGCTCCCACACCACCTGCACTTATATGTACTAACTCTGAGCTCACCGTACATTGGAGGGAAGGGAATGTCTTGAGACATGGCCATCTTGGACTTAATATATGTGAGCCCCTTCTTTTGGGACTTGCTGTAGTGCGTCTCGACATTTCAAATGGTTACTGTGTCTAGTTGGGAAATTCAACATTTCAAAATAGCAGTACAGCTAATTCTAAAGAGGCTGTATAGAAGTTAGCACCAGGCTATGAGTATCATACATTTCTCCAAAGTCCAAGCTTTTCTTAAAATTTTCTAGAAATGTAGATTGTCTTATTTCTAGAGGGAGATAATTCCATTCTCTGGCAGCTCTGTGTCTAAAAAATTTAACTTATTTAGAAATTACTATTGGTAAATCCACAGGAAAGTTGTTATTCCTTGTGTCTCTTACATGTTACAAAAAATTAAATCCAAACTTTGCAACTAACATTATACATTTTAGGTATTTAAACACAGGTATTATCTCATCTCTAAAAGCCTATAGCAGATATTGTATGGTAGGTGTCTTACTTTAATTAGCTATTGGCTGTATGTTTTTGAATTGGTCCTAACTTTTTTAGAGATATCATATTATACAGTCAAACCTCTCCAAAATATTTTATATGAGATCAAATCAAATTCCTAAATAAAGGAACCCAGGCACTTTCATAATGTCCTTCATAATACTACAATACTGTCTTAATGTGCTTGTTAAATGAGCTGCAGATGTGAGTTTGTCATCAATTGCACTAACTAAGCCTTTAACAGAATCTGAATCAGAAATCTTAGGATGGTTAATAATATATGATAGGTATTATTACTGTCTCAGAAAAGAAAAACTAGGGTCCTGTAAGATAAGCATATATTTAAACTAACCAGGGGGATGCTCAGAAAAACAGAAGAAAAATCTTATTCTTACCCTGAAATTATCAGAGCAGTTAGCGATTTACAAACCACCAGGGAGAATTGTATGAGGTGTTCAGATGTAAATAGAAAGTCAGACATATGCAATACCAGCAATCATGATTAGGTTCATAGGTTCATAGGTAAGTACTAGGCTAGCTGCCCTTGCAGGCCATTTTATGCCTAGCCAATTTCCTTTTTTGCCCTTGAATTAACTTATCCCATTTGATTAGAGATTGGTCTTACCCAACTCATGGCCGATAATTATATATTACCACTAATAAGAATAACTGGTATCATGCCATAGATAACTTGAGGGGACCTATACATGGGATTAAGCATTTAGGAGCTGGCTTAATCAATTAGTAGTACAGGGGGCAGTCCTGGGATAAAGTTTCTGTTTCTCAGCCATAGATCCAAGTTGCACTTACATATAGACAGAGATGGACTTTGTTCTATGTGGATAGGGAGTCGGGTGCGAGATATACCTTTCCCTCCAAACCATTCTGTTGATGTTGCAAAAGAGGTTTATATCCCTAGACTGAATATGGTTGTATGTAACTTTAAACTGTGTTGTAAGAAAGAGCTAGATAAATGAAAAATAAAATATAAAGTGTATCAGTACCAACACTCAGGCCAAAACTGATTGTGTGGCTTTGATCAAAGAATGATGTTGTGATATAGCAGGAAAAAAATAGGACCATGGGAGGCACAAAACCATCAATGAAAAGTAAACACTCAAGGATACACAATGTATAGGAGGGACACGGAGGGTGAAACAAAAACAAAATGGAGGGATGTGTCGCCCAGAATATATAGGAAGGCGCCAAAGAAAAGTGTAAGCAATTAATGAAGAAGAAGAAAGACTGTGCATCACATTACAGATAGAAGTGATAGAACGATCTGCACAAGAGTTTATATAAAGAGATCCTTCTTGTGCTGAGGCACGAGAATATGGTAAAAGTTCTCCTTTGGAATGGAGGTGTTATCGATGGAAGACTTTTTATGCCAGGTGTTAACTAGAATACCTTCACAACAATCATATCAGACACTGAGGATTTCAGATATGGAACATATATTTTGAAGAAATCATCAAGAATGATTCATAGTCACCTGTGCACTTTGTTAAACAAAATTGAGGGTTCTTGGTTTCAGGAGAGCAGATGTTGGCGAAATAGGGCAGTACTTGAGGAAAGTTGTAGCAAACATCGATGCAGACAGTGCAAATGAAAATAATAGGGCACATAACAGACACAATGGAGGCAACATATATTTGTATGAAACAAATTGCAAAATCAAAAAGAAAGACAGAAGAGCATACTGTGATAAACAAATGAAATGTATCATAAGACATACAGCATTAGGAAATATAAAGAAAATTAAACTGAATCAGCACGACCTAAAGCAATAACCAGTGGGGTCAAAAGAGGGAGGAAAAGCAGCACAGAAAGATGGAATGAGAAAATGATATAATGCAGGATAAAAGACTAAACTGAAGATGATACATCTTAGGAGCATTCATGATAGATACCCAGAAAATGATGTTGAAAAAGAGAACTAGCAAATCTATGATATTCCACATAGGTTCATAGGTTGGTACTAGGCTATCAGCCCTAGGGCCTATACAAGCCTAGCCATAACAATTCCCTGGCGATTTCTTCCCACACTATTTACTTCCCTGGACCCTTGTCTAGCAGGGTGACTGACGTGATCCCCGGGGTGAATTTCCTTTCTCCCATCCAATCGTCAAGGTTCCTTTTGAAGAGGACCAAAGAGGCACTCTGCTTGACATGTATGGGCAATCTATTCCAGAGTCTGGGGAGTCTCTGGGTCAGGAACCTATCCCTCCAGCATGTTTTATTTATTGTGATGACAAGGTTTAGATCCCTGGAGCATGTGGCTCTGAGGGATTGGGATTTCTTTAAGTGTACCATGTCCAACAGCTCTGGGTTTGACATGGCCTTGTATGTTAAGCAAAGATCGCCTCTGAGTAGAAGATATGCGACAGAGTATAGCTGGAGTTTTTTAAGGTGGTCAGCGTAGGGCATCTGCTTTAGGCCTGTGATTCTTTTAGTGAGGTATTTCTGTGGCCTTTCCAGTTGTTGCAGATGTCTTGAGAGGTACATACCAAACGGGGCATTGTATTCTATAATAGGTCTAATGAGGGATGAGTACAGTGGGACAATGACCTCCTTTTTTCTGGATGAAAAGCCCTTAGTGATGAGGTGTGCCACATAGAAGGATTTCCTGACTGTTGTGGCAATGTGGTTATCGAAGGTGAGACCACTGTCCACCTGTGTCCCTAAGTCTCTTATCAAACTTTCGGTGTTTAGTGTACTGCCACCTATATGGTAATTCACGGATACATGTTTTTTCCCAAAGGGGATAACTATACATTTCTTGGCATTGAGCTTGAGCCCATGGCTCTGGCACCAAGCATAATTTACAAAGGAGGTAAAAGAAAAGACAGCAGAAGTGGTCAGGAAAATGGGAATAACAAATTTCCTTAGAGAAATAGTTATGAAAGAACTTCAAACATTTAGGGAAGACAAAGTAATGGAACCTGAAATAATTCTCATTTCTTAGAGAACCAAGGAGAGAACTGCAACCTTTCCAATAAATCATGGCAGGAATGTACCACTCCTGAAACTGGAGGAGGTCAAATCTGTTTTTTTTTTTTTTTTTTTTTTTTTACACAATATTAGAATATGACAGAGGGTACAAATTCTTGACATGTTACAAGACAGGAACTTCTGATGAAGCACTGTGTTGAGCATAACACTTAATTTAGAAGTCTGTCTGCTTGAGCTCAGTTTTAGCATTGTAATAAAGTTCATAGATATTGAAGCTGACCTGACTTTGTTATCAGTTTTCAGGAATATTTTGAGCTCCTACTTGCTTGTTTGATCAGTGGTGGAGTATATCTTTGTTCGACTTTAACTCTGTCACATTCTGAACCTTAGGCTATATTATATGCTAATTATTTGGCACTGTATAAAAATAATAGTCATATTTCACTATTAGTCCTGAAGATGAAGCTGATCTTTCACATCTACTTATGGTTTTCCAACAAGATTCTGGCCATAAACTATAAGAAGACAAAGAAATGTTACATTAAAGCTTTTTACTATGTATAAAACATTCTGACCCTCCTGCCAGCCATACTCTTGAAGGGTTTTGATTGCACAAAGTGAGTATGCATTTGCTGAAACTACTTATCCCTTTGTTACAAGTGCCTCCAGACTTCAAATACTGCTTAAGAGAATATGCCATCTTCTCCTGTCTTGCCACTAGATGACAACCACTGTTTCTCTGTCTCTGTCTGTCTCATATTCTGTACAAAACAAACTTGATTTCTAAATAACTTGCCTCTTCTTATTCTCCTCACCCTTAAGTGCATAAACTTCCTTTTTTCAGTTGTTCCTCTGCTCTTGCACACTCTCTTATCACAGGATCATAGGATCATAAGTAGTTAATAGGCTATTGGCCTTGAGGCCCTTATAAGCCTAGCCAAGAGTTTAGCCCATGCTTAAACAAGTCAGCACCCAAAGCCCCTGTCCAGCAGGGACACAGGTGTAATCCCAGGGGTGAATTGTCTGCTTCCCATCCAGTTATCCAGGTTGCGCTTAAAATGGGATGGGGGAGTCCCTGGGACACAAATCTGCCCTGCCAATAAGTCCTATTGATGTCACAGACCAGGTTGAGGTTACGCATGTGGATTACTTGAGTGGAGCTTGACTTGTGGATATGCAGCAGTTCCATCAAGCGGGGTCTGAGATTGCTTTGTATGGCAGACAGAGGCACCTCTGAGGAGTCTGCATGAAACTGAGTAGAGGGACAGGGCTTTTAGCCTATCTGTGTAGGGTAGATGTTTGAGGCCGTGGATTCTCCTGCTGAGGAACCTCTGTGGTCTCTCCAGCTGTTGCATGTGCTTTGCGAGGTACATGCCAAAGATGGCTTCATACTCAATAATTGACCTTATAAGGGTAGCATACAGGGATGTTATGACCTCTTTATCCCTAGATGAGATACCCTTACTTATGAAGTGGGCCATGTAAAAAGCTTTCTGTACAATGGAAGCAATGTGATGGTCTAAAGTCAGGTTGCTATTAACCTGGTTGCCTAAATCCCTCACGCCTGATTGCATGCTTAGGACGTTGTTATTAATGAGATAATATGTGGGGACATCACTCTCCCCAAAGAGGATGATGATGCATTTTTTGGCATTCGGCTTGAGGCCATGTTTCTGGCACGAGTCATTTGTTTGAGTGAGACCCTCTTGGAGGACTTCCACATCACTTGGGGAATTTATGACCTCACCTAGCTTGCAGTCATCTGCAAACTTGGTCAGCCATAGCCTACTGGTTTTGGCTTGCACCTCAGAGAAATATATCCCAAATAACAGAGGCCCCAAGACTGATCTCTGGGGTATGCCACTTGTTAAAGGTCTACTGCTTGATGTGGCTTCCCCTATTTTGATTAGGTGGGTTCTATCAGTGAGCCAGTTTGCTACCCATTTGGTAACATATGGATTGATGCCTAGTTGAGAGAGTTTATCTATTATGCCCAAGTGGGGAATAGTGTCAAAGGTTTTGGCTAGGTCAAGGTAGATGATGTGCACCGCCTTCCCCTCGTCCATGGCTTTGGTGACTGTCTCAAAGAAGTCGACCAGATTTAACAGACATGACCCCCCCTTGATGAAGCCAAACTGTGTGGGGTCGACTGTTTGGAGGTTGCCAATGTCCCTGTTAATGAGGATCATGATAATCCATTCCATGGCCTTGCAGATCAGGCTAGTTAGGCTGATGGTTATATAATTTGCTGGATCGGTTGACTCTCCACCTTTGTGTAAAGGGATGACAGTGGCTGCCCTCCACTTAGATGGGTAAAGCCGGTACTCAGGCTTTGGTTGAATAGGGTGCCTAATGGTGTTACAAGTTCATGACAGAGTTAATATAGTATGCAGCCTGCAATGTTATCGGGTCCCATGGAGGCTGTATTTTTTTGCCTTTGAGAGGGCAGTGATGACCTGTTCCCTAGAGATAAGGGGAGGGCGGCAGGTACTGGGGATGTCCTGATTTACTGATGGGGACAAAGGAGTGACATTTTTGCTGAATCTGTCAGCCAGTAGGTTGGCTATATCTACAGCATTTGTATATGTGGTGTCCTTGACCACCAGTTCTGAACAGATCTGGGTGCTTCCTTTGAGATTGTGGACATATGTGAAGAAGGCCTTATGATTGCCTTTAGCAGATGTGGCCAATTTGGACTCAACGTTACCTTTAGAGGCTTTCACTGATTGCTCAGGCTAAGGAAATATTACTTTCATTTGGGCACCTGCTCCTTCTTGGTCCTGGACAGCAATTCTTTTCCTTTTGTTATATAGTTTATTTATTGCAGATGTCCTCCAGACAGGTTTACTCTTCATTGCAGAGGATGATTTTGTCCTGTTGGGTATTCCTGATTCCAGGCATCTGTATAAATGCTTGTATAGTACTTTGGTGTGATTTGGACATTGGTGCCAGTTCCTCCAGAGGGGTAGGGGCAGTGAAGCTGTTTATACCATCCCTCAGGAGGGTGTAATCAGCTTTGGATAAGTTTTTTTTGTTTGACCTTAGCTAGGAGGGGATTAGGGGAGATGGTGACTTCCAAAGTTGCCACTTTATGGTTGGATCTTACAAGGGAGGATGATAGTGTAGAGGTGCTACAGTGGTTATTCATGTTGGTTAATACCAAGTCCCAGATATTATCACCTTTTGTGGGGGTATCGATTAGCTGTTCCAAGGCATTTGCATTAATAAAATTGAGGCATCTCTGGGCATTTGTGTTCTGGCATGAGTAGTTTTTCCAGTCTATAGTTGGGTAGTTAAAGTCACCCAGGATCAGGGTAAAGGGTTGAATCTTGATAGATTTGAAGAGGTACAGATAGGTGGAGTGGGCATCTTGAGTCAAATTTGGGGGCCTGTAACTAAGTATGATTTGAATAGGGGTATTTTCCATAGTTAACTGCATCTGGAGTGTCTCCTGTGTGTCATACTGTTTGACCAGCCTGGAAATGTGTGTGTCTTTAATATATATTGAATCTCCACCTCCTTTGGCTTTGTTGCCCACAGTTTGGCGTCTGAATGTATGATAGGATGAGAAACCAGGTAAGGCCAGGGTGCTCTCTACAGCTTTGAACCAGGTTTCTGTGACTGCACAAATGTCAGCATCTTCCAGGTTTAAGAATGCTTGCAATGAGTGCAGTTTCAGGTTTAGACTCCTAGCGTTTTTTTTTTAATTTTTATGTTGGTAGTATGCACCTCATGACTTTTCCTAAAAAAGGCAATATGGGGGAGGCAAGGGCCTTTGCCAGAAGCCTGAAGCCCAAGTGAGACAGATGCAGGTCATCTCTAGCAAAGCATTGTGGTCTGTCAGTCATATCTTCCCAGGCTATTAGGTACTGGATCTCCCTGGAATGACAGCAAAAACTAAGCCAATTGTTAAAGTCAATCATTTTCTGTTTAAACTGAAGCATCATTCTGAGTAACGGAAGAATTCTACTTAAGGCTAGGGACATACCTGCCTGGGACACATATTCAGTGAGCTCAATCATGTTTCTCTTCATATAGTCCAGGGAGGTATGCCTTAAATCGTTCATGTCAACATGGACTATGACAGAGTCATAACAGTACCTGTTGTTGAGAGACCTGAGTGCATGTGTGATATGGTGGATTCTGGCACCTGACAAACAACTAACTGTAACTTTCTCCTTATCCAGCCTGGTGAGAGGCACATCTGTGTATCTCACAATGGAGTCTCCTATGACTAATATGTTGGGTTTATGGTTAGGTCTTAGTGGTTGCGAGACACAGGTGTGTGGACTATGCACGGTATGTGGTGTGGAGAGTTGTGGCGTCTGCATGTGTTTTTGCCTCCGAGGTCTCCTTTGTTTGGGTTTGTTTTTGTTGAGAATCTCCTCATATGTTGGTGTCTGTTGTACAGCTGTGGGTGGTGTTTGAGATGTAGTGATTGTGTTGACGACCTTCTCAGTGCCAGATATACTGGCTTGTGAGGGAGACAGCATAGACTCTAGGTTCTTAATGTAATTGTATCTCTCACAAATTGTGTCCCTAGGTGGTAGTAGTAGATGGTTGTCCATGTATATGAGGCAGTTGCTATACTGTCTCAGGATGTCCATATCAACCAGGCCAGCAGGAGAAACTGTAGGAAATTGTCCATCCAAATTTATCAGAATCTGAGGGAAAGAGGCCAGGGAGAGGTAAGGGGTTAACCTAAACCCCAAGTGCTTAAACCAAAACTAAGAGGCTTAGAATAACACAATTAAGCCAGGCTAAACATAAGCAGTAATAAATACAGCAGAAGAAATGCAATTGAACACTTTAGAGAACAATTAGCAGAAAAAGCAAGATGAAGTAATAGAGTAGGAGAAGGAAACACAAATACTGTAAAAGCAACTGAATAAAGTGTTTTTTGGAGGAACAGAAGATAATTCAAGGTTAAGAAACTGACCTTCCCAAATGTTGTCTCTGTATTAGGTAGAAAGAGCTAATGAGACCGGACTGGGAAGAGTGTCCCAGATCAGATTTATAGTTGGGACAGGCAACTGCAAAACCACCAAGATTAAGAATAAGACAACAATAGGGATAGAGGTTGGGAAACAGTGCCACAGCTACTAGCTACACTATATTAGGCAGAAAACACTACAGAAATGTTTATCACATCAGAAGAACAGAAGTGAGACACTTAATGAAAGTTTTAAACAGAAAAAATGAGCAAGGAGACTCTAGAGAATGTTTTTAACTGCAAACAAATCAGTTATATCATAAACTCCTTGGCAAGAAAATCAGAACAACAAACAGATGCTTGACAAATGCAGAAAATTTCCAGTTAATAGCTTTCACACAGTGAAACTTAGCTAAAAAGGCTTTACAAACAGTGAGGCAGTAACGAAAGTGATTTAACAGGCCCTGTAAAGCAAACAATTGCAGCACAACAGATTAGTTAATAAAAATAAAATACAGTAAAAAGTAGGCAGCAGGCAACAAAAAGTGTAATAAATGGTGTGGATAAACAATAACTAGTAAAAATAAGCAAGAAAACAGGATACTTATTGTTATATATCACAGATTAGAGTTGTGGTTAGTGCCCCTCCTCTGTTCAGCTCAGTGTGAATAAGCAGAAACCCTCTGAAAGTAGGGCTTAAGTAATAGAAGGTTGAAATCTGAAACAACTTAAAAAAGCTTAAAAGAACCAATCAGGTGCTTGCTCCAAGCCCTAGACAAGCCAACCTTACCAGCCAGTGGCCAATCAACACGATACTCTCAGTAAAGTGAAGAATGGCTTCTGTTCATCTAAGATGGCCTAGAAAATGTGCCCAGAACACCACTGCAAACAAGTAACCAGGCCCAGAGACAGCAAATGTGAAACTGGACTATGCTACAACTACTAGCTACACTATTTTAGGTGGAAAACACTACAGCAGAAGAACAGCAGTGAGAGACTTAATGAATTTTTTAAATAGAAAAAGGAGCAAGGAGACTCTAGAGAATGGTTTTAACTGCAAACAAATTATTCATATGATACACTCCTTGGCAGGAAAATCAGAACAGCAAACATATGCTTAACAAATTGAGAAAATGTCCAGTTAATACCTTTCACACAGTGAAACTTAACTAAAAAAGCTTTACAAACAATGTGGCAGTAACAAAAGTGATTTAATAGGCTCGGTAAAGCAGTACAACAGTGCAGATTAGTTAATAGCAATAAAATACAGTAAAAAGTAGGCAACAGACAATAAAACATGCAATAAATGGTAAGGGTAAGCAATAACTAGTAAAAATAAGCAGGAACACAGGATACTTATTGCTATATATCACAGATCAGAGTTTTGGTCAGTGCACTTCCTCCGTTCAGCTTAGTGTGAATAAACAAAAACCCTCTGAAAAGTAGGGCTTAAGTAATAGAACACACTCCCATTAGGTACTTTATGTGCTCCTCTCTATTACAAAATCCCACTTTTGTTCCTTGCAATAAACTTTTGTCTCTCAGCAAAGCATTCTCCCTCGTGAGATATAACTTGTGAGGTGGGGTTCCATTTCATATTACTTGTGCAAATAATCTTAGATTATTCCCTATGTTTTTCAAAAATCCTTTGTCAGTGATAAATACAGCTGTTGAATTCCAACTGTATGATGTTAATGTATTTTATTAAATTTAGTTCTTTAATATGTTTTGTTTTAGAAATGTGTGTATTCATTAAATGCTCTGCTTCAAACATTTTTGTTATTAGTTTTATTATATCTTCCGGGCTTTAACTTTGAAGGGTCCATGGACTCAATTAGCTTACCCAGTAGGCAAATCAATGGGTAAGAAAGGTAAATCACAAATTCCAGCAGAAGAAAATGTCGCAATTAGCCATGATGCAACTGCCCAAATGTTTCTCATTCCATGTATATTTTCTTCCTGCTTGGTCTTGTACATTGAACCCTTCTAATGGTCTACATTCCAGCAGTTTTTTAATGCTGTCTTGTGGCCTTACCAGCATTCAGTTGAAACAGTATTTCATTATCTAAATATTTCCACATTTGTCCTCGTCTTCCCCACCTCCTGTTCTTCCGATGCATAACTGCTTAAAATCTTTAAGCATTGTATTTTGTCACTTACCACTGTATGTGACATCGTTAATTACATACAACAAAGATTTTTTGCCTTCATAGCTGCACACTATTTATGAACATTGTATTGAAATTTGTTTTATTGAATAATGTTTAGTGAGGCATTATATCAATCCCACTTGTAATTTTCTTTTATTTTGTATAATGTGGGCATAAAAGCATTACAAAATTTTCTCAGAAGAGATTCTCGTGTGTTTTTGAAGCCCACAATTCTCCAAACATTTCAGATGAAGGGGAAAAGTAATTCTGGCATGTTGCCAGTGAACTTTAACATGCTTATTTGTATATTGTGATAAAAAAGTCTTTTGGCTTTTCCCGGTTAGGGGTCGCCACAGAGTAACTCCGGTCCGCTAATGATTGGCACTGGATTTTTACGGTGCTGAGTTGCCAGCCCGATGCACAACCTTCAAAGAAGGCACACCCATTCACACATGCACCTACCTGCATGTCTTTAAGCATCACTCAACCCCGGGGAGGATATGCAGACTCCACACAGAAGGCGTTCCAGCCAAGAATCGAATGGGAGAACCTCTTGCTGTGAGGTGACAACTCTAACCACTGCACCAGTATATTGTGATGCAAATTTAAAAAAAAAATTGCTATACAGCTTGGCATAACATGGAGTTAGGGTGTGTTCTGGTTTGTCCTCACCACAGAATGATTCTCAGCACAGCCACAGCACTGGGAATCTTGTAACAATGCATATGATCATTAAAAGTTCCATTGTTGATTCTCCAAGGAGGTGTGAGGTGAGCACTGCATCACCATGGTTACTGTAGTTACTAATCAAAGGGACTGTTGAGATTGACTAAGTATGAGAGAGGTCACACTACTGAAATACCAGCCAATAACTATGTAATACACCATGAGACTGATCATTGTAGGAACAGCTATATTAAACATGAAGCGAAAAAGAGTACTCCATAAAAAATGAGTCAAGACAAGCAGTTAATTTAACATCTAAGAATGCTGGACACACTGTTTTCTTCTCATGAAGTGAAGTCACCTCATAACCCTATAGGTTACTGATGATTATGTTCAATAAAGTGGGCTGAAGAGAAATGTCTCTTGCATTTTAGGTGCAGAAAGCTATAGTCTACCAAAATACATTTAGTGTATACTATAAAGAAAATATTTACATTTCTGTATGCCCAGTGCAACTGGGAAGCAAAGTAGACATATAACTGAACTGAACGTTTTGACTCTGTTTTTACATTTAGTTCCCCATCCACCCTCCCTGTTTCTGTTTTGGTGTTAATCTTGGTGGCTTTGAAACTGCCCGCCCCTCTTGTAAATTTGTGTTTGGATACTTCTTCTGGGCCCATCTCATTTGCTCACTCAACTGAGTGCAGTGAGATCATATTCTGATTTTAGGCACTCCTACTGAGTACTAAGAGAGCATCTGGGAAAGAAAAAAAAATTTTAAGCTTGTTTCCTGCCTTTCCTGTAAGTGGTCTAAACTGTTTGTAGGCTTCTGAGCCTCCAAGCCTTTCTGTGTTGGAGGGAAGCCTACTAGCTTAATTTTGTTTCTTAGAACGAGCCAGTTTTCTAGTTTCAGCACTCAAATCTGTTTCTTTGAACTCAGCACTTGTTCAGAACTCGTAAGCACTAAATAAGCTGCAAATTACTACAGCACACAACTTTCCTCACTTGTCTAGAGGAAAGCAGTTTTTAGTACTTAATAAATAAGCACCTATCCAGGCATGTCTAAGGCTCAGCTCTCGGTGATTTCTCCTGTCTACCTGATGAATTTGGGCATCTTGGGGCAATGCAGCAATGGCCTCATGTACATAGACAACCCTTTCCTCCTACCACCCAACACTACAACCTGTGAGAGATGCACTTATATAGCTAAACTGGAAGCAAAGCTCTCTTCACCCAAGACTGGACTAGACAGTCAAGAGGAGAAGGTAAACACTTGCACCACACCACACTCATCACATAGTCCCTCAAAACCTACACCACCAAAACACACACACAGAAACAAAAAACACACACCTACATTTGCGGAGGCTCTCAATAAAAACCTGCCCAAGCATCAGGGACCTCCAAAGCATAATGCAAGCAAACTCCACCCCCCAACACAACCCAAATGACACATAGCCCACAGACTCAGTGTGCCACTCAACCACAGCCCATAAGGCAGAACAACGTACCCAACACTCTAGTCATAGGTGACTCTATAGTCAGGCACACTGATGTTCCACTCACCAGGCTAAACAAGGAGAAAGTTACTGTCAGCTGCCTGTCAGGTGCCAGGATCTGCCACATAACGCACACACTCAGGTCATTCCACAAGTACAAATATGACACTGTCATTGTCCATGTTGGTGTGAATGTCCTGAGATGTACCTCCCTGGATTGCATGAAAAGAGACATGGAGGAGGTCTCCGATCTTGTAGCCCAGGCAGGTATGACCCTAGCCCTGAGTAGCATCCTGCCATCACCCAGAATGATACCACAGTACAAGGACAAAATGATTGACTACAACAATTGGCTAAGCTTCTGGTGTCATTCTAAGGGGATCCAGTATTTATCTGCCTGGGACGACATGATCGACAGACCACGATGCTTTGCCAGAGATGGCCTGCACCTGTCGCCCTTGGGATTCTGGATACTGGCTAAGGTTCTTGCCATCCCTATAGTGCCTTTTTTAGGCAAGGTTCAAATGACAAATTAACCACCATAACAGGTACAAACAAGCAAAATCTGAGAGTAATGCTACTCAATGCTAGAAGTCTAAACCTCAAAATGCACTCACTCGAGGCACTCGTTAAAGTGGAGAACATTGACATCTGTGCAGTGACAGAGACCTGGTTCAAAGCTCCAGAGAGCAACCTTACATTACCAGGCTATAATTCATACCACACCTTTTGGCCACCTAACCCAGAACAAAGCACTAAAGGTGGAGGCGTGTCCTTATTCGTTAAGGATATCCACACCTCCAGGCTAGTTGCACAGCATAATGCATCCGAGATTATCCAAGTGCAACTAACTCTGGGTAAGACTGCAATCCAAATTGTAGCTTGCTACAGACCCCTCACCATGCCCCAGGATTCCCAATCCTCATTTCTTGATACACTGGAAAATATTAGGGTACAACCCAACACCCTAATAATGGGCTATTTCAACTACCCCACCATTAACTGGGAAAACTACTCATGTACCAACTCTTTTGCTCAACATTTTCTGGAATTCATAAATTCCAGCGCCTTGGATCAACTTATTCACACCCCCACCAGGGGCAGCAATATCCTAGACCTGGTCATTACCAACATGGGTAACCAGTGTTCCACACCAGAGGTCAATTTCTCATTGGTCAGATCTGACCACAAGCTAATCAGCCTAGACATCCACATCCCACCCCCACCCCCAGTTAGGGAAACCATCGTAAAAAACTTCTCCAAAGCCAACTTCACATTTTTTAAGACAGAAGTGGCAAACTTCATGATACCCATGCAGATGGACAATAGAGGTATGACTGCTGAATCCTACACAAATGCACTTTATAAGCACTTACATGAGTGCATGGATCATGCTATCCCTAATAGAACCAAGATGCTATCCTCCAGAAAAAGGAAGACAATCTGGTGGTCCTCTGCCATAAACAAGCTTTACAACAGAAGAAAGAAACTGTTGCAAAAAAAAAAAGAGTAAAATCCCATGACTGGGGGAACTCCCTGGTCAACCTCAGTAAGAAGCTGAGATCCCTCATAAAATCCTCCAAAGCTAGTTTCGTAAACAAAATTGCCACTGACTCTAAAGACAGCCACAAAGCATTCTATAGCTATGTCAAGAATCTCAATGGCAACACTCAGATTTGCTCTGAGTTACAGCACAATGGCACTAAATATACAGAACCAACTGATATTGCCAACATCCTGGCAGGTAGGTTCAGTGCTAACTTTACCCCCCTCTTACCCCCTAGAGGACCCATCTCTATACCGGAAGAATGCAAAGTTCCTGTAATCACGGCTGCACAGGTAAAAAACACACTCTCCAAAGCCAAGAACACAGCATCCATGGGACTTGACAATATCCCAGGCTGCGTTCTACATGAACTACAGAAAGAACTGGCACCCTACCTAAGTACCATGTTCAATCATAGCCTCACCTCAGGCTTTGTGCCCACTGAATGGTGCACCATGATGGTTATCCCACTCCACAAAGGGGGAGCCACGATGGACTCTGGGAACTACCGCCCCATTAGCCTGACGAGCCTGGTCTGCAAGGCCATGGAACGTATCATCATGGAACTCATAAACAAAGACATTGGTAATCTCCAAACTCTGGACCCTATCCAGTTCAGATTTTTAAAAGGCAGATCATGTCTCCTAAACCTGATTGACTTCTTTGAAGCAGTCACCAAAGCCATAGATGAGGGTAAAGTGGTTCACACAGCTTATCTAGATCTTGCCAAGGCTTTCAACACCATCTCCCACTCTGGAATTATATTTAAGCTCACTAAACTAGATACAAATCCCTATGTCACAAGATGGGTTGCCAACTGGCTCATGGACAGAACCCACACTGTGAAAGTAGCGGACTCTAAATCCGACTTCAGACCAGTGACAAGTGGAGTACCACAGGGTTTAGTCCTGGGTCCTCTTCTGTTTGGTATCTACTTCTCTGAAGTGCAGGCTAACACAGAAGGTCTTTGGCTAACAAAGTTTGCAGATGACTGCAAACTAGGTGCCATAATCGAAACTCCTAACGATATGGACATACTTCAAAAGGGCCTCACTGAGACAGATACCTGGTGTCAAAGCCATGGCCTGAAGCTCAATGCCAAAAAGTGTATTGTCATCCCCTTTGGTAAAAACTCTGTACCCATGAACTACCACATAGCTGGTAGTCTACTTAACACCAAAAATGTGATAAAACTTGGGACACAGGTGGACAGTTGTCTCTCCTTTGATAATCACATCACCACAGTGGTCAGGATATCCTTCTACGTAGCTCACCTCATCACAAAAGGTTTCTCATCCAGAAAAAAAGAGGTCATTGTTCCCCTCTACTCATCACTCATTAGACCCATTATAGAGTACAATGCCCCTTTTGGTATGTACCTCACAAAAAATCTACAACAACTGGAAAGGCCACAGAAATACCTCACAAAGAGGATTACTGGCCTCAAACAGATGCCCTACGCAGATCATCTCAAAAAACTCCAGCTTTACTCCATCGCATATTGCCTACTCAGAGGCTATCTCTGCCTAACATACAAAGCTATGTCAAACCCAGAGCTGTTGGACATGCTCCACTTAAAGAAATCCCATTCCCTCCGAGCTACACGCTCTAGGGACCTAAACCTTGTCACCACAATAAACAGAACATGCTGGAGGGATAGATTCATGTCCCAGAGACTTCCCATACTCTGGAACAGACTACCTATCTATGTCAAACAGAGCTCCTCATTAGCACTCTTCAAGAAAAATCTTGATTGGATGGGAAATAGGAAATTCACCCCAGGGATCACTTCTGTGGCTCTGCTCGACAGGGGCACAGGAAAATAATTTTCTTGGGTGGCGAAAGCCAGGTACCTTTTTGGCTAGGCTTATATAGGCCCTAGGGCCAATAGCCTAGTACCTACCTATGAACCTATGAATCTATGACATATATGTCTTCTATACTTCTGCCATCTAACACTTTCAATCTGTTGTAGTGCTTCTTAAGAGTAAGGGATGGAATGTTTACTGAGATGATGCCAAAAACAATAGTAGCACTACATAAGAGGGTGAAGGAATAACAGAAGAAAAAAAATAGAAAAGGAAAGAAGTTGCTGGAAGAGAGATCTAGGAATGCAGCATTTTTTTGTTCAGAAGGGTGTATGCCTTTTGGCTCATTTCAATCTATATCAAAAACTATTTGTTGAGGTGATCCTTTTTGTTATGCATGTTATGAGACTCTGTGTCATTAAGCTCAAAGTGCTTAATGAGACATGACATCCTGTACTGAAGGAAACACAAGTAATAAAGTTAGATCCGTAGCTTGTTAGAGGAAAATGAGCAGATAAGGAGGTAGCTGGATCCATGACTGTTTTCCAGGTATGTTATTTAAAAAGTGTTTTGTAGAGAAATCATTGGAGCACCATAAATTCTTACCAGGGAAAGTGCCCGCAACCCTCCTGGACATGGGCAGTCATCATTAAATGCAATCTTGGGTATTCACTAGTACCTCTATAGCTAGGCTTAAAATGACCTCTGGGTTGATCACCTAGTATTCTCCTATGATCCTATGATCCTATAATGCCTCTGCCACAAGGCTTTGCATCATCAAAAATCCAGTTTTGTGAAAAACAGCAGAAAGTCAAACTGGAACCATGACTGTTCGAATTCTGAAGCAGACTAGCTCAGTAAAAATGTACAAAAGTTACCATGGTTACCTGATCAAACCAACTTATATAACTAAACAGGAGAACCAGAGAGGGGGCTGGATTCAGTAAACCCTACATGATTTGGTCACATCATGCTCGTATTGTGGTGTGACACACACACAATAGCACACACCAATCTGTATTCAGCAAACATCACTATACAAAGTGTAGAGTCATGCAAACCAGATAAAAATTGTGACATTATAATGACTGCATAAGCAGCTGAATTATATACTAAGCAGCCAATCAAGGATGGAAATACAGCCACAGAAACTACACAGGAAAGAAAGAATATTAGGGGCTGCTGCTACTCTTCTGTATGTGTATGTGCAACAGGCTCAAATCTATGCTGCTGCTGATAGACTTCGAGCAAGGAGGAGGAGGAGGGTATTTTGACCCCATTTAACTTTTCATGGTTTGTATGAAATGGAAATAGTAGAGTGCTAAAGGCTGAATAGAGGCACTCTCCAGAAACTGTGTCATCCACACCTAAGACCAAGGGCAAAACAAGGGGAACCCATATCAGTGGAGACCAAGGTATGGGTAACACTTAGAATTTTAACAACAGGAATCTTTCAGAGACTTACAAGGAACATTCTGGTGGTTTAACAGGCATCAGCATCCAGAACTATTCATCAGTTCCTGAATGCTATGCTACAGCATGACAGTGACTGTATATATTTCCCTGTACCCCTGAGGACAGAGCTAGAACTATGCAGGAGTTCTATCCTGTAGTACACTTCTCTGAAGTCTTGGGTGGAACAGACTGCACCCACATTGAGATCAAATGACCACCCAGGGAACAGGGAAAGGTCTATAGCAACAGAAAGGGGTTTCACTCCTTTAACTGCCAGGTCATATGTAATGCTAGGAGAATCATTCTGAATGTAAGTACTGGCAACCCTAGAAGTTACTACAACTTCCATATCTGGCACACCTCACAGCTCTACCACAGGTTTTCCAAGGGAGACATCCCAAAAGACCATTTACTGGGGGATCTAGGGTATGCATTGGAACCATGGCCTGATGATGCCCATGGAGAAATGCTATAATGAGGCACTCCTGAACAAGAAACATCATATAGCATGTATTTCAGCTGCTGAAGTCATGGTTTTGTTGCCTAGATACATCCGGGAAGAGGGATCCTGCAGTAAGATCCCAGTACTTGCGCTGAAATTATCACTATCTGTGCTGTCTTACACAACATCATCCTGAAAAAAACAGCTGCAACAAGAACACCAAAGTGAGTAGGAGCACACATTCCACCACTACTGCCAGGGTCACTACATCCACATGCATGTGAGGAATCAGAGGGTGAACCAAAGCTGCTGTGGCTGTAGGTAGACATTGGTGTGCACAATATGTCCTCGCTCTGGCCAAGAGGCAATGGACAGCACACATGCACATAGAGTACAAGTGATACCAGGCAATGCTCACAACCTTTACTCCCCCATGTAATGACTGTGTACTGCTAGCATCAGTGACAGCCCTGAATGACAATTGTTGTAACTGAAGGACTATCAACATAAGTGTGGGACGTGTACTAGAAAAATAAATGTGTAGGAACATGAATGGATGGAATATACATGCATAACTGGTACTTGTAAATATAGCTATGTAGAATGTGTGTGAGTTGTCCAGCAATGCCATCAATATCTGACATGACTGACATCTATAATATATAATTATGCAATTTATAAAATAACCTGCCCTGTGCAACTAAAATACCCAGTATAGAAAAGGCAGTCAAAAAAGTCTACTTATCCCTACATTTTCAATTTCTCACAAGTGCAGCAATATGCATGATTGAAAACAGTCTGCTCACCTTCAAGTTCCCTAGTTACATTGTTCACATTTAGTGTAGATTCAGCCCTCTAAGCAATCTGAAGATACAGTTGAGGTCTGAACTCATTAATATTGCTGAATACCACAATTTTTACTTTTTGTAGCTGATGAAAACATAGTGTAGCCTCCACACCATTGTTAGGCGCTAATAGCTTGCAATTGTGACTGAAGCAAAATGCAGTAATGCACAGGCACTCTTCACTGAAGTGGGTGTGTCAGTCAGGATACACTGACAAAGTGTGGAACTAACTGCAGTGAGCTTTTAAACAAAACCAAACAATCAACATGCATATTTTCTTGGCATAATAGCACAGTTTCCAGCCTTTGCTAAAAACTGCTGCTTATTTTCATGTATTTGTATCTCATCTTGACAGAAAAATAAGAGAACATGCACTACATATTGCATATGTGATAGTAAAGAGGAGATAAGGGAAGGGTTTTTAGAATAAAAAAAGAAGTCAGAGCTGTAGTTTTGCAAACATATTCATAAATATTGTGTGATTACTCATCTCACTAAATATGTTATCTACACATTTTCAGTCAACTGAGAATGTCCAACTGTATGAACTGTCTAATACTGAATCGTGAACTGCTTGTATGCTCATGATTTGATTGGTATTGCAAAGCTGTATCTGTAGCAAGGTGAGATAACCTACTACAACTCTGTTGTGTAAATGCAATACTCTGATGATTCAAATCCATAGCTGTCTAATTGTTTAACCTTTGTTTCCTTTTTTTATCTTTTTTTGTCTTTGCCATGTAGCGCAAACATGGTTAGCTGCTTAAGGAAAAAAAAAAACAATAATTTCAGTCACCTTACAGAGTGCAGGCACCCTTAGTAACAGTCTGCTCATTCACATCAAAACCTTACATGCTTAAATGTGGGCTGTATACCTGGCATAAATGAAGTTGCTTCAATTATGTGTTAATTAAAAACATGGGCATATACTAGATAGGGTGAGTTGTAAACAATATGTAAGGTTATTATGGCAATGAGGAGAATATATTTGATTCAATGTGTTTTAAATGTATTTTAAATGAATGTATTTATTCATAGCTTTTAGTAACATTGTTGCTTTAAGGATTTAATTGCCTGAAGGGTCATGTGATGAATTTTTCTAGTTTAAATTCAAGCGGTTTGTAATGATGAAGCCTTGGAGGTGTTCCGAGAAGAAAGTGCTTATCTTTTAATATTTTTTGCTGCAATGAACAGAGGTTTACGTACCACTGTGTTTTTTATTTGATTTTAAGTTTGTTTGTGCTGTTCAATATTTATTGTAATAAAGTATGACTATGACATATTTCAAATCATCTCTTTTCTTTCCTTTTTTGTCTCACCCCACCCCTTACCTCCTTTTGGGGGGGGGGAGGTGCTGCCTGGAATCACAACATTCTGATGTCAAACCTTTCTGCAAACAAACCAAGTGCATTTCTGCAAGGGACAGGGGCCATGTGCTGCTGCTTGTCCTGACAACCCTCCACCAATACCCACCCCCTCTGGGATACAACCTCCACAACCTCTGCCCTACCTGGTCCATCCTCATCAGGTAGCAGTGCCCTGACTGGTGGTGCAGTGGTACCCTCTGGGAGTACTGGTGGAAGCAGTGATTAAGTCACCTGCTAGGAGCTTCCAGGGATGGTGAGAGATCTGATAGAGAGTGACCTTGGTGCCTGCATCAACCGAGTGAAGTTGCTCCTAAAAAGTCAAAAAAGACTCCCAGGTGAAGCAGTATCATGGGAACTGAAGAAAAGGAAAGTGATAAGAGTTCTGAGGATGAGAACTAGATTCTCATTGTTCCCATGCTTGATAAGCATGTGGCTCTGATGTCCCCTACCTATCCCATGGCATCCCCCAACATTTTTATGTCCACTACCATCCCTGTGTGTGTCTTGTATGTCCTGTTTGTCTGCACCTGCTTCTTCACCTACCCTATTTGCCTGACCCTCACATTCCTAGGTCCCTTCCCCAACATTCGTCTCTTTGAAACCAAAAAAAAAAAAAAAAAGGGCACATATGTCACAAACAAACCCCATACATAGTTCTCCACTTCACATATGTGTCTTATCAACACACTTGAATTGGTCCAATTTGCTATACAACATCATTGTGTTGTTGTCACCCATCTGTGTTGTGTTGACAGTCCAAAATCATCAAATTTTGTCTACCTGTGCACATTACTGTGGTGAAGAAGTGGATATCTATGGTTCTTTTACAATCCCCTCCTGCAAATGCCTGTATTGCTTCTCCTTTGTTGTTCCCTCTGCTTGCCTCTCAATTTCACCACATTCCTATCAACCCCATTTTACACATTTAATCTGGTCAAAACATAGAATCACACAAAACAATCATGGCCAGAAATGGCCCATAAAAAAGCCTTCACTTTTTGGCCTCTGCATTTGCATGTAGTTTGGCATTGTGCACCAGTACCAGTTGTGGTGAATGGCTGTTCATTTTAGTATGATGTTAAACGTCTATGATATTTTAATCACCCACATCTTAACATTTGACAAAGTTATGAGTTCTCATGAATGTTGGCCAAAACAGAGTATTTGAAGTGACATCCATCCCCACAACTACAACATATTATCCAGCCTTGTTCTGCTTGTCATAAGCCTGTTGTCCCTCCCCTAGCCCTTTTTTACCCTATGTCAGTCACTTCATGCTACACAGCAAGACAGGATAATAATGAGAACACACCAAAAACATGTCCATGAATGGTTCATTACACAAAACATTGGCATGTGTGTGTCCATCTCTCTTTGTATTCACCCTTCCACTCTCACCCCTCTATGTGTGTGTATCTGTTAGGCTGATCTCAGGATTTCTGCATACTGTCATGACCCTGCTGAGGGATAATACCAACATGTTACCTTGATTCAATAGGTTACCAGTTCTCCTGTGGTGCACAAGGTTTCAAAATATGCTGTAGGATTCCCTTTGTGTCATGTTCAGGTGATGATCAGATGTAAAAACGTACATTTGTATCTTGTCAAGGCTTATAACCCAGCAGAAGAGGATGCTCTTAAGGACTGTTTTTAGAGGTCTCTTTCCTGTGTTTCAGTTGCCTATTCATCTGCCTACCCCTTCTCCTACATAAGTATGATACATCTGCCTATCAAGTAAACTGTCAGGTGGGGCACAATTGATAGAACTGTTGAATATCAATTCCCACATGGCACCATTGTATTTCAGATGTCCCACATCTTCTTCAAACAGATGTATATGGGTGTATTAATTATTGTCACTCTGTATCTCCTCTACCCTTATCTCATGCAATTCATGCTACTGAGCAGGGCATATTCTGTTTGAGTAGACACTTCATACCAGTGCACCATTAGGATGTTCATGAATGTGTCAGGACAATGCCTCCTACTTCCTCTACACCCATGTGTCTATCATCACCTCTGCTGTCTCATCAGAATATACTGTAGCATCTTTAGTACGATCATGGTTGAAATGTTCATCTAATATAATCTGGAAATTGTCCGTATTGTGAAGAGGCATACTGCACATGCTTTCAGAATAGCCGGCTGTACACAAATAGTTTACACGTCTTCTATTCCTCTCAACTGTACAGATTTTTGCAGGATGTCCAGATTTTTGCCTCAAATTTTTGGACTGTTATACATAAAATTGTGATTTTCTGGCAACTCTTTGCCAAATCTGTGAGGACTGAAGTCACAACAGAATGACAAACATTTGAGATTCAGACTTTATAACCTTCAGAAAATTCATGCTAATGCAAAACCTGTTGTTCTATCAAACTAAGTTTGTAAGAACAATATTTAAAAAACTGTCTCTATTTTTGGACCTTTGTCCCCACATTATTTATGGCTTTGTCCAGATTTCTTGCTCTAAGAGGTTGAGAGCTATGACATCTGCTGAGTCATACTAATCATTTCAAAAGATATACTATCCCTTGTCATTTGTAGCATGCTGTACACACAATTAACTTGTAATTTGCAGTGAAGCCTGCAAAACAGCTGCTAGTTGTACAAGTGCACTCTGGCAGGCATTACTAAATACAATCTGGGGAAGAAACATACTTCAGTCTAGTTATTGATAGTCACATTTAGTCCTGATCACATATACTTACCTAATGACGTCAACTGTAAAAAAAGAAAATCATCTGGATTTGAACCCTGTCTCACATGTGCTCTAACCAGGAGTTCATTATTCTTGCACCCTGTGCCACAGAGAAAGGTAGGCAACAGGTGCATTTTCCACACTTAGTACTGTCCAGAGTGCTGACAGCAATGCATCACCACTGAGCCTGTTTGCATGAAGGAATGCAATGACATGACTTAGGTAGAGTTTCACAAATGTCTTAACAGTTGCACTATATCACATGTGATTCACACACAAGGTTTTGTTTGGACATGATATAGAGCTTGAAGTCCAATTGTAGTGTAGGTGCAGCTAGAGTATGACTATACTATGTCACGAACGTACCACTATATCACATCAGTATAGCACTTGATAGCTTGCATGAAGATATAAGGATTTATGCTAGCATTTCATGGCAGTATAGCATTTTCACTGGCAATGACAGGAGACAGTGATTGTGTGGTACATGTGCTTAGCGTTGACATCTATTTATAAAGGGTGCTCTGTGTATTGTTTGGTATGTGTACAATATTACAGTGACAGCTTCCTTCACCACTGACACTTGATTTTGCACTGCTGTAATTTCTGTGCATGGGCATAGTTGATGCATTGCCATCAGTGTCACATACTACTGTACCATATATTATTATGGATCACTGCTTAATTTGCATATCAGTTGCAGATGCTTCAGAAGATATCTATTGCTATTACATGTGGCAGATACATGCAAGTCTCAGCAGTGAGTAGTGAATCCACTCATAATATTGTCGTTTTTATATGTACTGTTATCTGTATGGCTGATGCCTATGTTAAGCAGGGATGCTTTAGTCATGTGTATCACATTTGGCACACCTCTGCCAGGCCATACACAACTATTCTCTGGGATACATACCCATTAGAATTTGACAGTGCAGACTTCCATTCATGTGTTCTACTAGATGCATCTGTGGTGCATCTTTTTGTATTATCCAGTAAATACACAGCTCAGTGACAACATTGACAGCATGAGTTTGATTCTTGCAGGAGGGGTTTATGGTTTATGTGTCATGCAGACCTATTAAATGGCCAGATTTGCCCACGATTTCAACTGCAGGTTTAACACTGTCCCTCTTAGCCCCTCGCAAAAGTGGTCACTTTTGGGGAAGGGGTAGTGAATTCCTCTTATAAAATATTGACAATCATTACAGTTGTACACATCTGTTACTGCAGAACATATATAATAAGTTGCAGTTCGCATATTCTGTCAGTGCCACAGGTTGATAGTCGTAATATTTTAATAGTGTCCTTGATTTTGCCTTTTTATATCTACATTTGTCAAGAAGTCTGTTGCTATATGTCTCTGATTGATTGAGCGCTACAGTGACATGTCAGTCATATTCAAGCAAGTCATTTTTCAGATCTTCAGAGTATGCACATACCCCCTATTGTATATACCAGCCTTGGTACAGTGACCTGTCCAGTGAGCATGTCAGTGATGTTTATATTGTTATATAGTAAAACGTCTCTGTAGATGTTAGACTTTTATAATCCAACAAATGTATTCATGTGATGTCTGCTTACTAGTAAACCTTTGCTAAAAAGTACCTACTTCTTTCCCCTTTCTTTTTTTCCTTCCTCCAGTTGACCATCACTTGCCACCAGCTCCTTTCTTCATTCACCTAGTCTATTTGACCCAACGTAGCCTCCCCCAGGCTGGTGAGGAGTTTGAAGATGCTCATGCATCATCATACTGCTGCTGGGGTGGGGGTGCCCTAACCTCCATACTATCTCATGGCAGCCTTGTGAGCTCTGCAATTGTTTCCTTTAGGAGCAGCATGAGCTCTTCCATGCATGTGCAGCCTCCTCACCAAGCGCTATACCTCTTTCTGCATGGAGCTTGCTAGGTTCTTAATGATGCTGTTGCAATGAGGTTAGGCAGCCTTCCACTCTTCAGAATCAGTGAGAAGACATTGGTCACTCACTGCCATCCCACTCCATCGAATCCCTTCATTTTCCAGGCTGCTAGTTCAATATTGGTCATCTGGAGCATAGTTCCTAGGTTCATAGGTGTGTAGTAGGCTAATGGCCCTGGAGCCTTTACAAACCTAGCCATAGGATTACCCTGACATCATGCCACCCGACCTTAGTTCCCAGTGCCTCTGTCGAGTAGACCCCCTGAAGTGATCCCTGGGGTGAATTTTCTATTTCTCATCCACTCATCAAAGTTTCTCTTGAAGAGGGTCAGTGAGGTGCTCTGTTTAACATGTATGGGAAGTCTATTCCATAGCAAGGGCAGTCTCTGGGTTATGAACCTGTCCCTCCAGCACGTTCTGCGATTGTGGTAATGAGGTTGAGGTCACTGGAGCATGTGGTGTGGAGGGATTGGGATTTCTTTAGATGTAGCATTTCTAACAGAGCTGGATCAGACATGGCATTGTATGTCAAGCAGAGATTGCCTCTAAGTAGGCAATATGCGACAGAGAATAGTTGGAGGTTTTTTTGAGTCTGTCCATATAGGATAAGTGTTTAAGGCCTAGGATCCTCTTTGTGAGGTACTTTTGCGGCCTCTCCAGTTGTTGCAGTTGTCTAGTGAGGTACATGCCAAATGGGGCATTGTACTCGATGATTGGCCTAATGAGGGAAGAGTAGAGGGAGACAATGACCTCTTTCTTCCTGGATGCAAAACCCTTAGTAATGAGATGTGCCACATAGAAGGAATTTCTGATCACGTGGCAATGTGGTGGTCAAAAAAGAGGCTGCTGTCAACCTGTGTTCCCAGATCTCTTATAACACCTTCTGTGTTCAGTGGACTACCATTGATGTGGTAATTCATGGGAACTGGGTTTTTCCCAAAGGGGATGACGACACATTTTTTGGCATTGAGCTTAAGGCCATGGTTCAAACATCAGTCGTTGGTCTCAGTCAGGCCTTTCTGTAGGATGTCAATATCACTTGGGGAGTTAATAATAGCTCCCAACTTGCAATCGTCTATGAACTTTGTCAGCCAGAGACCCTTTGTGTTGGCCTAGACTTTAGAGAATTATATAACAAACAGGAGAGGACCCAGGACCGAACCCTGTAAGACTCCACTCATGACTGGTTGGCAGTCTGACTTGGAGTCCGCTACTTTCACACTGTGGGTTCTATCTGTGAGCCAGTTTGCAACCCACCTAGTGATATAAGGGTTGATGCCTAGCTTAGTGAGTTTATCTATGATTCCTGAATGGGGAATGGTATCAAACGCCTTGGCCAGATTAAAGTAGGCTGTATGAACCACCTTGCCTTCATCCACAGCTCTGGTGACTGTCTCAAAAAATTAACCAAGTTTAGAAAGCATGATCTACCCTTCATAAAACCAAACTGTGTGGGAACCAGAGTTTGGAGATTCCCTATATCCTTGTTTATTAGGTCCATGATGATGTGTTCCATAGTTTTGCATATCAGACTCGTCAGGCTAATGGGGCAATAGTTCCCAGGGTCTGTAGTTGCTCCTCCTTTGTGGAGAGAGATGACTGTAGCAGTGCACCATTTGGTAGGGACAAAGCCTGAGGTGAGGCTGTGATCAAACAGGGCACACAGGTGAGGTGCCAGTTCACTCTGTAGTTCATGTAGAACACAGCCAGGGATATTGTCAGGTGCCATGGAAGCTGTATTCTTGGCCTTGGACAGTGCTGTTTTAAGCTGTGCAGCAGTAATACTGGGTGCCTGGCAATCTACTGGTATTGTGATTGGTCTTTGGGGGGGAGAGAGGGGTAAAGTTGACACTGAATCTGTCGGCCAGTATATTGGCAATATCTGTTAGCTCGGTATAGGAGGTACCATTGTGCAGTAGCTCAGAGCAAATCTGGGTATTGCCATGGAGATTGTTTACATAACTATAGAAGGCCTTGTGGTAGTCTTTACTACCTGCTGCAATTCTGTTTTGACAGCTAGCTTTAGAGGATTTTATGGCGGATCTCAACTTTTTTTGAGGCTGATAAGGGAGTTTTTCCAGTCTTGGGACTTCACCTTAATCTGCATCAGTTCCCTCCTTGTGTTGTAGAGTTTGATTATGGCAGGGGACCACCAAATTGGCTTCCTTTTTTTTGGAGGACAGCATCTTGGTTCTTTTGGGTATGGCGAGATCCATGCATTTGTGTACGTGTTTGTACAGTGCATTGATGTATGATTCGGCGGTCATGCAACTATTCTCCATTTGCACGGTTGCCATGAAGTTAGCCACCTCTGTTTTTAGGAGCCCAAAGTTACCTTTGGAGAAGTTTTTCATGGTTGTTTCCTTTGTGGGGGGTGGGAGGGATGTGGATTTCCAGGGTGATTAGTTTGTGGTTGGATCTAACCAGGGAAGAGTTAACTATTGGTGTAGAATAACGGTCACCCATATTAGTAATGACCACGTCAAGGCTGTTGCTACCTCTAGTGGGTGTAAGAACGAGCTGGTCTAGGGCATTTGAATTAATGAATTCCAGGAAACTTTGGGCAAGTGTATTGGTACCTGAGTAGTTTTCCCAGTTAATGGAGGGGTAGTTGAAGTCGCCCAGTATGACAGTGTTAGGTTGGACCCTAATATTCTCCAATGTGCTTAGGAAGGTGAAGTGTAAGTCTTGGGACATTGTTAGGGACCTATAGCAGGCTACGACCTGAATCGTTGTCTTACCCAATGTTAGCTGCACCTGAAGTATCTCTGATGTGTTATGTTGGTCTACCAGTCTGGAGGTGGGCACATCCTTTATGAATATGGAAACACCACCGCCTTTGGAGCTTCAGTCCAAGTTCTTGGGCCAAAAGGTGTGGAATGAGTTATAGCCTGGTAGTGCAGGGGTGCTTTCAGCTGCCTTGAACCAGGTCTCTGTTACAGCACAAATGTTGATGTTCTCCATTTTAAGAAGTGCTTCGAGTGAGTGCATTTTCAGATTTAGACTTCTAGCGTTGAGCAGCATGACCCTCAGATTGCATTTGTTTGTACCTGTTACGGTGGTCATTTGGTCTTTGGTACACCACTTAAAAAGGCACTATAGGGGTGGCAAGAGCCTTGGCCAGTATCCGGAAGCCCAGGGGTGACAGATGCAGGCAATCTCTGGCAAAGCATCGAGGTCTGTTAATCATGTCATCTCAGACAGACAGATACTGGATACCCTTAGAATGACACCAGAAACTTAGCCAATTGTTGAAATCGATCATTTTCTGCTTGTACTGTGGTATCATTCTGGGTGATGGTAGGATGCTGTTCAGGGCTAAGGTCATACCTGCCCGGGGTACATAATCCGAGAGCTCCTCCATGTCTCTTTCCATGTAGTCCAGGGAGGTATGTCTCAGGTCATTCACACCCATATGTACAATGGCAGAGTCATATTTGTATCTGTTGTTGAGGGACCTGAGTGCATGCATTATGTGGTGGATCCTGGCACCTGACAGGCAGCTGACTGTTACTTTCTCCTTATTCAACCTAGTGAGTGGGACATCAGTGTGCCTCACTATCGAGTCACCTATGACTAGTGTGTTGGGCCTTCTGTTCTGCCTTAGGGGCTTTGGTTGAGTGGCACACTGTTTAGGAGAGTTATGTATCTCGTGATTAGTGTTGTGTTGTGGTGGTCGAGTGTGTTTCTGCCTTGGAGGTCTCTGCTGTTTGGGTAGATTTTTATTGAGAGCCTCCACAAAGGTGTGTGTGTGTTTTTTGTTATTATGTGAAGGCAGTGCTGGTGTGTGTTCTGGAGGGCTATGTGTTCCATGTGGTGTGGTACAAGTGTTGACCTTCTCCTCTTGACCAGCTATTCCGATAAATGCTTTATCCCTCTACACCATGAGGCCAAAGCCCTTTCACTTTCCTTTTGCACTTATTACTATTGTAAAATTGAGCTAGTGTTGTCAAAAGTGCTCTACCCTTCATAGCAAATGTTAAATAAATAAAATGAAATAACTACTCTAGCAGTGATTATTAACACATAATAACAGGTATTATACATAAAAGAGACAGTATCTGGAAAGCCTGGGTCAAAAATAAGTTCCCTATTCTACTTCAAAGATATAAGGAGCTCAGAAACCTGTTCAAAAAACTTAACAATGACAATAAACATTTCTTCAGTTTCAACCAATGCAACCCACATAAAAATCCAAAAATTTTTTGGGAGTTCCATTAATCATTTTCTCTGTCCTGCCAATCCTCCAACTCCCATCCTCTTCCCACAGAATACTGCTAATGAAACTGCCACTTTCCTTACGAACTATTTCATTAAAACAATTAAAAAACTTACACAAAATAATAATACCTCCTCCTCCCCTCCTTTATCCCTCAACTTAACTCCTCTCGATACACAAAATCATAATACTTCCACTACCCCCTTCTTCCCCAAACATGACACCCTTCAATACCTTTTCTTTTAAACCTGTCCCCACCTCTTTCATCAAATCCCTCCTTTCAAACTCAAACCTTGCTCAAACTCTGCTGATAAATTGCTTGCCTTCTTTCTTAAAACTGCTCCAGAATCTATTGCTTAACTCCATCTTTATACTCATAAATCATTCCATTACTGAAGCCTGTGTCCCTGATATATGGAAATCCTTCTACACAATTCCTCTTCATAAGAGCAAAGACTCTACTGATCCATCTAATTATAGGCCCATTGCCATCCTGTCCCCAATTTCCAAAATTCTGGAAAAGTATATTCACATCCAGTTACTCAAACACCTGCTTGATAATAACCTGCTTACATCTACCTCACATGGCTTTAGACCTCGCCACAGCACTTCCACTGCACTACTTTCCTTCATCCATACAGTAGTTGAGGCCCAGGAAACAACATGTGAGTTTCCTGTTTATTTCTTGATCTCTCTAAAGCTTTCAACACTGTCTCTCACTTTAAACCTCTAACTAAACTTTCCAACCTCCAGCTCTCCACTTCCTCCTTAAAATGGTTCTCAAGCTACCTCTGCCTCACCAATAGGCAGCAATCTATTTGCTGGCAAACTGTCTTCTCCCACTTCCTACCTGTCAACACTGGTGTTCCACAAGGATCCAGCTTAGGTCCCCCCTTGTTCAATATTTTCACTAACAATTTGCATTTTGTCTGTAATTTCTCAACACTCTCACAATATGCTGATGATTCTTCTCATATTACCACTGCCCATAGCATCCCTGATCTCTTATCTCTAACTCAGAACTCCTTTTCTTCAGTTGAAACATGGCTGTCTGGCAACCAACTCGTACTTAATCTTAAAAAGACTAAACTCCTTTTCTTCTTTCCTAAAACACTGGCACATCACAAATTCACGTTTTCCATCACCTCCCTCAACAATACCATCATTAAACCTGAACCCCATACCAAACTACTGGGCATTATTATTGACGATGAATTAAAATATGGCATACATATCCAACAGTCTATAAAGAAAACACACCAGAAACTTGATCTGTTCTATCATAATCAGAAATTCCTTACACCTTACTCCAAAATATCCCTAGCCCAGTCTCTTCTATTACCTTGCCTTTTGTATGCAGTCCCTATTGTTACAAATACTTAAACTACTCTACTTTCCAAATTTAAACAGACTTACAATAAAATTGTCAGATTTGCCACTCGTCTCCCTTATAATTCCCATCACTGTCTTGCCCTTCAAGCACTCCAATGGCCCGAATTCTCTAACCAGTTATTACTTCAGCAACTATACATTACTCACTCCATTCTGAATGACCCCTCTTTCCGCCCCTCCATCTCTAACCTTGTATCTTATTACAACCCCAGTCATCACCTACGCACTACCAACAAACTCCTCCTTGATATCTACAAACCTAACAAGAATATGGGAAAGCCCCTGTATAAGTACTCTGCAGCCCATGCCTGGAACTCACTTCCCCTTAATATAAGACAGATCTCCCCAAAATACCTGTTTAAACATGAACTTAAAAACTATCTACTAAAGACTCGGCCCTGTCCGTGTCTAACCCCCACATTACAACTCTATCATTTTACTCATCTTATATAAGTGCCTTGCTTTCTCCTCTTCTCGCTGTCTTGTAATTCTATATCATTTTTTTCTGGATTTTAAATTCAGTATATATTCCAGGATTTAAACCATGTCTCTGTCTGTCAGATACTTTATATCTTGTACCAATTCTGTAATCTCATTTTACTTTTATTTATTATTCTCTTCTACAGTATGAGATGATGTTAACTGCTGCTAATATTCCTCATGTTATGTCTCCTGTACAATTGTTCATTTTTGTTATACTTCTAATTTTTATAGATTGTGAACTAATTGAAGCTTTTCTCCTTAGGTCTCCACTGAAAACAGGCCTTTGGCTCAGTTGGACTAACCCGGTATTGCCAAAGGATTTTTTTAAAACCAGTCGTGCAGACACAACTACATAAAAGGTAATCCTGCTATATGAATGAGATAGTTAAATGGTATTATAGGTCAGAAGTGCTGATTAGGCAGTATATGAGCCAATCTATTTTTAACTATTTTTAAGTATTGCAACACAAGAGTGCAGTGTTAATGACAGGCCCGCTAAATGAGAAAACATATACCATTTAAGTAATATTGCAGGGGTGGATGGCCTGGTGTTAGTTACTATATAACTTAGTGAGGAGGAACCATGGGCTGCAAAAGATTGTAATATTACAGCGATTACCTCTACTTTCTACTCTCTGACAACAATCTCAAGCACTGAAAAAAAGAATAGATTGCCTACCAGTTTTGCACTGTAACAGGGATGACAAAAAAAAAATGTTGCCCATGGCCGGTGCCAGAAGGTGATGACTGAACAGCTTCACATTCTGGGATGAGTGAAAGGGCAGACATTTAACTTGAGAAGGATGAATGCCTGAATCCGACCAGTTCTGCTGAGGAATACAGACACTTACATTGTAACCTCCCCAACTGAGAAATGACCCAAAGGACTGCCACACCTTACTGTTTGACCTCATTGTGGTATAGAGACACTGTCATGAGCACCTGAGAGGTTTCAGTCAGAGGCTGAACATATGAACTCAAAATGTGTACTAGTAAAATAATACTATTTGTAAATGAGCAGTGTCATGTTATTTGACAATGTTGTATATCAGTGTTGGAGGAACCAAACTATTATTTATGTGAAGGATATGATGACAGGAAGCCAAGAATGTTGTTTCAAAGACATCAATACCAGTCTTTGCTATATGATATGCAAAATCTGAGAAGTAATGTGAAAGGTGTACTGTCACTTATTTACCTCTGCTATTCTTTAGGTTATTTTCTTATCCAAAGTTGAAATGCAGAATTGGAGAAATGCAGCAAAAGCTCTGGATAACGCATTTGCTGAGTGGGTACGTACAAGCCAGCTAAGAGCACCAGATGACCAGCAGACACATGCTAAAGCATACATTTAATATCAACTCAGGAGTCAATGCACTTATTGATGTGTTATTGTGAATGTGCACTTGAGAAGATGCACAACAGTTTTATCTGTCGTATCTACTGTACCCACAAACACAATCAGTTTGTATATTCATTGGTTTCCCGATTTCCTTTTATATCCTTGCAGGTAGATATAACTATTTTCAACAGTAGCACCCTGTGAAAGATTGTCATCTAAGCAATTTGAAAACATTTTAAGAACCAGCTGAAAAATCATATTAACAGTTTTCAAAGACACAGCTACACCCAAATCTTCTTTTCTTTCTGTCTTTCTTTGTTTTTTTTTTTTTTTTTTTTTGCATTTTTCTAGCCAAGTGTTATAGGTTCATAGGTTCATACTAGGCTATCTGCCCTGGGGCAATTATAAGCCTAGCCCAATTCTGTATGGCTTATGCCACCCCTTGATTTGAGTATACTGTGCCCTTTTTAAGGTTTAGTTTACTGTGCCTCTGTCTAATAGTGACACGGGAGTAATCCCTGGGACAAACCTACTATCTCCCATCCACTTATCGAGATTCTTCTTGAAGAGATTCAGTGAGATGCTCTGCCTCACAAGAACTGGAATTCTATTCCAGAGTGAAGGGAACCTCTGGGTTATGAACCTGTCCCTCCAGCAAATTCTATTTATTTCTGTGCTGAGGTTCAAGTCCCTCAAGCGTGTGGCTCTAAGGGATTTAGATTTACTGAGGTGGAGCATGTCCATTAATTCTGGATTTGACATAGCTTTGTATGTCAGGCATAGATCACCTCGAAGTAGGCGGTATGCAACTGAGTAGAGCTGGAGTTTTTTTAACCGAGCAGCATATGGCATCTGTTTGAGACCCTTGATCCTCTTGGTGAGATACTTTTGGGGTCTTTCTAATTGCTGCAGGTGTCGGGTAAGGTACATCCCAAAAGGGGCATTGTATTCTATGATGGGCCTGATAAGGGATGAATAAAGGGGCACGATTACCTCTCTTGATCTAGATGTGAAACCCTTCGTGATGAGGTGGGCTATGTAGAAGGTCTTTCTAACCACTTTGGCAATGTGGCTTTCAAAGGAGAGATTGCTATCAACTTGGGTCCCCAGGACCCTAATAACTTTCTCTGTACTTAATGGGTTTCCGCCTATGTGGTAATTTGTGGGCACATTGTTTTTGCCAAAGGGTATGACTATACATTTTTTGGCATTTAGCTTTAAACCATGGTGCTGGCACCAGTTATCTGTCTCTGTGAGACCTTTTTGAAGGATGTTTGTGTCAGCTGGAGAGTTGATTATGGCACCCAGTTTGCAGTCGTCTGCGAACTTGGTGAGCCATAGTCCTCCCACGTTTGCCTGTACCTCGGAAAAGTATATACCGAACAAGAGTGGTCCCAGGACAGAACCCTGTGGGACGCCACTTGTGACCGGTTTTGAGTCTGACATGGCTCCAGCAACTCTCACTCTGTGGCTTCTGTCTTTGAGCCAGTTTGCGACCCATCTTGTGACATAGGGGTTTATATTTAAGCTGGATAGCTTATCTATGATGCCTGAGTGAGGTATTGTGTCAAATGCCTTTGAAAGGTCCAGATAGGCTGTGTGGACTACCTTCCCTTCATCTATGGCTTTGGTGACTGTTTCAAAGAAGTCAACCAGGTTCAAAAGGCAGGATCTGCCCTTGACAAAGCCGAACTGGGTAGGATCTAGTGTCTGTAGGTCCCCAATGTCTTTGTTTATGAGCTCCATGATGATCCTCTCCATAGCCTTGCAGACTAAGCTAGCCAGGCTTATGGGGCGATAGTTTCCAGGGTCCGTAGAGGCTCCACCTTTGTGGAGTGGGACCACTGTTGCTGTATGCCATTCTGTGGGCACATATCCTGTAGTGAGGCTGAGATTGTATAGCTGTTTTATTTGAGGGATTAGTTCTTCTTGTAGTTCATGTAGGACGCAACCTGGGACACCATCTGGTCCCATGGAAGCAGTGTTTTTTGCTTTGGAGAGGGCAGCCTTCACCTGAGCATCTGAGATGTTTGGGAGGCAGCCCTCTGCCGGGATAGATACTTGCTCTTTTGGGGGGGAGGGGATGGAGAAGTTTGCACTAAACCTGTCTGCCAGGATATTGGCGATGTCTGTGGGTTCAGTGTATTTTTTGTCGTTTAGAATCAACTCAGAACAAGTCTGGGAGTTGCATCCCAGGTTTCTAACATAACTGAAAAAAGCCTTATGATTGTCTTTGGTGTCCTGTGCAATTTTTCTCTCGAAGCTGGCCTTGGAGGATTTTATGAGGGATCGTAATTTTTTGCTAGTACTGATCAGAGATGCCTTCCCTATTAGGGATTTTGCTCTATCATGTAGTAGCTTCCTCCTTCTGTTGTACAGTTTATTTATGGCAGGGGTCCACCAGACTGGACGCCTGCCTTTGGATGATTGGGTCTTGGTTTTGTTTGGGATAGCATGATCCATGCATTCCTGGAGATGTCCGTAGAATGCATTTATATAGGATTCTGCAGTTTGGGCTGTAGTTTCCACTGGCCCTGGGGCCTTGAAGGATTCCACTTCGGTTTTGAGAAGTGAGAAGTTCGCTTTTGAGTCCAAAGGTGTTTGCTTCATACTGTGTTTCATAAATAAGATTATTTATCATGTCATGGGTTTATAGGTGATTACTAGGCTAATTACCCCAGGGGCCTTTTACACCTATCCATGCTTCCCAAAGTATTGGTACACTGGGTTATTTTAAGGGCTATATGTAGGCTTGGGCATTGGTGGTCAAGCATTTACAGCCTGTCTCTATCTAACAGAGACATAGGCACCAGACCAGTGGCAAATGTCCAATTTCTCATCCACTGGTCCAGGTTAAGTTTGAATTGGATTAGGGAACAACTCTGGTTCACACATGGGTGGGAAGTCTGTTCCAAAAAAGGGTAGTCTCTGAGACACATACCTATCCCTCCACCGTGCTTTATTTATGTTGCAGATGAGGTATGGGTCTTTAGAGGGGATAATTCTGATACTATTTGTTTTGCAGATGTCCAACAGGTCAGTCAGAGTGGGATCAACGAATGCTTTGTAGGTGAAGCATAGATTGCCTCTCAGCAGTCTGTAGGAGACAGAGTACAGGGAGAGGGCTTTGAGGCAGTTAACGTAGGACATGTTGTTTATGCCCTCTATTCTTTTTTCAAGGGTCAAATGTGGACAATCCAGTTGTTACATATGCCTGGTCAGTTACACACTGAAGGGGACATTGTATTCAATGATTGGTCTGATGATCAATGAGTACAGTAGAACAATGACATCCTTGGACCTAGATGCAATATCCTTGCTTATAAGTTGACAGTATAGAACAATTTCCTTACTGCCATAGACACATGATGGTCAAAGATCAGGTTACTCTCTACAAGTGTTCCTAAATCCCTGACCATTGGGTCTACTCTTTGGGATGTATCATCAATGTGGTCAATTATCTTCTGTTCATATTTTGACATCCTTGGAGAAGAATGAATGCCACTTAATGGTAGGCTCATACTAACCTGGGACACAGTCTGAGAGCTCCATCATGTCTCTCTTCATGTAATCCAGGGAGGTACACCTCATGTTATTTACATCTGCATGGGCTATGACTGATTTGTTCTGGTACTTGTGGTTCAATGACATGAGTGCATGCATAATCTGGTAGATCCTGGCCCCGATAGGCAACTGACTGTAACACTTTCTTTACTAAGGCTTATGAGTGGGACACCTGTGTGTTTCACAATAGATTCTCCTATGACTAGAACACTGGGTTGTGTGATGGATTGCTTTATGAATTTAGAGGCTAAAACACCATGAAATGTGGCTGTATGTGTCATGGTGGGTGCTGTTTTGGTAGAGTACTTTTAAGGTTGCTGAGGATACTTACTGTATGTGGAATGTCTGAAAGCTCTTTGGGGTTGAGCCTCAATGTATGTGGTTGGAGATTCCAAACTACGGCATTTATTATAGTCATTGTTTTACTGACTGCAACTCTGATAAAACTAGCACTGACCAAAGTTAAGTCCTCTTATCTTCTGTTTCAGCCTGTATGCTTGTTTGAAGGGATATGATTTGTTTGAATGGAGATTTGGTGGTGATGTATAACAAACATGACAAGGTTCTCTCTCTCACTCTCTCTCTTTTGGTCAGGACATCAGCTCTACAGCAGGAGATTTGTTTTTCTCAGTTCTAGTTATGGGTGTCAGTTGTTGTGTGATAATTGCATGGTCAGGTCTTGTGATAAGACATACAACTCAGTATTTTTCTGCACCAAGATGTGTGGTTATCAATGCCTTCAGTAGTTATAAAATGGATCTGCATTTGTGCATAGAAACATATATGATTCTTGCTTTGATATTTTATAAGTAATACATAAGTAAATCATAGGGGTTTATGAAGTAAGTTGATGAAAAACAATTTCTTCAGGCAAGTAATAATACTTAAGACAATTCATTTTTGTAAATCTGTTACTCACCACATACTTCTTTTTAATATTTGGTTTTATAAGTGCTGTTTTTCTCCATTTTCATTTTGTATTACAAAACTGTTTATAATGCTTTGCAGTCTGATGACCATGATGCTTTGCAGTCAGGAAGCTTTGCCATAATTGGGAAACAAGAGTTTAACTGCAGATTTCTTAATAAATGATTATACCCTTAATGCTATTTACATCCCATTTGAAAAAACAAACAAACAAACAAACAGACCAGTAATTCAAACCATAGAATCCTAGCACATAACACTGGAGGATATAAAATATCAACTTTATATTCTTGGATTCTATTCCAGAATTAAAGTCCCCTAATTCACATTAATATATTACAGCCTTTGACATCAGATGGTGGAAATGATAAGCTGCTTTATTCTTACTAAATCAATGGCTCCAAAAGTGCATCACATACCAAATAATAAATATTACAGAAACTTCTGGGTAGGACTGTTCCACTCATCCCAATGCTCCACTATGTACCACCCTGTATGATCGATTTATCTTATACTGTGAGTCCTTCTAGCATAGAGTGACAATCCAATGGCTTGTACCTCTTCGCTAATGTAAACATTAAGACATGTCTACTGTTCTGGCTACTAGGATACCTCCATCATAATGCAGAATAAATAAAGCTTTTTCTTATTTTTCAAAGTAATGTGTGATATGATCCATGATGCATATAGTGGCGTGGCTTTACATTCAAACCCCCAATACTATACCTATCAGGTGGATTGCAGCATAATGAGCCAATCACACAGGCTACAACTGCAGCACACCACTATAAAGTATGCATACACCCTACAATCTGATTTTCCCATGTACTTTGCACCATTGGAATACACACTTGGGAACGTTAACTGACAAAATGCTAGGGGCTGCTGCTGCTCTGCTACATCTGTATGTGCTTCAGGCTGAGGTCAGTGAAGATGATGCTGACAATAGGCCCAGATTAAGAAGGAGAAGAGTGTTCAGGCCTAGGGTGACCTTCCATGAACTACATGGGCTGGAGATTGTTGAGCGCTACAGAGTGGGCAGGAACATACTACAAGAACTCACGGAGCTCTGCCGCCCTCAACTCAGACCCAGAGCCAACAATGGGGAACCCATCCCAGTGGAAGCAAAGGCATGCATAGCCCTTAGAATACCAGCTACAGGTACTTTTCAAAGACTAACTGGGGATATAATTGTGATCTTACAGGCATCTGCATCCAAGGTACTCCACCATTTCCTGGATGCCACACAAGCACATGCCAGTGAGCACATTTATTTATCCTGCACCCCTGAGGAGAGGGTCAGCAATATGCATCTCTTCTACCATGTAACACACTACCCTGAGGTACTGGGTGCCATAGACTGCACTCATGTGCACTTCAAAACACCACCTGGTGAAGAGGGTAGGGTCTACATCAACCGCACAGGGTGTCACTCCATCAACTGCCAGGTCATGTACAATGCCCAGGGCATTATCATGAATGTGTATGGTGGCAACCCTGGCAGCTATCACAACTCCCATAGCTGGCACATCGCAGCTGTACCAGACGTTTACCAGGGGGGACATCCCATATGACCATCTAGTGGGGGATGCTGGCTAGGCACTAGAACTGTGGATGATGATGCCCATCAGAAATGCACACACACCTACTGAAGAATGACATAAAGAGGCACATGCACAAACTAGGAACATCATAGCGCATGTGTTTGGGTGGCTCAAGTCATGGTTCCATTGCCTTGATATATCTGGTGGAGCCCTGCAGTACTCTCCAGCCACATATGTTCACAGTATGTGCCATGCTACACAATATGATCCTGCAGAAAAAGCTGTGACAGGAACATCACAGGGGAAGGGACACGCAGCCTCTCATCAGTGCTAAGGTCCTGACAGCCAGGGGGAGACTTGGAGGAGGAACCCCCGAGCCTATCCCTGTAGGCAGACATAGGCGTGCCCAGTATGCTCTGGCCTTGGCAAAGAGGCAATGCATAGCACATGCACTGACAAACTAGGGATTGAGGGACTGACACCTCACTCACATACATAGTAAAAAGGATGCCAGCCACACCACACAGCTTGTACCTTATCATGTATTGGCTATGTACAGCATGCATCAGACAGAGACAGCCTTGAAGCACTGTTATTTCAACCGCTGATAGCACAAGGTAAGTCACTTTTGTGGAGCATGTGATAACTATGTAGCATTATATTGTAAACAGCTAGATAGGTAGTGGTTCTAATCCCAGCAATGGCAGCTCAGTGAGTATGTGTGTATATATGTAAATACATTCCTTTGCAGCTGTGTGTAGTTCCTGCCCATGTATGTGCAATGCTAATACATTTTAAAGTTTGTGCCTACCTGTGAACCCCCCATTGGCCTACTTTACAGGGCCTGCTAATGTCATCAACATTAGATGCATCGTTAGACACTCTTCAAATACATAAGGTCTGTGGCACATGTGATGTATCTAGCTCAATAGGTAGGGGCTCTAATTCCAACAATGGCAACTCCGTGCGTGTGTGACTATATCCCCCTGCAATGGTGTATGTCTTGATTATGTGTGTACAATGTCAATACATTTTAAGGCCTGTTCCACCCTGTTAATCCCCTATTAGATTACTTTACAGGGCCTGCTGTCATCATTCACCTTAGACGCACCATTAGACACTCTCCAGGCACATAAGCTCCATGGCAGATGTGATAAGTACATAGCACTATAGTACAAACAACTAGATAGGTAGGGATTCTAATCTCACAACTGGCAACTCTGTAAGTGTGTATGTAAGGCATAGCCTCTGTAGCAGTGTGGGTGTCTTGTGTGTGTGATAGTTATACAATTTTGAGGGGATGGTAACCCCACATTGGATTACTTTACAGGGCCTGCTGCTGTCATTCACCTTAGATGTGCCATTAGACATTTTTCAGGCACATAAGCTCCATGGTGCATGTGATATGTATGTAATACTATAGTGTACACACTCAATAGGTAGGGATTCTGTTCCCAAAACAAGGAACTTTGAGAGTTTATGTGTGTATGAATGCATATCCACTTACAGCAGTATGGCTGTGTTAGGCTCACCATCATACCTCTCAACCCTTTAGAGCAAAAACCTGGATAAAGCCATACAAAAAAGTAGGACAAAGGGCAAATAATTCAGGAAATTTTTAAATATTGCTCTTACAAACATAGAAAGTTGATAGCATGACAGGTTGTGCATTAGCATGAATTTTTGGAAAGGTATGAAGTCTGAAAATAAAATATCTGTCATTATTGTCTAACTTCAGTCTTTAATGATTTGCCACTAATTTGTCAGAAAACCACAATGATATGAAAAATGGACCAAAAATATGTGGCAACATCAGGACATTCTGCAGAAATCTGTACAGGTGAGAGGTATGGCCACCACCTGTCCCACCCTGCAGGTTGCAGCCTGTGTTTGGTCAGATGTGACCTGTGAAAACAACTCAAACAATACAGAGGTCCCATGAGTGCAGGACAACAAACATTTCCTAAAGTTGTGCAATAGTTGCATAAAGCAGCTATTGTACATCAGAAACACCTTAATGTTATGAGAAATAGCATAAGCTATGGAAATGTGACAAAAATAAACTGTAATATTGAAAGACCAAGAGAAGTCCTGTCCATTGCAGCTGCCATGGGTATGGTTTGTCATGTCAACTCTCACGATACTACAATTTATTTAATATTTTTTATTTTACATTTGTTGACCGGGAAAGTCTGACTGGATGCATGTCCATTTTCAGCAAAGGCTTGGGGAGAAAAGCTCCACAGTTAAATTTTAAGCAAAATATAAGGTATATACAGAAGCATTCAAATGTACATAGATAGTACTAAACTTAACTCTGACTAGTAACATAGCATTCAAGCTTAATGCAAATTTACATAGATAGTACCAAGCTTAACACTGACTAGTAACATAGCATTGAAGCTTAAGATTTAACATATTTACATAGACTATTCTGTGTGGAGTCTGCATGTCCTCCCCGCGGTTGAGTGGTGTTCGAAAGACATGCGTGAATGGGCGTGCTTTCGTTGAAGGTGGGGCGTCGAGCTGGCACCTCGGCACCGTGAAAATCTACTGCCAATCATTAGTGGACCGGAGTTCCGCTGTGGCGACCCCTAACCAGGAAAAGCCAAAGGAACAACAACAACATAGACTAAACACATCTTTTACAATTTTAGGTTGAGACATTACATAATGATGAACATTGTTAGTAGGGGTTGCATTTTTTTGCTTTATACAGTTGAGTTGTGAGCAAGTTAGCCACAACAGGGAGGATAACAACAAAGAGAGCAAAGATTAGACATAGTATGGAGTATAGTGGCAGGAGAAGAGACAGAGATGGGAAATTGGATAACAAGTTAAGTAAGAAAAGCAGGAGGTGTAAGTAACTTAAATATAAAGTAAGAGCAGAGGTGTAAAGAGAAAAATAAAGTTTAGTGGATAGATAACAGGGTGTTCTAGCAGTGACATATGGGTATTGACTAAAGGGTTAGAATTAGCGGTGGAACTGGAAGCTAGAGAAGTTGCATTCTTTTGGTGATAAAGCTGAAGTCAGAGGGCAAGAGTAGCGAGAGAGGGTGGGGGAGTCAGTCAGCCAGGTAGGGAACATGTGCATATCCATGTGTGCTTTAGGCCTGCTGAGGTAATAGCAGTAGGTAGGGTGTTCCAAACTTTGCCTATGTAGTTAAGGAAGAGGAAGTCCCCTGCTGATGTAGTTAGGGAAAAGGGAGTCCCCTGCTGTGTTGTTGATCTTGGTGAACTTGATTAATTTTTTGATACTAGAGCAAAGTTGTCTAGTTTTAGCTTGTAGTTCTAGAAGATTGGCCAGAGCTGGAGTTTTGTCTTGGAGTAGTAGGAGATTGTGGGCAAAGGAAAGTTGATGATAGTTTAGGAGATTAGGGAATTCAAGCCAGCCAAGTTGTTTTAGGGAATGGCAGTGGTGGGCTTGGTAGAGGGTAGCAAATTTTGCAACTTGATTGTAACAGGTGTTGAGTTTGGCATTTTCAGTTTGGGTAAGTTGGTGAGAATGGGTGAGGCATAAAATAGTAGATTGTGTTAGAAATGGTTTATTTTTATATAGATGACCCAGTTTATTCTGGCTATTTTTAATGGTTTGATTTATATGCTGATCAAATCTGAGGTTATTATCAATGGTCACTCCTAACAATTTGATGTGAGTGCCAGGAGAGATGATAGTCCCATCCCTGGACTCAATATTAAATGGGCTGGGTATTGTGGTAGATTTGTTAGGTGTAAATAGCAACAGTTTGTTTTTTTCGGGGGTTTAGTATTAGGTTTTTGTTAAGAAACCAGTTTTGGTGGTATGGAAGGCTTTTTGGGTTATAGAGAGGAGTTTCTGAGGATCATTGGCTGAAGAGACAAGTGTTGAGTCATCAGCATATTGTATAACTGTTGCATCTTGACAGATGCTGTGGAGGTTATTGGCGAAAATGGAGAATAGGAGGGGACCTAAAATGGAACTTTGTGGGACTCCTGTGGTGATGGGTAGCAGTGTAGATAAGTTGTTGTCCCACCAAACTGCTTGTTGTCTTCCTTGTAGATAGTTCTGAAACCAAGCTAATGCTTGGTTACTAAGGCCAAGGTCAGTAAGGGCTTGTACTGGTTTAAGATGGTTGACCATATCAAAGGCCTTTGATAGGTGCAAGAATATGGCAGAATTTAGATTGCCTGTGTGTTTGTTTTGGTTGATGAGGTTTGTGAAAGAGAGTAGGCCAGTGGTTGTGCCAAAATCCATGTTGGGTAGGAGAAAGAAGTTGGTTGTTAAGCAGGTATGGCATAAGTTGGTGGTCCCCCACAATAAACAAGAAGTGTCCTACATTGCACATTTGATAAGGTGGCAACCCTACTCTGTGTTGCCTATGTGTTTGTAATATGTAGACATGTAGAGGCCCTGTGATTAGCTGCTGCCGTCAATGCCACTGCCCATATTTGGAGGTACTGCCTAAGGCTGTGGCAACTCTAAGTTGTGTGCTGTCTGTTATTGACCCTCCAAATGGTGTTAAGATACTGCAGGGTCTTACATCAGGTATGGTATGGTGGCAAGGACCTGGCCTCAAGCTGAATGCAGAAAATAGTACCATCATACCATACTGCAAGGACATAGCCTCACTATTTCCACACAACCTACATTGAGAGACCTGGGTACTCAGGCTGATAACACTGTTGCATTCAGCCATCAAGTAGCGGCAGTGGTAATAAAAGCCTTGTACATGGTTCACCACATAGGTAAAGGGAGTGCATCCAGATAAAAGGTGGACATTACCTCTGTATAGTCCTCAGTTAGTACAACAATGATTTTGTACCATGGCCCGTTTGGTATGTACCTATCCAGACATCTGCAGTAACTGGAAAGGCCATAGTAATACCCACAAAGGTAATCCATGGCCTCCAATATCTGTTCCAAGCAGACAGCAGACAGCTTCGAATCAGTAGTGTCCCACTCGGCATTGGACAGGTTGTTCACAATTGGACTGCGGCACACCTAGATGACAATGTTGTGCCCAGCCCTTCCACAGCTGGCCCATATATGTGAGTCTAACTCTTCATGCATTACCAGCAAAACAGGCCTGAATCTGATATGTGACATTAACAAAACCTGCTGGAGAGACAGGTTTGTCTCCCAGAGGCTGCCCTGGCTCAGGAATGCACTTCCCAGACATGTCAAACAGAGTAACATGCAGACCCTCATCAAGTGCATCTGTGACGAGTGGATAGGAAACACAAATCCATCCCAGGGGTCGCACTTTTGTCCCTCAATGACAGGGGCAACAGGTGCTAATTGATAATTCTGTCAGGGATAAAGTAATGTCTAGGCTTGTAAGGGACCGAGGGCCATTACCCTACTAACCTTCTATGATCCTATGAATCTGTGATCTTTCGGAAATCCCAGGTGACATGTATCAGGAGTAGCATGCTGTGTCAAGGGGTATGCATGCAAGATTACGCTGTCCACCCCCATTGTCCCTCACACACTGCTCTACACAGACAAACTTATGTAACCATGCACATATACAGCCATACCTTGGTGATGTCACATTTCTGCATTGCTACTATGCCATCCTGAGCTGCGATATTGGCAGCAGATCCCCATGGTGTAGACACACAGACACTTGGAAAAGAAACAGAATAAGGTCTGGGAGACAACAGTCAGCAATACTAACAGCAATACAGCATTATGGCACAAAGGTACATGCACTTTGATGTGTATGTATGACAATTGCCAGCAGACAGCACCTTACAGGGCATTACACTACTGTACTAGAAACTGCCATTAAGTGCACTATATTCACCGTGCACATCAGACACATATTAGCATATTCCTGCATCGATGGTATGGATGACAGGGATGTGGAATAGGTATCATCACATGCACAGGGTGTGGTGTGGAGTTGCCAAAGGCCTAGGCTGTGCCACACAGTTGACATCATGTGTCTGTGTCTGAAGGGGTGCTGGTTAGCTGGGCCATGGAGAGGAGCTGAGTGTGTGTGTCTGGTGGTGACCTGCATGTGACAGTGATGTGTGAGTGTGTGCATGTACACAATCAAGCCATGTGCCAGCTCTACACAAGGGTATGTTGGACAGCTATGGACAGTACATGGCAGAATGTACAGTTTACCGTCTCTGGCAATGAACATGAGAACTAGTTCCACCAGGAGTGGCACTGGCACCACCATGCCCAGGGCCAGATACGGTACTACTTGCTGATGGTGACCGGTGTCTGCTGGGTCTGTCTCCCTCATGGAACCACTAAGGACAGTGTGCCCATGGCCTGCCAAATTGCGGTGTGGACAGCACCCTCCCTTCAGTAGTGCTGGTGGTACTGCCACTATGGGAATGTGACTGTGCATGACCACGTGGACCCTCAGTTGATGTTGTTGCTGACCTACATCCATGTGTCCAATGCCCTACTCCCACCACATTTTTAAGCACAGATATTGCATGGTTAAGGAATGACAATGTCTCACCCCACCATCTATCCACTACATCAGTGAAATGATGTAAGGAATCATCAATGCCGTGGATGGAGTCATGCATGCCAGGCAGTGTGGCATCCCTGACCCTGAGCATCCATCTGGTGTACCGTTCACAAAATGCCTGTGCCTCCATAATGGACCAAAACATGCTTTGGTTGACACGTGCTGTGACACCTCTGACAGGCCTATACAAGCCTAGCCAAACAATTCCCTAGATATTTCTTCCCAAAATATTTACTTCCCTGGACCCCTGTAAAGCAGGGCGACTGATGTGATCCCCAGGGTGAATTTCCTATCTCCCATTCAATCGTTAAGGTTCCTTTTGAAGAGGGCCAAAGAGGCTCTCTGCTTGACATGTATGGGCAGTCTATTCCAGAGTATGGGGAGTCTCTGGGTCAGGAACCTATCCCTCCAGCTTGTTTTGTTCATTGTGATGACAAGGTTTAGATCCCTGGAGCATGTGCTCTGAGGGATTGGTATTTCTTTAAGTTGAGCATGTCCAACAGCTCAGGGTTTGACATGGCCTTGTATGTTAAGCAGAGATCGCATCTGAGTAGACGATATGCCACAGAGTATAGCTGGAGTTTTTTTAGATGGTCAGCACAGGGCATCTGCTTTAGGCCTGTGATTCTTTTAGTGAGGTATTTCTGCGGCCTTTCCGCTGTTGCAGATGTCTTGTGAGGTACATACCAATGGGGCATTGTATTCTATAATGGGTCTAATGAGGGATGAGTACAGTGGGACAATTACTTCATTTTTATTGGATGAAAAGCCCTAAGTGATGAGATGTGCCACATAGCAGGTTTTCCTGACTGTTGTGGAGATGTGGTTATCGAAGGTGAGACCACTGTCCTCCTGTGTCCCTAAGTATTTCATCACACTTTCAGTGTTTAGTGTACTGCCACCTATGTGGTAATTCATGGGTACATGTTTTTTCCCAAAGGGGATAACTATACATTTCTTGGCATTAAGCTTGAGCCCATGGCTCTGGCACCAAGCATCTGTATATGTAAGGCCCTTTTGTAGAATATCCACATTGTTTGGGGATTCAATAATTGCTCTCAGTTTGCAGTCATCTGTGAACTTTCTTATCCAGAGTCCCTTAGTGTTGGCCTGTACTTCAGAGAAGTAGATGCCAAACAAGAGCGGTCCCAGGAGTCAACCCTGAGGTACTCCACTTGTCACTTGTCTGGAGATGGATTTATAGTTGGCTACTTTTACAGTCTGGGTTCTGTCAGTAAGCCAGTTGGCAACCCATCGAGTGACGTAGGGATTTATGACCAGCTTAGTAGGTTTACCTATGATTCCAGAATGGGGGATGGTGTTGAAGGCCTGGCAAGGTCCAGATAGGCTGTGTGGACTGCCTTACCCTTGTCCACAGCTCTGGAGACTAATTCTAAGAAGTCAATCAGGTTTAGGAGACAAGATTGGCCCTTCACTTACCCAAACTGGGTGAGGTCCAGTGTTTGAAGGTTGCCAATGTCTTTGTTTATAAGTTCCATGATAATGCGTTCCATGCCCTTACAGATCAGGCTTGTCAGACTGATGAGATGGTAGTTCCTGGGATCCAAGGTGGATCCCCCCTTGTGGAGTGGAATAACTGTAGCTGTGTGCCACTCAGTGGGCATGAAGCCTTAGATGAGGCTATGATTAAATGTGACACTTAGGTGAGGTGCCAGTTTATTTTGTAGTTCATGAAGTACACAGCCCGGGATGTCATCTGGTCCCATGGATGCTGTATTCTTAGCTTTGGAGAGTGCAATTTCTACCTGTGTGGCCATGATTACCAGAATTTTGCAATCTTTTGGTATTGAGATGGGCCTTTTAGGGGGTGAGAGGGGGGGTGAAGTTGGCACTAAATCAATCTGCCAGGATATTGGCAATATCCTTGGGATCAGTATATTTAATGCCATTCTATTGTAGCTCAGAGCAGATCTGAGCATTGCCATTTAGATTCTTGACATAACTATAGAATGCCTTGTGGTTGTCTTTGGAATCTTTGTCAATTTTATTTTTGTCACTAGCTTTGGAGGATTTTATGAGGGCTCTCAGCTTCTTACTGAAGCTGGTAAGGGAGATTTTTGCATCCTGGGATTTTCCTCTTTTGTGCTACAGTTTCTTCCTTCTGTTATATAGTTTGTTTATGGCAGGGGACCACCAGATTGGCTTCCTTTTTTTGGAGGAGACAGTCTTGGTTCTATTTGGGATGGCATGATTCATTTACGAGTGGATGTGCTCATACAGTGCCTTAGTTTCAGATTCAGCAGTCAACCTTTCAGCTCCCATCTGCATGGGTGCCATGAAGTTTGTCACTGTTGAGTTAAGTAACATGAAGTTGGCTTTGGAGAAGTTTTTACGGAGGTTTCCTTACTGGGGGGTGGGGGTGGGATGTGAATGTCAAGGGTGATTAGCTTATGGCCAGACCTGACCAATGAGGGGGTGACCACTGGTGTGTAGCATCTATCTCCCATGTTGGTAATGACCAGGTCTAGGATATTGGAGCCCCTGGTGGGACAATGGATTAGTTGATCCAGGGCATTGGAATTTATGAATTACAAGAACCATTGGGAAAAGGTGTTGGTACCCGAGTAGTTTTCCCAGTTAATGACAGGGTAGTTAAAATCACCCAGTATTATGGCGCTTGGTTGTATCTTAATATTTTCCAGTATGTTTAGAAAGGTGTAGTGAGAATCTTGGGGCATGGTGGGGGATCTGTAGCAAGCTACAATTTGGATTGCAATCTTTCCTAGTGTTAGTTGCACCTGGAGAATTTCAGATGCATTGTGCTGGGCAACTAGCCTGGAGGCGTGAATATCCTTGGTGAATATGGACACTCCTCCACCTTTAATGTTTCGGTCTTGGTTTGGTGGCCGAAAAGTGTGGTAAGAGTTGTAGCCTGGTATTGCAGGGGTGCTCTCTGGAGTCTTGAACCAGGTCTCAGTTACTGCACAGATATCGATGTTCTCCATTTTTAGGAGTGCCTTGAGAGAGTGCATTTTAAGGTTTATACTTCTAACATTGAGTACAATTACCTTCAGATTTTGCATGCTTGTACCTGTTATGGTGGTGGTTTTGTCCTTTGAACTTTGCTTAAAAAGGCACTATAGGGGTGGCAAGAGCTTTAGCCAGTAACCTGAATCCCAAGGGTGACAGTTGCAGACCATCTCTGTCAAAGCATTTTGGTTTGTCGATCATGTCGTCCCAGGCAGACAGATACTGGATCACCTCTGAATGACACCAAAAGCTTAGCCAATTGTTGAAGTCAATCATTTTGTCCTTATACTGTGGTATCATTCTGGGCAAAGGCAGGATGCTACTCAGGGCTAGGGTCATACATGCCTAGGCCACATGATCCGAGAGCTCTTCCATGTCTCTTTTCATGTCAGGTCCTCAACATCCACAAACAAATGAAACCTCCGAGGCAAAGCCACATATGAATGCCACAGCCCTACATAGCACATATCGAACATAGACACACATCTGTGTCCGACAGCCATGAAGGTGTCATCACATATCAAACACATTACACATAGGAGACTCCATTGGGAGACACACTGATGTGCCTCTAATCAGGCTGCATTTGTGGATGATCACAGTTACTTGTGTGTCAGGTGACAGAATCCACCATATTGTATATGCACTGCTGTCTCTCACGAACAAGTACTGTCATGAGTCTGTCACAGTCCATGTTGGCATGCCTGACCTTAGCTGTATCTCCCAGGACTATATGCAGTGAGAAATGAGTGAGCACACTGATAATGTGTCCCAGGCAGGTATGTCCCTAGCCTTATGCAGCATTCTGCTGTCATCCAGACTGATGCTGCAATACAATGAGGAAATAATTGACCTTAATGTGTGGGCTGTTATCTTGTGATATTCCAGGGGGTTCCAGTACCTGACAGCCTGGGATGATATGGTCAACAGACCATGATGCTTTGCCAGAGATGGCCTCCATTTGTCTCAACTGTTCTTCACACGTCTGGCAATGGTTCTCACCACCCCCATAGTGCCTTCATTAGGAAAAGTGGTGAGGTTATCACTACCAACAAACAACTGTCAGCACAGCACACATTGAAGACCATGCTGCTAAACGCTTGGAGTCCACACATTACTCTGCCCTGAGTGCAAGCATTCTTAACCCTGGGAAATGCTGACATCTGTGCAGTCACAGACACATGTTTCAAAACTGCAGAGAGCACCCCAGTCTTACCTGGTCAACCATCCTATCATACAGTCAGACCCCAATGTGTGGCCGGTAATGCCATGGGACATGGGGTTTCACTATATATGAGACACATACACACCTCCATGCTGTATAGGCAGTCAGATGCACAGAGGATACTGCAGGGGCAGTTCACCATTGCCAACACATTTATTCAAATCATACCTACCTACTGGCTACCACATGTAACCAGGAAGCCCATTCTGCCTATATGGACCTCATCAACTGTATTAAGATTTGGGTCTGTACCCTGATCCTGGGTTACCTGAATGACCCAAACATACATTAGAAGACATACCCATGTCAGCACACAAATGGCCAGAGAGCCATCAACATTGGAATTATAAACACCTCAGTGCAGCTAGGGGCTACCCCCACATGAGGTGAAGGTGTGTTGTAGTTGATATTACACAAAACAGGTTACCACTGCATCATCCCTACAGTGTCATCCTCCGTGGCAAAGCAACCATCATGCGGCCATGTTTGCAGTCACCATCTCCCACAATGCCCATCTAGCTAGGGTCAGACATACATACTCTGCTACACTTTGCTGTGAGGGAAAGGTTAGTTTGCTTTTTATTTGTTGTATTACTTTATTGCCTTTTTCTATTTTGAATACTGTGATTTGTTTTAGTTACCTTGTGTTTTACTTGTATTCTGTTTTAATTGCATATTAAAACTTGAAAAGAGACCACAGCTTTGTCTCTTGTGAGTCAGGCAGAAATTAGTACAGGTCAATAGAACAGGTCAGTTAAGGTTAATCATCTGTGAAATGAGGAGGTGGAGCTAGGAACTAAACCTTCTATTTAAGGGGTAAAATAAAACATTTCACAGTTTTACTAGAAAGGCTCACCCAGACTCTGCTACACTTTGCTGTGAGGGAAAGGTTAGTTTGCTTTGTATTTGTTGTATTACTTTATTGCCTTTTCTAGTTTGAATACTGTGATTTGTTTTATTTACCTTGTGTTTTACTTGTATTCTGCTTCTAACAGCATATTAAAACTTGAAAAGAGACCACATCTCTGTCTCTTGTGAGTCAGGCAGAAATTTTTTCCCCACCCTCCCACCCAGTTACTGTAGTGTTCTTAAACACCACTGTATTTCTAGTTGTCTTACCCTTATGTTAATTTGACCATATATCTTATTTCCTCTCTGTTTTTACTGGCTTCAGTGAGGCAAGCACAAAATTATAATTTTGTGAAATCACTCCCCTTCAACTATTTAAATTTATTGGCCATCCTACTGTATTCCATAGTACCAGAATACAAAAGTGACCACCCCCTTTCAATCTATCTTGCTGTTTTAAAAATAGTGACTCTCCACTAAAACTTAACTTTTTAGACAGGTAAAACTTAAGTTACCCACTTTTGCATCTAACTCCTCTAGTGCACACTGCAGTGTTTAGGATAAACCATTTTTTTCATCTTACCTTTAAGCATCCCTGTGACTAGCACTTGCTTTAAAATCTGTTGGAAAGCACTAGGAAGTATTAAGCTGATGTAAGCACTCAACTCTCCTTGTTAATAAGGAGAAATCAAAATTGTAGGCACTAAACAGCCTGTAACTGCAAAGTACCTTGCTAAGGTAAGGGAAAACAGCTCTTGTACTTTACAAAAAAAAGCACCAAACCAGGCATGTCCAAGGGTCAGCTTCTGGTGATTTCTCCTGTCCATCTGGTGAATCTGGGCATACTGGGGCAATGCAGCAATTGCTTCATGTACACAGACAACACTCCTACCACCCAACACTACAACCTACGAGAGATACATAGCCAAACTGGAAGCAAAGCTCTCCCCACCCAAGATTGTGCTAGACAGTCAAGAGGAGAAGGTTAACATCTGCACTATACCTCAAGAACAACATAGCCCTTCTAAACCCACACCACCAACACCCACACATAGCAACACTAAACCCACATATGTGGAGGCTCTTAACAGTAACCTGCCCAAGCAAGGACCTCCGAAGCTGAAATGCAAACAAACACCAATCACAACCAAAGTGCCACATAGCTCACAACACTAGTGTGCCACCCAACAACAGCCCCTAAGACAAGACAACGTACCCAACTTTTTAGTCATAGATGACTTTATAGTCAGGCACAGTGATGTCCCACTCACCAGGCTGAACAAGGAGAAAATTACAGTCAGCTGCCTGTCAGGTGCCAGGATCTGCCACATAATGCATGCACTCAAGTCACTCCACAACAAGTACAAATATGACTCTGTCATTGTCCATGTTGGAGTGAATGACTTGAAACTTACCTCCCTGGATTACATGAAAAGAGACATGGAAGAGCTCTCGGATCATGTAGCCCAGGCAGGTATGACCCTAGCCCTGAGTAGTATCCTGCCTTCACCCAGAATTATACCAAAATATAAGGACAAAATGATTGACTTCAACAATTGGCTAAGCTTCTGGTGTCATTCAAAGGGGATCCAGTATCTGTCTCCCTGGGACTACGTGATCGACAAACCACGATGCTTTGCCAGAGATGGTCTGCACCTGTTACCCCTAGGATTCAGGTTACTGGCTAAAGCTCTTGCCACCCCTATACTGCCTTTTTTAGTCAAAGTTCAATGGACAAAACCACCACCATAACAGGTACAAGCATGCAAAATCTGAAGGTAATGCTACTCAGTGCTAGAAGTCTAAACCTCAAAATACATTCTCTTGAGGCACTCCTAAAAATGGAGAACATCAATATCTGTGCAGTAACTGAGACCTGGTTACAAGCTCCAGAGAGCATCCCTGCAATACCAGGCTACAACTCTTACCACACTTTTTGGCCACCAAACCAGGAACAAAACACTAAAGGTGGAGGAGTGTCCATATTCACCAAGGATATTCACTACACCAGGCTAGTTGCCTAACACAATGTGTCTGAAATTCTCCAAGTGCAACTAACACTAGGTAAGACTGCAATCCAAATTGTAGCTTGCTACAGATCCCTCACTATGCCCCAAGATTCTCACTACACCTTTCTAAACATACTGTAAAATATTAAGGTACAACCAAACACCCTAATACTGGGTGATTTCAACTACTCTGCCATTAACTGGGAAAACTACTCATGCACCAACACCTTTGCCCAACGGTTCTTGGAATTCATAAATTCCAATGCCCTGGATCAACTAATCCATTGTCCCACCAGGGGCTCCAATATCCTAGACCTGGTCATTACCAACATGGGAAATCGATGTTCCACACCTATGGTCACCCCCTCATTGGTCAGGACTGACCATAAGCTAATCACCCTTGACATTCACATTCCACACCCACCCCCCATAAGGAAACCTCTGTAAAAACTTCTCCAAAGCCAACTTCATGCTACTCAAGTCGGAAGTGACAAACTTCATGACACCTATGCAGACGGGAACTGAAAGTTTGACTGCTGAATCCTACACTAAGGGACTGTACAAGCACATCCACTCGTGCATGAATTGTGCCATCCCCAATAGAACCAAGATGCTCTCTTCCAAAAAAAGGAAGCCAATCTGGTAGTCCCTTGCCACAAACAAAGTTTACAACAAAAGGAAGAAACTGTTGCAGAAAAGAGGAAAATCCCAGGATGCAAAAAACTCCCTTACCAGCTTCAGTAAGAAGCTGAGATCCCTCATAAAACCCTCCAAAGCTAGTTACAAAAATAAAATTGACAAAGATTCCAAAGACAACCACAAAGCATTCTATAGCTATGTCAAGAATCTAAATGGCATTGCTCAGATCTGCTCTGAGCTACAACAGAATGGCATTAAATATACTGATCCCAAGAATATTGCCAATATCCTGGCAGATCGATTCAGTGCAAACTTTAACCCCCTCTCACCACCTAAAGGGCCCATCTCAATACTGAAAGATTGCCAAATTCTGGTAATAACAGCCACACAAGTAAAAAACACACTCTCCAAAGCTAAGAATACAGCATCCATGGGACCAGATGACATCCTAGGCTGTGTACTACATGAACTACAAAATGAACTGGCACCTCACCTATGTGTCATGTTTAATCATAGCCTCACCTCAGGCTTCGTGCCCACTGAATGGCACACAGCTACAGTTATCCCACTCCACAAGGGGGGATCCACCTTGGATCCCGGGAACTACTGCCCCATCAGTCTGACGAGCCTGATCTGCAAGGCCTTGGAACGTATTTTCAGGGAACTTATAAACAAAGACATTGGCAACCTTCAAACACTGGACCCCACCCAGTTTGGGTTCAAGAAGGGTCGATCTTGTGTCCTGAACCTGATTGACTTTTTCAAATCAGTCTCTAGAGCCATGGACAAGGGTAAGGTGGTCCACACAGCCTATCTGGACCTCGCCAAGGCCTTTGACACCATCCCCCACTCTGGAATCATAGATAAACTTACTAAGCTGGGCATTAATCCCTACATCACTTGATGGGTTGCCAACTGGCTTACTGACAGAACCCACATTCATATCTCTCAACTGTACAGATTTCCATAGAATGTCCAGATTTTTGCCTTATATTTTTGGTCTGTTTTTCATAAAATCATGGCTTTCTGGCAAATTATTGGCAAATCATTAAAGATTGAAGTTAGAAAATAATGACAGTCATTTGATTTTTAGACTTCATACCCTTCAGAAAAGTAATGCTAATGCAAAACCTGTCATTCTATCAACTTTCTAAGCTTGTAAGAGCAATATTTCAAAATTGTCCCTGTTTGTACCACTTTTTATGGCTTTGTCCAGATTTCTTACTCTTAGAGGTTGAGAGATATGCCCACACTGTAAAAGTAGCTGATTCCAAATCCAGCTCCAGACTAGTAACAAGTGGAGTACCTCAGGGTTCAGTCCTGGGACCGCTCTTGTTTGGCATCTGCTTCTCTGAAATACAGGCCAGCACTAAGGGACTCTGGTTAACAAAGTTCGCAGATGACTGCAAACTGGGAGCCATTATTGAATCCCTAAATGATGTGGATATTCTACAAAAGGGCCTTACAGAAACAGATGCTTGGTGCCAGAGCCATGGGCTCAACTCAATGCCAAGAAATGTATAGTCATCCCCTTTGGGAAAAAACATGTACTCGTGAATTACCACATAGGTGGCCATACACTAAACACCAAAAGTGTGATAAGTGACTTAGGGACACAGGTGGACAGTGGTCTCACCTTTGATAACCACATCACCACAACAGTCAAGAAATCCTTCTATGTGGCACACCTCATCACTAAGGGCTTGTCATCCAGGAAAAAGGAGGTCATTGTCCCACTGTACTCATCCCTCATTAGACCCATTATAGAATACAATGCCCTGCTTTGTATGTACCTCTCAAGACATCTGCAACAACTGGAAAGGCCACAGAAATACCTCACTAAAAGAATCACAAGCCTAAAGCACATGCCTTATGCTGACCATCTAAAACAACTTCCCCTATACTCTGTCACATATCGTCTACTCAGAGGCGATCTCTGCTTAACATACAAGGCCATGTCAAACCCAGAGCTGTTGCACATGCTACACTTAAAGAAATACCAATCCCTCAGAGACACATGCTCCAGGGATCTAAACCTTGTCATCATAATGAACAAAACATGTTGGAGGGATAGGTGCATGACCCAGAGACTCCCCAGACTCTGGAATAGACTGCACATAGATGTTAAGCAGAGCATCTCTTTGGCCCTTTTCAAAAGGAGCCTTGATGATTGGATGGGAGATAGGAAATTCACCTCGGGGATCATGTCAGTTTCCCCGCTAGACAGGGGTCCAAGGAAGTAAATACTGCGGGAAGAAATAGCCAGGGAATTGTTATGGCTAGGTTTGTATAGGCCCTAGGGCCAATAGCCTAGTACCAACCTATAAACCTATAACCTATGAACATCCACCTTCGTGGAATACGGCCTCCTATGGGATGGCATACACAGCCCCACAGCCCCCAACCCCTCTGTAGGAACAGGCAACAACATCCACACATACACACAAGCACTAATGTGCATTTGTATAGATCCATGGAGTCAGGAATACCCGACAGTACTACATCATCCTCTACAAGGATATGTACACCTGTCTGGTGGACATCTACAAGAAACAATGTCTATAACAGGGATTACATACCGCCATCTAAGACAAAGTAGGAGCAGGTGCCCATTTTGGAGCAATGTCTCAGCATGAACAAGTGAATGGGATCACTCCAGGAAACCTGCACAGCAAACACAGAGCCCACATTGTCGACATCCACTACAGACAATAATCTCCTTTTCTGCACATACATGTGCAACATCAGAGGAAGCACTCAAATCTTCTCACTTGTGGTGGTCTAGGACACCAGCTATACCAGTGATGTAGGTCTAGCATACTTGATGCCTGACAGAGTCAGTGTAGGCTTTACCCCCTGCCCCCCCCTCCATCAGTACATCAGGACATCCCAAGTATCTGCCCGCTTCTCCTATATGTAGGAACAGGTCACCACTGTCATGTGAAAATCATGGTAAACAGCCACCATGGAAGCATATCACATTACAGGATGAATCCTACATGACCACCTTGCAACACCATAAGGCACTGTATTCAAAGGAGGTCTGACTCCCACTTGTGTCCCAGCCGTGTGAAGGACAACCACTGTCACCCCTTTACACTAAGTGAAGCATCCACCAATCTGTCACATTATAGACCCATCAGGGTAACTAGGCTGATCTGCAAGGCCATAGCACAGTTTATAGTGAACCTCATTAACAAGGACATTGGCGACCCTCAGCACACTCCATCATGCACAGTTAGGGTTTTTCAAGGAAGGGATCATGTCTGTTGCACTCAGTTGACTTCTTTGTCACAGCCACTAAAGCCTTGGAGGGAAGGTGGCAGTGCACACTGCCTACCTTGACCTGGACAAAGACTTTGACAGTATAACCCACTTGACCATAACAGATATGCACTCCCAAGCATGCATCACACCATAAGTTACCAGAGGGGTAGCATACTGGTGCACTGAAATGACCCACCTAATCCACATAGGGTAATCCACCTCAAGCAGCTGACCCATAACTAGTGGCATAACCTGGTGTTCTTTGTTTGGAACTCTATGTGTGATGTACACTTCTGAGGTGCAGGGCACAGCCATTAGGCTATGGCAGACCATGTTTGCAGACAACTGCATGCTGTGTGCTGTCACCGTATTCCTTAGTGATGTGGACACTTGCCTAGGAGGGTCTCATGCAGGCACATGACTGGTACCAGAAACATGCCCTCAGGCTGCATACCAGGAAATGCAGTGCCAACTCCTTTGGGAAGAGTAAAATCCCCCACATATTATTACGGTACTAACAACATCCTAGGCACGCAATCAGTAGTAAGGGATCTGTGCACACAGGTTGATGGCAACATGCCATTTCACAGCCATGTTGCTTCCGTTGTAAGGTAAACCTTCTATATGGCCTACCTCCTACATAAGGGTATATCATCCAGGGACATGGTGTCATAATATCCCTGTATTCCCCCCAATAAAGCCCATTATTGAGTATATTGCCCCATTCACCATTCACCTCACACAGCACATGCAGCTGCTGGGGACATCACAGAGGTTCCCCACCAGGGACTACCAGGGCTTCAAACATCTACCATACACAGATAGGCTATAAGCCCATCCCTCTACCCAGTTTCATACATACTCCTAAGAGGTGACCTCTGCCTGGCATACAAGGCAGTCATGGACTTCACATTGTTGGGACTGCTGCACAAGTGAAAGTGAAACTCCACTCTATTAACCCACACACACGCCCTCAACCTGGTGTGTGATATCAACTGGGCATGCTGATGGCGCAGATGTGTGTCCTACACACTCACCCTGCTGTGGAATAGACACCCTTTCCACATCAGGCAGCATAGCTATTTACACCTTTGCAAGCGGAACCTGGATAACTGGATGGTTAACAGGACATACACCCTTGGGATACCACCTGTGTCCCTGTTGGACTGTGGCATCAGGTGCTCCCTTGCATGCATATGGGCTAACATCTGGGCTAGGCTTATGGGGGTTCAGGGCCCATAGCCTAGTAACCTCATATGATCCTAGGTATAGCAGTTATGGCCTGTGTGCAGTTACAGACTGTGTTGTTATGTGTCCACACCCATCACTGTCATCTACTGTGGCATGTCCCCTATGGCCAACATTACAGTACCATGTCATACAGCCACCATCCGACAAATACTTGAGTGGTACTGCAAGTGTATGTGGACATTCCAGCAAAATTTGTGCTACACAATACCTGAGAGCAGTGCAAATGTGGTGTAGGTTTCCTCCTCGTAGATGTCTGACATCTGCAGTACACAGATGTTTGCGGAATGTGTACATATGTCTGATATATGTGGACCCCCTGCCAGACATGTCTGGAAACCAGTTGGACAATATGTAATGGTTGTCCCCAGAGTGTGGTGAATGTGTCTGTCACATGCCAGACCCCTTGGAATGCAGTAATGGTACATTAATATCTGGTACTGTATTCATTCCCTGACATTGTATGGTCAATATGTACAGACTGTTGCTGAGGCGGAGCCTGTGTCCCCCCACTAGTACTGCCTATAACCTGCTGTCCTGCTGCAGGGGGTCACCAGATTTGCTAGCCACAGCTGGCAGGCAATGAGATACAGGTGTGGAGTACACAGTGACCTACCCAGAGTACATCACGAACAGTCAGGGACACCTGGACCATGTTTGAACTATGCCTGTATGACATTCACAGACTGAGAGGGGCTCACTGACAGTGCATGATGTGATATGCCAGCTGTATCCACCAGTAGTTACTGTCACTGTTGTACAACAGACAATCCAGTAGAATTTGTATGTGAGCTGACCATTGCTGGGGGGACTCAGGGGCCAGAGCTGTGATCTATGTCACTGCAGACAGAACCAAAAGGGAATACTCTAAGTGCTTGATAGCTGACTAACAGCAACATGTCATTCCAAGATCTGTTGTTGAGATGTACTATTGAAATTCCTATTTTCCATGACTGCAACCCCCCCCCCCCAATCTGCATTCCTTTACACGGGGAATTCTATGACATACCTGGTATAGTGCTGCATTCCTTTGTAAGCAGAAATCCAGTGGTAGTTTTCCTAGGAAAGCACAATCTGTCTTCATAAAGAAAGTCACAGACCTATTTACCATAGGCAGCAGCTTGCCTTTTATAGATAATGCTCATGAACAGGTGATTGCCTGTGCACCATTCTGTGACTCACACTTGCTAATAGCATCCAGAACAGCTGGTTTGCATTTTCATTAGCCAATGGCATGGCAACACAGTGCTATAATTAAGGCCTTCATGTAGGTCTTGGCCCTTTTCCTGGCCTGTGAGGAGGACATTATCGAGGTGTGGGAGCTACAGCATCACAGAGGGTAAGTAGAAATACTGTCCACTGTTTGGATTGGTGTGGTATGTCCACAGTTTTGCATGCTAAGTTGGGCACTGTTAACAGACTTTCTGATTCTGTGGCAGTTTACTGTTTAACAATGTGTGTTGGGGTCAGTAAGGAGACAGACAGATGTGCGAGCCATATATCATTTTTATCTGAATGTGCATTCTGCTGCAGTTGACACTGGTCTATCAGCTGTGTAGTTTGTATGGGGAGACTGTGATATGTCCCTATCACCTGACCCCCCCCCCCCAACTCTTTATGTATGGGTGTTGTGTGGATGCCCTGTTCTAGGTGTTTGGGAGATATGGTAGGCATGTAGCAGGTAGATGAACATACTGCTGCATGTGTAGCAGGCTGCAGCTGCTGCATTCTGGCCAAGAGTCATGCTGAGTATTGTGACTACACTGGGGGACAGCAAGCTGTGTATGTGAGTGAGGGAGCAGTGTCAGTTCTGTTGTGACAGCATAGTCAGTGTGAGGGTACCCATAACAGTCCAGGTGAGGCTTGTGCCTCTGGTACATATGTTACATAATAGTGCCATCTAGAGAGTGGTAGGCAGCATTTAGGGCACATATTCATATTTGTGACATGTGTCCCACCCTACAGGCCTTTGACATGCTACTATGGGTGGCAGAGACTGCAGTAGCAGCAACCAGTTCTGCTGGATATTGCAGAGCTCAGTTATTTCTATGTTGTATTGACAAGCATGTAGTTGTCATGCAATTATGGCGGGTGTAGTACAGTATGTTACAAAGGATTGACATGAACGTGTGTGCTCGGATGGGTATGATGTGTGACACTGACCTGTCTGTCCTGATTTTGTAACCTCAGTCTGCACTGACTTACCAGTACTTCAGCACACAAAATAGGTTTTATGACAACCATGCCATAAGTGGGTGACACAACTGTGGACATTCTGCAACAGTCTGTGCAGTTGTCAGCTCTACCTAATATTGTAGGCCTCACATCCATCCATCAACATGTATTTGGCTGTGTACTGGTTCGGTGTCTGCATCACAGGCCCAAGTATGTTGTCATTTATCCCATTATATGTACTAGTGTGCAACTGGCAATCAGGATATATTTGTAAAAACACCATTGCTTCTTTTCAGCTGAGTGACCTAGTGGGCTAATCCACTATCCTGTAGTTGACAAGGTGCTAGGTTCAATACTTGGCAGGGATGTATTTTTTTTTTTGCTGATGTGGCATCAGTGTAATGCATATTATATTTATAGAAACATCAGCTGTTCTCCAGAGTTGAATTGGCCTAGTGGGCTAATGCGCTATGCTGTAGTTCAAAGGATCCTGGGTTTGAAGCTTGGCAGGAATGATCATTTTATTGATGTGCATAACAGTGTCAGAATAAGATAAGGTGATTAAAGTAGTTTTAAGTGGTTTACCTGGGTTTGCGCAATGTGCCACGATGCTAAGCAGTGCTTAGTCCTACTTAAACCCACGCTGTTTCCAAAAAAAGAAAAGAAAAGAAAAAAGGGTGATAGAAAAGTGGTGAAATGGGGGGCAAGCAGGGGGAAAAACAATATGAAAGGCAGGTAGGGATGTGCAGGATGGGTGTAGGAAAGTACCATAGCTCTCCATTTCTTGTACAGCAACAGCTGTGCATGTTGTGGACAATTTGGAATTTGTAGCCTCACATCCCACAGGGAGGGGTGTGGGTGACATAGCTTTGTTGATTAATTGCTGGGATGATTGATTGATGGCAGCATACATGGGGTGAAATGGAGAACTATCTATGGGGCAATATTTTTTTTGTGGGACAAATGCCCTTTTTTTTAAGGAAAGAGTGGAATGTTGGGAAGGGTTGTAGGTACATTTGGGGAGGTAAGTTGGGTAGGAGAGGTTGCATTTGCAGACAGACAAGACAGTGGAAAGGGGTAGTGTATGACATATGAGAGGGGTAAATACCTTGGAGGGGGAGGGTGTTTGGGAATTGGGGGACCAAGTGCCCCAGATGGCAACAGTGGAGCTGAGCTCCCCACCCATGGACAGTCACCACTGCTCCTTCATGGCACTGATGGTGGCTGTGCTGTGGGCTGGACGCCAGGGCCGGCCTGCCCCTCCAGGTGCACTAGTCTTTCCGCAATCTGTTGCAGTCAGTCATGCAAATCACATTGGATGACTCTGTGCATCATCCCTGGTAACTGATTTCAGATGACCACATCCTCTCTGCCTCTGCATCCAGGGGTGGATGGGTCCTGTACCGTGAGGCAGTTCCACCTGTGGGTGGTGCAGGACCAGCGGAGGAAGCAGCTCTAGGTTGCCCTGGTGCCATGGCCAGATGAGGTGGGATAGGCAGATCCACTGAAACTGGCCTACCCAATCATGCTATGGTGTTCAGATTTGTCAAAGTGTATTGGTTCGTCATAAACAGAAGATTTCAACATTAGTTATAACAGCATGCATGGGTGTTCCAATTAACGCCGAACAATAGAAATGCATAGCATACAGAACACAAGCATAAATGGAATAACAGTTATTATTGTAACAGCATGCCAGTAACAGTTATGGCAAAAGACCAACAACATTGGTATTTCAACAAGATATGTTAGTATGCAACCACTGCGGTGGTGGTGCTGCGGTAGTGTTGTCACCTCACAGTAAGACGCTGTCCGGTTTGATTCTCAGCTAGAGCGTCTTCTGCGTGGAGACATGCGTGAATGGGCGTACCTTCGTTGAAGGTTGTGTGGCAGAGCTGGCAACTCGGTCCGTAAAAATCAACTGCCAATCATTAGCGGACTGGAGTTCTACTGTGGCGACCCCTAACCGGGAAAAGCCGAAAGATGCAACATGTTAGTATGCAACCATTGTAATATATAACCAATAATACAACACAAGGCCCAGCATTAGGTTTTGAGAACAACATATGTGAAAATGGAACCATACCCATAGTATACGAATAATAATTTGTGATGCAGATAAGGGGTGGGGGGGAGAAAGACATTCTATTACTAACAGTATAGGCTATATTTTTCACAACAGTACTGCTCAATACTCTACAGGTCTGCCCTTACGTTATGTCTACAAGTGCCCTATAGCTTCTGTAGCATGTACATACCTCTCAAGCTATCCGGATGGGATGGTATTGGCCAAGCTATAACACCTACAGGTACATATCTACACAGGACTATTACATGTCAGGGGAACATATGTGACTACCAAGGTGTACTCTGCACTGATGTGTGAGTGTGCTACTGGCATACTTCAACTGGGTTTATATCTATGTCCAAGGCTTTTGGCACCAGTAATCACTATCCGTGACAGTGCGACACTTAAGAGACATGTATCATGCACAGTACAGAGAGTGTACACTTATCCTGCCGTCATTGGCAGGCATGGGGTTAGACTATCAGCAGACATTCACAGATGCACTAGGCATACAACCATACCAACAATAGACCATTTAATTTGTCTTATTAACTTGGAATAGTATTGTACTTCATATAGTTTTATTTAATGGAGTCTTATCACCTTACTGAGAAATTCTGTTTGCGCACTACTACATCTGGACACAGGCATTAGAGTACTCTTCATACAGCTACTACATATATTTATTTACTTGTAAGTCCTGTGGGGAGAATATCTGTTAACAATACATAACCTTTTCTATAAATAGTCAATACTACTTGTCTGTTACTATGAATATATCTTAGTACCTGTCCCTGGATTCAAACCCTGGTCTGTGTGTGGCAAAATGAACAACATATATCTTGCTTATCACATTGAGCTAGTGAGCCACTGCTGTGTGTTACATGAGTGATATGTACCTAAAGCTCACCTGGTGACAAAGTGTGACCTGGTAATATAGGGAAAGTGTCACACAAGACTGCAGTGACAGTTGAACATACATGCATGAGATTCATACATGACAGAGATAATAGGAGAACTGTGTATTAATGGATCTAGGACTTTTGATCGGAAGATCAAAAATCCAAATCCATTATTACTGAACATACTTTACCGAAGGCGCTTTCACCAAAAAAGCGCTTACGATAAAGTATGTTTAAAAAAAAAAACAACATTAAACCTACTTCAATGCAGGGGGGCTCACCCCCACACCCCCTACTTTAATATTCTCACTCCGAGGTCACACTACAGTGGCGAAAAGGGAATTTTCTCTTATCTGCACTGTACTACGACTGGTACAACTAGCATACTTATCCAAAAGTGCTGCTTCGGTGAACAGCACTTTCGGTTAAGTGTGCTCGGTGATTTCTGCTTCGGTGGAAAGTGCATTCAGGGATCTGTACGGATCCCGTATTAATACTTGGAATTCAGGTGTACATGATTAACCCCTAGTGGATGAGAATATGTGTGATCTGTATAGACCATATCAGGGTGCTGGGTTTCCTACCTGACCCATATACATTTGCAGATGATATAGTGGCAGTCTACAGCTATTACAATTTCATACTTGCCTGCATCAGTGTACCTATTTCAGGGATGCATATAGCTGAAATGCAAAGGTTAACACAAGACAATCCTGGGAGAAACATGCTATAATACCTTAGATTGTACTACTCTAGGTTCAGATCTTAGTGCAGAATAAATATCATGTTGCATTATGTCTTATAGTACAGCTCCACATCTACATTTTAGTGTAACGGTTATTTATTGGCCAACCTTCGGTCACTTCATGGTGTTATACCCATGTTTACTTCACAAAATCTGTAATATTTGATTTCTTGAACATCAGCCCAGAATACACACAACAATTGGAAGAACACAAGTTTATTGAGGGTGAAATGACACAGTGATTGGTATACAGCTGACAATCTTTATTGCTCTACACTTTAAATAATGCAAGCACTGGAAAACATCTGTTATTACATACTCTATGCAGTACTACCTTTATTTCTTCACTGTAGTTGTACTGTATTTCCTGTAGATTAGGAATGCAGTTAATTTATTCCCTTCACATTTTCAATGCCGCTGTACTTTATTACCAGAACATGTATTATTAATACAGTATACATGTTATTCCCAAACATTATTAATGCTGTATTAACTTTCTTTCCATAACAGTGGCATGTTTCATGCTTTCATCTATATTGAACTGCACCTGGCAATACTCACTTATATCAGTCCAGGTCTATGTACACATTCATTGCAGTACACTCACAGCAGACTATACCTACTGGCAGTTACTACCGTACTCTTTTTTAATTAGATTACTATATATTGCAAGATATATCTGTACTCACCACACTCTTGGTGTGAGCCATCTCCTCTGCAGCTATGGGGAGAAAACACACCATTATGCATATCTGTCTACAGATATTCATACTAGAATTAGGTAAATCAATGGTTCCTATACTTACAAACTTCTGAGGCATTGCTGTCCCGAGCATCTTGGATCCATTGGACCAAGAGCTCCCCCTTCTTTCACTTCAGGTCGTCATAATGATGATGCACCTGCTTACCAGTGCAGGGGATTCCAGTTGCAGTGTTGAGGTCATGTGTCAGCTGGTCCCAGGTCTTTGACTTATATTCAGAGCCCTGGTACTGACCCTGCAGCAGCTGGTCACAATGGTCTTTGACATGGAGCCCAACCATGACCCTAGACTCCAAAATGCCCCAGAGCTGCACCCAGAAGTGCAGACCCTCTCCTACTCCAGCCATATCTCCTGCAGTGATCAAACTCCAGCAGGTTCCAGCTGTATTCCCACTTGTTCAAATTAAATAAGGCTGTTTTCCCACCCTTTGCCACCATTGGACCTTTTTTAAAAAAGCTAAGTGAAGCTTAGCACAGTGCAAACCCGTTAAGCTTAGCTGAGGAGTGCTTAAACAGGCATTGCTTAGCTGTGTATCCAAACATAAATGAACCTTGACTTCAATCATAAACACGAACAGCAGGAGGAACAAAAACAAGAAAACCACTGGCAGGACAAAACTTCTTTTATTAGTACGACAATGTTCTGGTACCTTGGTAACGTAGAATACAAGATATTGCAGCCTCCCCCACTTTCCTTCCTTCCTTCCATATACTATTCCTGATTTTGGTAATACTGCTGTTGTGTACCTTTAAAAACAAAAACAAATAAATACTAAACCATGATGCCAGATATTAAGCGTTTCATATCTCTTAATTTTTAATGGAAGCATGCTGATAGACTGCCTGTTGCAGCCAGTGCTTGATCTCTATCTCTCTTTCTTTTTCATGCATGCAAGCACACATACACTCACACATGCAGACAGAAACATAGACACATATATGCATTCACACACATACACTCACACATGCAGACAGAAACACAGACACATATATGTATTCACACACATACATACACACACGCACACACAAAATCACTTTTCTTTTCTATTTCTTTTTCACTTTTTTCTTAATTTTACACACTGTAAACAGCAAAATCGCTGTTTAGGGAGGTAAAAAAAAAAAGGTGGGCATTGGCATGTTCATTGCCTTTGGTCCACGGCAGCTTAATTCGCTGCCATGAAGCGTTGTACTCGTTTTTCAGTAGACATTACAGTAACACCCTGCTGGAGACCGTTCATTCTCCAAAAAGGGTGGCAATGTACAGGTTGTCCCTCTCTAAGTGTCAATAACATCTGGAAGCAATTAAATCAATTAGTTAGTGTACAGTGAAGCAAACATCTGCATATCTGTCAGCTTTCTTAGCTGCTTTAGGATTTGGATCTTATGGAGTAGAAGAAGATAACAGCCAGTATCAAGGAACAAATAATACCGTAAACAAGGACAGTAAAATTGTGTGACTTGCCTCCACATATTTTCCATGGAATCTTTACAAAGATCTCAAGAGAAATTCCTAAATAAGGCTTATACACATATTGTTAACTTGCATTTCTTAAGTGAGATCATATAAGTGAAGAACTTGCTTGCTTCCTTTTCAAATTTCAAGGCCTAAATATTTTACTGAAACTGTATGCTTAAGATATTTTATTTCTTGACAATATGAATCCAAGAGAATTTTCGAATCACTAAAATGAAAAGAACAAATGAGCTGTAAGATCAGCTGGTGTTCTGCCACCTGAAAAAATGGTATAACTAGCTGTCATGAAACATTTAACCAGCACAGTAAAAGTTTCTCTTAAATTATATCATTTGCATTTATATGAACAGTGTATTGTAGTGAAAAATTAATTTTCAAAGTATCTCTGACAAGGGCCAATTAGTTAGAATTTTAATAAGGACATTTTTGCACTAAACTTGAAGAAAAGATGGGGTGGAAGAACATTTTGACCTTCATACACTGAAATGAATAACTGAAAGAAAATGTATAAACACTGGATTTTAGTGATGACAAAGCCAAATTCCCAATTAATAACAAAGTACAATTGAAAATTCAGTGTTTCTAGTTGCAGTAAAAATGAATGTGTGTATGTGTGTGTGTGTGTGTGTGTGTGTGTGTGTGTGTGTGTGTGTGTGGTGATGTGTCTGTGCCACAAATACACACACATTTATAAAAGACTTCTTAAATGCTATTTTATAAGAGTTGCTAACATTTACAGATTTAGTTGCAGGCAGACTCTTTGTAATTTACATCATTTAAAAACAATTAAATAAGACATTAAAAAGGTTTATGTTTTCAATACATCGGACACTGCAAAGGTATATCAGCTGACCGTCTCTGAAAGAATGTCAGTTATACAGTGCAATGTATTTAGCTTTCTAACTAATGTGCAAGAACTTTTATTGAAGATATCCTAGCAACCAAAACATCAAAATAATAATAAGTGATAGGCACAATTCTTGGCTCCTTACAGACAGTTCCGTGTTAATAAATGTACAGTGCTCCTTTATTTGCTTTCATTTTTATTGTTCAGAAAAGGAAATTTAGAGAATTCCTCTTATATTTCCACTTAATAATGGAGGAAGCTAGCACCATTATTCTCACATTTATTTGTCACTAGTATTTAGACACTCCATATGAAAGTAAATGCTGTCTAGGTCATAGCGTAAATCAGTCTGGCTTCTGAATCATTGCAAAATGTAAAATCAAGTCATTTCCCTTGATTTGGTAAAACTGATCATGGATGTCAGTTCTGCTCATAATTATGGCTGTTTAAAAGACAACCTGTCCAAGCTGCATTATCTCTCATTTATAGAAATGCTGTTTAAAACATGTAAGCTTGCTAGATCACAAATAGGTAACAAACTCAATGGGTTCAGGCAGAAGGATTCATGTGATAAGGAATCATCTGGATTCAGTACCAGTTAAAACAATATCCATTTTGATCAGTACCATATATGCAGATCTATAGCCTGTAGATGGATTAAAATGGAATACTTGTGTTAGTACACGAGACTTTAGAAATGTGAATCAATGACTGACACAGCATTCTGCTATCTCCATGGGCATTCACAAGCTGAACAGAGATACGTTGGTGACTGCTGAGAGATGCAGCTAGTTGAATGTTGCATTTCTTACGTTAACACTTGACTGTAGGATAAAGAGAGAGCTCTGTCAGATAGTGGATAAGGTAGGGTGAGTATCTGGAGGACGTCTATGTGTTTGTGTGTGTGTGTGTGTGTGTGTGTGTGTGTGTGTGTGTGTGTGTGTGTGTGTGTGTGTGTGTGTGTGTGTGTGTGTGTGTGTACCTAGCAGGGGTACATTAGTAGCTGAGAATGTAAATAAGTGTATCAGTCTCCACTCTTACTTTCTCATCTAACTGCCTCTCTCATTATAACAAGCTTTAAACTTCTATGCTAAAGTATTTTACTTTTTACATTTTTTATATTTATTTTCACAGGTGCTTTGCTTTTCATATTTTTAATCATTTTCTATATTTTTTATATTAGTAAAGTGCAAACTGTACAATTTGTGCAATATTGTTCTTTACTGTTACTATTCTATCACAAAATAATGCTGTGATACATCTGTTGGTATAGGATATAACTTTTGTTCACAACAATGGGAGACATAGAATATTCAATCAGAAGAAAATATTAATGCCTTGACATTTTCATTCTAAAAGCATTATTTGTGTACAAGAACCTCATTTCTAATGACAAACAACTGACATTTTTAGATAAGATGCATATATTCATTATATTGCTTTAAAAATGCCATTGTTAAAGAGCTGGTGTATTAATTATTTTCTGTTGCAGGGAGGGTATACTAATTATTTTCTACCACAATGTAGCTGATGATGTACTACATCAATACATTTAACAGGCAGGGTTGTGCTACTATCGGTCAACTAAACCAAAACAGTGAACACAAATGCCCTAAGCACCAAAATGGTGAAATGGTCTAACTACAGGTATTTTTTTTTTCAAGTGGCAAGCCGCTATATTCTCCAAACTTATATATACTAACTGCATGGTCAGCCAAACATGAAGAAGGGAGATATTTTCCATAACAAAGGAATCATTGTTGGTGCACTCTTAGAAAATACAAGCAGCAGTGATATCCTGTACAAAATAGTGATCAATAGCCAGTTCTTCAGCATCTTGTGCTTCACACAACTGTTCTTTGTGGAACTAGATGTCGTCCACATTTAGATATATCAATGTAAACACAACTAATAGTTAAAGTGTGTACATTTACCCCTTTTATAGAGTATGCAGACTTTCTAACAGACCTTTCCTAATGCCTTTGATACTTAAATTGTTTTCTATTTTGTTAGAAGGTAAGAGGAATGCCATCCTTTCATCTGAGAATGACAGATCTAAGACAGCTATAAGACTGTCATATGTTACATATTGCATTGTCCTTCAGTTTTTCTAAGATATACAGTCTTTAGAAGATCTGTGCAGGATTTCCCATCCCTCAGGTATAAATTTCATTGACATTTTCCTCAGACATAAATTTTCCACATTTATTGACTTCTTTATTGACACTTCTGATTTGTATAGTTCTAAATGTTCAATTAACTCATGTTTTACTCTTTTCTGATAATATGCTAAACATGTTTAAAAAAACACAACTTTTTTCACTTGGGTTGGTAGCAAGGCTACAAGTTTGAAATTTTCAGAGAAACTGTATTACATTGTACCGACATTATAACTGGGATCTACTAGTTTCTTTTACTGACAAAGTGGAAACTTTCAAAGCAACAATCTTGAACATAGATATCTTAAATAAGCAAAGAGAAAACTTTAGCCCTGCAGCTAAGAGAAACAGATTACTCTTTCAAAGTGCTCTCCCAGTAACAGTATGCAGCTATGACAGATTTCTTTTTGCAATGAAAGTCTACACTACATCAAATAATTCATACTAAAATTATTAAAAAATACAAATACTGTTGTAGTATAAGGCTACATTTCATTGACTTGATATGATAGGTAAGTCATTAACTTTGTAGTAAAGACAAAAGTACTTATCTCTAGTGTGTTAGGTGAAAAGTCTTCAGACACCAATAAAAACTACTGTAAACCTTATTTTTAAACGTCATATGAAATAAAAAATATTTCTATATGTACTTCCAGAATATTGAATTTAATTGATGATAAAGTTTTTTTAAATCACAAACAAGCATATAATATTATTCCTGTTTGGATGCATATATTAATGTATGTAATCTACATACTGAAACACATGCAAATATCAAATGCAGTAACCAGTTATTGGATCCTTTACAATATTTACATTTGCAAGACAAACATGCTCTCTTTCAACAGCACTTTATATTCCTGCCATTAATCATGTGTATTTTTTAAGAAAAAAAAAAAAAAACTTTTAACCAATTTAAAAAACCTTTGGGTGCATACACTAATGATCTGATTAAAAAAAAAAACTTTGAACCAATTTAAAGGTTTCCTGCACTAATGATTTGATTACATTTTCCAACAATTACAGCAATGAAGTTTTTCTCTCATTACTTTTATGGAGATTCAAAATCTTATGGAGTAAAAATAAATTGCCATAAACTCTCCCCTTCCAGATAACTACACCATCATGCACGATTGCAGTTTCAACCACACTTAGGCAGGATAAAAGCAGAATGCAGCTTTTGTAGTGCTTGTCCTTTAATCTCAACTTCTTAATTCCTTTGATTAACATTCATGCTTCTTTATTTCACATATTGTTGTACATTATTAGATATTTTCCTTTACTAGATAAACTTGTAAAATATTATTTCAGCATAATTCCCATCCAGCCTTATCCACTTATATGTCTGTACACTAGGAGTTTTAAAGGTCCCAAACATTCTGATAATCTGATCCTTCTGATTAATGTGGCAATCCAACAGTCAGCCCTGTCCTTGTCAAACTGGATATATCCTGTCACTAGGGTGTCTGACGATAGATTAGCTACCCCACTCCTCCATTCCATTTTATCTAGCAAAATACCTAATTACTTGTCACAAAGCTCAGTGTTTCCTTAAAAGATGTCTGTCCAGTGGGGCATAGATAGCACTGTTCTGCAAATTTTCTTGACCATTTACCATTATCAAGACTTAATCCACCATAATTAGAGGGTGCTCCATCACAACCAAATCTTAACCCATAATTGGTAATGAAGTGTAGCTGCCCATGGAAGGCCTTTGTTTTCCTACGTTGTAGATGTAGTTAGCCTTAGCTAAACTAGTCATCTAATGAGTCCACAGAGTTCTCAATTGCCATCAGACCAACTGAGGAGGGATTAATTCCTACACCACTAAACAGGGGAGAGGACATGTAGCCCATTCTAGTATATGAGGTGAAGTATAACTGTCACTCTTTGTAACCCACTTCATTTAAAAAATCACCATAATTTGTTTGTTGGGCGGGTCGGTGGAGCTCAATTTCTTTGTGAAAAGTAAGAGTAAAAGAAGGCTTACATGTTCCTGCTTAGAATACTTAACAATTTTCTGACTTCTCCTTCATGGTCAGACCCCATCCCTATCAGGTGTCTGATTGACACTTTGCCCCTTTCCAGTCCCAACCTCTAGATCCTTGTGCTTGGACCTGTCCTGTCCAATGTCCCGTTGCAGGGTGGAAGAGACATGACAAACCAGTCTGTTGTCAAACCTTCTGTCTCATTAGCTTCCCTTCAAACATAATTATACAATGATAAACTGTGTACCTCCTTTATCATTAGCTCCCCTTCCCTAATAAATATACCACTATACATAGTGTACCTCCTTTATCATTAGCTCCCATTCAAAACATAATTGTACCACTATACATGGTGTACCTCGCTTGTTGTTAGCTTCCCTTCAAACACAATTATATCAGTATATATAATGTACCTCCTTTATCATTAGCTCCCCTTCAAACATAATTGTACCACTGTACATGGTGTACCTCCTTTGTCATTAGCCCCATCCATAATAATTACACCACTATATACTGTGTACCTCCTTTGTGATTAGCGCCCCTTCAAACATAATTAATACACTATACACGATGTACCTCCTTTGTCCTTAGAGCCCCTTCCCTGATAATTACACCACTATACATGGTGTACCTATACCTCCTTTATCATTAGCTCCCATTCAAACATAATAAAAACACTGAACATGGTGTACCTCCTTTATCATTACCTCCTCTTCAAACATAATTGTACCACTATACATGATTTACCTGCTTTGTCATTAGCACCCCTTCCATGATAATTTTGTCACCATGCATTGTGTACCTCCTTTGACTTTAGTGCCTCCTATCTACAATTACACATCCATGCATGATTTCATTTTTGACCATATATTATTGGCAAGAGAAAAATATACTTCAGTATTTATATTTCACAGTTTTTAATTGCCCTTAAATATTTTGAATTTTGCCTTACTAATATCTTTTATTAACATTTATACAGCTTTATTTCACATCTTATCACACATTTATTGATATTACGTCACTTTATTTACACTACCTTTACCACATGGTCTTGTAAAATATTCTTTCAACATAATTTTAATTCAGCTTTAAACAATATACTGTCAGAAACTAGGAGGCATAAAGCATCCCAGCTATACCAGTGGCAGCCTAATTTGGGAATCCATCAGTCAGCCCTTTTCTTTTCAGTTTGGATATACCCAATTACAGTCTGCTTTAAAATGTATTTAGGTGCATCCTTACACCACCGTTTTACCCATTCAGAAACTCAGTTACTAGTCAGGGATCTCAACTTTCTCCTAAAAGATGTATCACCAGTTGGGCATAACTTCCATCAGTATCTGATGAGTATAGTCCAACGATGTTCTCTTCCACAATAACCCAAATCCCCCATCCCCAATGAATGAACAAAATATCAGTCTTTTATGAGTCTCATTTTGCATTAAGCCAGTGATCCAAATCATTACACCAAGGGGACACTCATGAACCCCCCCCCTCTGCCTAGTCCATTTTTTCTTATGCCTTGTTACCACATGACAAGGTAACATTCTATCTGAGTTATACCCAAACTCCTCATCCAAGCTTCACCTTAAACTCCATCATGACTAGATATATTCCATTTTACTCAGTTATAGTCACAAGGAGAAGAGCATTATCACATTAACTTTTTTGAACACCACAGCAATCCTGAGCATGGTAGCCTTCAAAGCTTTTTGTACCTGTCAGAGCAAACAATTGCTTATAACAATTCATCCATCTGCCCAAATAGCAATAACAATAGCATCTGGTCATGTAGCAGTTGCCATCCATCTCTGATGCACCTGACCACATCTCCTACTGCATGACGCTCATCAACATAGCTTCTAGGTTACTTTTCATTTGATTTAAGCCTGATAGACTTACACTTGCGCTTGGCCTGAATCAGCTTTCAGCAGTTACAGAACTACACGGTTGCCTACTTACTATATGATTCTACTGCATTTGAGCTACAGAACCCCTGTGAATTGTCTTCCTGATGTGTGATCCAGTTGAACTAACTGCAGTGATCCTAAGACTACTATTTGTAAGAAAATGATTTGACAAGAGACTTGCACATTACACCCTGTGGTCTGCTGTAAAAAGTGATGTCTATTTCTTAATGATGTTGTTCCCATGAATGCACATTCCATGTATGCACATATCACCCTATGTAATCTCCATAGCAACTCGAACCTACTTCTGACATGCATATGCTGCCTGTTGTATATGTACATATGGTCAATTGACTACATTGGCCTGCTTGTTCATTGAAAGTTGATACCCTTAATGAAATCTTTTGCGTTTTGTGATGTCTGTGCCCTGAAGAAATATTACTATAAATTAAATCTTTAACTGCCACTATACCCCTGTGTGGCTTATCATTGCTGTGTATTAATCTGCTGGCCAAAACACACAGCTTTAATAGGCATACAGCTATGTATGATAATAAGCAAGCTGTAGCATTACAGATGGCATCATGTTATATATACCATTTCCTGTTAGATTTCTGTGTGCTTATGAATACTGGGTTCAGAAAGCTTAACATGTAGCTGACCTTAACTTTAGCACTGCTGTAGTTATCAGGAATATGATCCTTAAAGACCCTTGTTAACTGCTGCCCAACATCAGCCAGGAAGCAAAATTCCTCTGGCTCTGAGGAACAAACAAAAAGACAGAAGCTAAACATAACCAGAATTATTATTTTTTTTATATTATAGCTTCAGAGATTCATAGGTTCACATGTAATATTAGGCTAGCTGCACTTGTAGGCCATTTTAAGCCTAACCAACTTTTCCTTTTGGTGCTTGATTTTTTTGTTAGATTGGCCATACCCATCCCATGGTCAATAATTGTATATTACCCATAGTTAGAAATGCTGGGATCATACTACACATAATTTGAGGGGACCTATGAATGGGGCAAAGCATTTAGGAGCTGCCTCCATCCATTAGTAGTACAGGAAGCAGTCCTGGTATAAATTTTTTATTATCCATCCATAGATCCCAGTTAAACTTAAATATAGTCAGGGATGAGCTTTGTTTTATATGGATGGGAAGTCTGTTCCAGAGCAGTGGCATCTTCTGCAAGACATACATGTCCCTCCAAGCCATTCTGTTGATGTTGCAGAACAGGTGTAGATCCGTGCATCAACTATTTCTGATGCAATTTGACATGCTGATGTGCAGTAGATCCATAAGTAATGGGTCAGAGGATGCCTCGTATGCCAGACACAGGTCACCTCTTAGCAGTCTGAGGATGCCAAGTACTGTGCCAGCTTTGAGTCAGTCCATGTAGGACATGTAGCTTATACCTTGTATCTTTTTAGTAAGGTATCCCTGGGGGTGTTACAGTTGTTGCATGTGTCTGGACAGATACATACCAAAGGGGGCATTACATTTTATGATTGGTCTAATGAGGGTTAAGTAAATGGAGGATTAAAATCTCTAGATCTAGTCACAAATCCCTTTGTTTATAAGCTGCACAATATAGAAGTCCTGTCTTATGACAGTAGACACATGTTAGTCAAAATTTAGGTCATTACCCACAAACATTCACAAATTCTGAACAACTGGGTCAACTGTCAGAGGTGTATTGTCAGTTTGGTAGCTCCTTAGGGTAGATAACTTCTCAAAGGATTCAATAATGCACTTTTTGTATTTAGTGTCAGTCCACGGTTTTGGCACCAGTTATTTATTTGGAATAAATCTTCCTGCAGAATGGCTAAGCTATTTGGGGATTCAATGACTGCTCCTAACTTGCAGTCATCTGCAAACTTAGTTAGCCAGAGACCTTTGGTATTGACTTTTACTTCAGAAAAGTAGATGCCAAACAGGAGAAATCCCAGCACAGAATCTGGGAGACTCCACTTGTGACTGGTCTCTTTGTGGAGGTCACTTCTCTTCTTTTGATTTCCTGCTTCCGGTGAGTCAATCCAGCAGGTGACATAGGAGTTTATTCCCAGTTTATTTAGCTTTTCTACTATGCCTGAGTGAGGGACTGTGTCAAAAGTTCTGCCCAAGTCAAGGTATGAGGAGTGTACTATTTTACTTCATCCATTGTTTTGGTGACCTTTTCAAAAAATTCCACCAGGTTGTGTAAGCATGATCTACCTTTGACAAATCAAAAGTGAGATGGGTTCAGTGTGTCCTATGACCTTATTGATTAGTTCCATGATAGGTCTTTCCATGGCTTTGCATATGAGGCTGGTCAGACTTGTGGGTTTGTCGAAGGTCCTTCCTTAAGCAGGGGGCTGTAGTGAATATCCATTCACTTGGTACAAAACCTGTATGGATGTAAAGGTGGACCAGTGTTGTTACAGGGGCGGCTAAGTTATGGTTCATGCTACTTAAGGTGCACCCAGGGATATTGTCAGTACTCATCAAAGCAGTATTTTTAGCTTTTGATAGAATTTTTAGCAATTGGTATTGTGTGAATCTGGAATTAGGTCAGTTTCAGGTATGTCTTGTGGTATACATGTATGGGGGGGTACATTGTAGCAAGTAGTTTACTGCATTTAAAAGTAAAAAAAAAACTTTTTTCCAAACCCTAAGCACTGTAGCACTCTGTGCAGGCAGGGTATAAACTGTAAAAAGAAGTTTTGTACTCACCATAATGGTCCATCTGTGTTGTCTATCTTCATTTATCCTTGACAGATGGGTTTGGTTCCAGTATCGGAACTGTCTCAAGCTTCACCTCTGCCCACAATCACTCTCTCTCAATTACCTCAGATCAAGTTTGCATAAAGTAAATAAACATATAAACCCTATATATATATATATATGTACATCTTGTAGAGTGAGCTTTGAATGGCTTAGGCAAGTTTAATTTATTCTTATCATAAATTAATGAAATGCAATCTTTCAACCATTTAGTGAGAGAAATCTTGCTGACTGCTTGCCCAATTTTGCACTGGAAAAGGAAACAAACAGTTGAGTTGATTTTCTAATGTCTTTGGTTCTGTGAAAGTTGAAATGTAATTGTTTATGGACATCTAGTAAATTTAAGGTATATTCTCCTTTGTTTGAATGATTTGAGAAGAAAACTCGTAAATTAATCATCTGATTGATATTAGTTTCTGAAACTAACTTGGGTAGAAAGGAGGGATTTGTTCATAAGGAGACCTTATCCTTATGGAAAATCAAATAAAGAGGTTCAGACGATACAGCCTGGATCTCTGAAATCCTCCTGGCAGAAGTAATGGCTACCAAGAATAGTGTCTTCTAAGATAAAAACTTGAGATCACATTCTACAGAGAATACAAAGGGTGAATGTATTACAGCCTGTAGTACTAAGTTCAGATCCTAAGGAGGAGTGGGATCCTTGAACAGGAGTTTTAACAAAAGTGTGCCCCTTAGGAACAATTTACAAAGTCTATAAGATGCTAAAGAATGTTCCTCTAAGCCATCATGAAAATTAGAGATATCAGCCAATTGCAATCTACTGGCAGAAGGGGAAGCTCCAGCATTGAAAAGAGAGGCTAAAATGTCTAAGACATGCTAAATGTCTAAGACATGCTCTATGGAAGCAGAAAAATTATTAATTTGTTTTCATGGGCCCAAATAGTAAATCTCTTCCACTTGCTAGAGTATAGTTTCCCAGTGGAAGGTTTATATGTGACAAGAGAATGCGTTGTACTAGGCAGGAAATATTAGGATGCCTGGCAACTAATGGAATTGGAGGAACCACGTTGTCAAAGAGGTTCAAAATGACTAGGTGAACAAGACCATCTGGATGGGATAGAAGTTCTGATACCAGGTCCAGAATCCAGGGTTGTCAAATCAGATAAGGCCAAAGAATGGGGAATGAAATCTGTTGAGGCCAAACAGGTACAATGAGGATTACTGTGCTTTTTAACCTGATTCACGGATGAATTGAACACAGACTTCATGGTGGCTAACTGGGAAACCACTTTCTCTTGGAATCCATCAGCTCCAGCTCCAGCTAGGGTGTCTGACAATTCTTTAATCAGAGCCTGTTGGTGTCTTGTGAAATGTGCTGAAAAATTCAAGGACCTTATAGTGAAGATTGATGAAGTGTAGACCCTCTTCCCAAATCTGTCCATAGCCCAAGACTCCTTGTTGGGCAGATGGACAGATGAACTCTCCTCAGCAAGTTACTTTTTAGTGGTGGCCGCTATGACCATAGCATCCACAGCTAATCCCTTGGACCAGAACTGTTTATCTTCTGGGGCAGATAGTATTTTATCAGGTCTTTTGGGGATGGGCTCGATGGTGTCTGGAGCCTTCCATGCCCACTGTGAAATCAGCTAAATGAGTTCATCAGTGGGTAGGGTAACCCAAGAAGTAGACAGGTGGGTGCTAAAAGCCTGCAGGTAAACAGATGCCTCAGATGAAGGGTTTTGGGACTTCCAGCCACCCCTGTGTTTTAAAATTTCCAGAATATTTCCAAATGACACATCTTCAGGAGGTGGCTGTGGGGACCATTTACCCTCATTGAAATCTGTGTCCTAGGTGACTGATTCCTGGGGAGAATCCAAGTGCTTCCTCTAGCACTTCTTTTTCTGAGGGACCTCCTCAGGGGGATAATCTGGGAAGGTATCAGAAGATGACAGTACCTAAGCCTGTGAAGCCTGAGGCTTCAGCACCCGCTGTCCTAGTGGAGAGGCAGGAGGAATAACTGAACTAGTGGGGGGGTACCTGTTCTAAGGAGGAAGGCAACAACTGAGTCTCTGCAAGAGAAAGAGCCTCTCCATAGCCTTGAAGGCCAGCCCCTTAAGAGGGAAAGGAGCCCAGATACAAGATAGACTGCCTCAGAACTGGGGTCACTCCCTGCTCCGAAGACCCGACAGCTGAAACCAAAGCTCAAACCAAACTAACTTGTGCAGAAGCTCCGAGGAGCATGAATGACTCTTAAAAACCTGGAGTCAAGATCTGGCACCTGGAACCAACAAAAGCTATGGCTTCGGGAGGTCTCTGGTTCCTAAGTAACAGAAGATCTCAGGGTAACTACCAGTTCTGAAGAAACGAATAAGTCCCGAGCCAGTACAGTCAGTGCTGGGAGATCCAGAACAGATGACTTTAAGAAATCCAAGGAGGTTAGAGGAGGAGTAGTTAGTGGGGTAAAGAAAGTTTCTGTACTAAGACTGGAGGGGGTCAGAACTGACATGGGGCCTGAAAGTCCTAGAATTTTATTCACTAGCCTCTCCATGCCGAGCTCAGAAAGACTTTTGGTGGAACAGACTGACAAAGTAGGAGACTTGGGCCTCTGCAGAAAAACTTCAGGGAGCTCTCCAGGAAAAAGGATCAATTGAAGGAGAATAGGTAGTCCTAGGCAGTATGTCCTTGGTCATAGCAGGTGAAGCAGTAAAAATTCCCTGCACCAAGGCCTTCGATGTTCACGGACTTGAAATAACAATTGGTGCCAGTGTGGATGTCAGCACTGGTGTATCAGAAGCAGAGGTCTGTGGCTCTGTAAAAACTTTTGGGACTGAGGTTTTCAATTTTTTTGCTTTCAGAACCGACAGGGAGGTTGGGACCAAGAGACTTCTTTTCTTGCCTTTGTCCACACTAGATCAGGATGAAGGAGATGAAATGTCCGTTTGTGCTTTATCTCCAGAAGATGAGGCTTCTACAAAAGCTGATGGAAGCAGACCTTTTAGAATAAGCTTATTTTGCCTTTCTATAAGGGCTCAGTGGTTAATCGCATGACAAATGCTGCAGCCTTCTTGTATATGGAGATGTCCTAGACAATATATGCAAAGAGGGTCAAAATCTGGCAAGGGTATTTTATGGCCACACTTCTGGCATTTTTTAAAATCAGTGTGCCCTTACCCTTTTCAGCCATATACACAGGTAGAAGAACATGATGAATAGGCACGTATACTACAGAAGGGAAAGAACAGGTAAGGAAAGAGAAATTTTGTTTATATAAATATATATAAGAGAAAAGAAAAAAAGGACTATCATCAACTATAGTAAAAGAAGTACACAAATGTGTACAGGAAAGGGATAAAACTACAAAAGAGAGAGGGGGAACTATAAATGATGATAGTGGGAAAATACACAAAAGTGTTAAGGGAAAGGAGTCTCAGTGATGGTACTTAAAGGATTACACTAAGTGTAAGGGAAAAGGAATTAAACAAGATGGTAGAAACATTGAAGGGAAGGACAAAAGAATTCAAACTAAACTCACTAAGCTAGAGAGCAGTAGCTAAACACAACCATTTTGGAAAGCGGCAAATGAGATCTGAGGTAGTTGATAGAGAGGGATTGTAGATAGAGGTGAAGCTTGAGAATTTTTGGCTGGTGCGAGCTGTGGTAATAGCTGAGTCGGTTCCAATATCAGAACCAAACCATTTTAAGGATAAAATTAAGATTGACAACATCAGATCAACTATTTGCTGCAGTTTATAAAGAGGAATTTTTTAAAACTAAAACTCGAGTGCCATAGTGCTCCATGCAGGCAGTTTAAAAAGATTTTTTTTTAAATAAGTAAAACATGAGCACTGCAAGCAGGGTACTAACTGTAGCAACTGTTTGCTATTAATGCAAGCCAGCCCAGGTTACGATCATATCCTCCTTGGTTGACAAATATTGAACTCCATTCAAATGACAACAAAAACTAAGACAATTATTGAAGTAAATTATTTTTTGCTCATATTGCGGCATCATTTTTACAGAAGGTAGAATGCTGTTTGTGATGCCCATGCACTGGCCCAGCAATCAAGGAGCCTCAATCCTCATCACTAACATAAGTGAGGGGCATCCATATAGGGAAAGGATAATAAATACACACACAGTGAAGTACAATTTCCCTTAAGAACACACAGAGATCACAGTCAGTCTGGGGCTGGTTTCTCCTTTTCTCTCTGGGTCCCCAATAAGACTTCCCACTGGCACAGCCATAGGATCCAGATCTCAGCCTATTGGGCAAGGTAAAACCTCCAGCACCCTCTCTGTCCAACCAGTGCTTTGTGTCCCTGCCCAATTAGCTGACACACACACATTTTGAGATAAGAGTTATATACAACCACACAGACACTCCTGGGGAAGGCTGGCACAGGTTCTCCAGCTGTGCCCCTTTTCTGCCCAGTTTAAAAGGTAGTACCAGCTGCCACCACCCACTAATATCAGCTACTCAAAGGCCCTTCTGAAAGGGGTGACCAATTATCACTGTGCAATATTATTATCCAAATGGCAAGTGTGACCTAACAGTCAAGACTTATTTGGAGTGACTTGGTACAGCATCACTATGTACATGCAATGTACTCTTAGAGCTTACATTATCTCTACATAAAACAGTCACAGTTGAAAGGTTTAAAAATATTTAATAATAAATAATAAAATCACAAGACAATACTTTTTACTACACAGTGCTAGTCAAGAGTTCAGAGATCACAGAGAAATTCTTAAAATAATACTGTAGAAATGTTCTGACATCACAGAAAAACAAACTAGTCTAATCTTCCTATTTCCTAGCCATATCTAAGAGAAAACACAGTTCTAAATAACTTACATATAGAGCAAAGCAGTGCTAGTGATGTTGGATGTTCTCAAGACAAAATACCCGGAGCTCTCTGATTCTCTCTCTTTAAATTGATAACACAGAGCTGCTTCACATGACATCGTTCTTCACACTTATCTGGTGTTCCCAGGCTAACAGAAACTACATTTACATTCTTTACACCTGGTCAGAAACCAGAGCAATAAAGGACATTTATACATGCAGATTCTAGCCATTAACTCTGACCTTGAAACAATAGGCAGGATGCCTCCCTCTAGACATATCAGCTCCGAATTTTAACATCAAAGACAGTCATGAAATGCTTGACTTAACTTTCTTACAGCAGAGTGCACTGTTGTTACATTTTTGCAGTTCAATATCCTGTACAGTCTTTTCACATTTAGGAGAACAAGCCTGTGGCTTACATTAATATTTACAAATGATAGAATTATCTACAAAATTCTATCTGGCTAGGCTGGCATCCTTTACCTATCTTCACACTGTTCAATGATAGGCTCATACCTTCCTGGGACACATCTCCTGTGAGCTCTTTCATGTCTCTATTCATGTAGTCCTGGGAGGTACATCTCGAGTCATTGACCCCGACATGTTCTATAGCAAATTCATATTGGTACTTGTTGTTCAAGGTCATTTGTGTGTGAGTGTGTGTGTGTGTGTGTGTGTGTGTGTGTGTGTGTGTGTGTGTGTGTGTGTGTGTGTGTGTGTGTGTGTGTGTGTGAGATCTGACAGATCCTGGCACCAGACAAGCAATTAACCTTCACTTGTTTCTTATTCAGCTTGGAAAGAGGTACAGCTGTATGTCTTACAATGTAGTAACCTATAACTAGAATGTTTGGTTGGGCAGATATCTGACTGCTCAGCATTTATGACTTTGAGACCCCTTGTGCTATGTGAGGATGTAGGCTTAACTTGCTGAGTGTGCTGTGTGGCTGCACTACTTTTTAGAGGTCTTTGAGGTTTCAGTAAGTTAATCTTTAAAACCTCAGCATATGATGAATTATGTGTATTGTTATGGCCTTGGAGAGTTGTGGTGTGTAGTGTACTGCTGACAATTTGGGGTCTGCGTTTACAGTGTCTGAGATATTTGCCTCTAAGGACATTATATATGTGCATCAGTCACTGCCTGTGTTTGAGTACTAGATGACCATCAGAACATGGGCTGAAACACAAAAGGTGGGGGTGTATCCATATTCATCAAGGATACCTACACCTCCAGGTTAGTGGTGCAGCATGATACCTCCGAGATCATCCATGTGCAACTAACATCAGGCAAATCTGCAATGCAAATTGTGGCCTGCTACAGATCACCCTCCATGGCCCAGGATCACCACTCCACCTTTCTGGAGACACTGGAAAACATGAAGGTCCTACCAAACACCCTGATATTGGGCGATTTCAGTTACCCTACCGTTAACTGGGAAAACTACTCAAGTACAAACCCCCAGGTCCAGCGCTTCCTGGAATTTATCAACCCAAATGCCCTGGATCAGCTGGTAAACTCCCCTACCAGAGGTGAAAACATATTGGACCTGGTCATCACCAACATGGGCAACAGATGTTCCACACCAGAGGTCGACCCGTCACTGGTTAGATCAGACCATAAACTAATCACTCTGGATGCCCACACCACACCACTACCTCCAACTAAGGAAATCACAGTGAAAACTTTTCTATAGCAAACTTCATCTTACTTAAGAGAGAAGTGGTAAGTTTCACAGCCCCCACGCTAAAGGATAACAGTGTCCAAGATGCAGGAACCTTTACAAATGCACTCTATGAGCACCTACAAGGATGCATGGATCGTGCCATCCCTAGCAAAACCAAGACTCACTCCCCTAAGAGAAGGAAACCAGTCTGGGTGATCCCTGCCATAAACAGGCTATACAATAGAAGGAGGAAACTAGTTCAGAAAAAAAGCAAATCCCAAGAAGGAAAGACATCCCTGATCAGTATCAGTAAGAAACTAAGGTCCCTCATAAAATCCTCCAAGGCTAACTTCGAAAGAAAAATAGCCAAAGATTCAAAAGATAACCACAAAGCCTTCTTTAGCTATGTCAAGAATCTAAGTGGCAACTCATAGATATGCTCTGAGCTAGTGCAAAATAGCACAAAATATACTGAACCCACTGATATTGCCAACATCCTGGCAGATAGATTCAGTGCAAACTTCACCCCCCTCTCACCCCCAAAAGGGCCCACAACAATACCAGAAAAGTGTAGTGTCCCAGAAATCACAGATGCACAGGTGAAAACAGCCCTTTCAAAAGCCAAAAGCACAGCGTCAATGGGGCCAGATGGTGTCCCAGGCTGCGTCTTGCACGAACTACAGAATGAACTAACCCCCCACCTAAACACACTGTCCAATCTCAGCTTCTCCACAGGCTACGTGCCCATAGAATGGCACACAGCAACGGTTATTCCACTCCACAAAGGAGGGGCCACAACTTACCCTGGCAACTATTGTCCCATAAGCTTGACTAGCCTGGTCTGTAAGGCTATGGAGCGCATCATCATGGAACTCATTAACAAAGACATTGGGAACCTTCAAACACTTGACCTGACCCAGTTCGGCTTTGTTAAGGGCAGATCATGCCTACTAAACCTGGTTGACTTCTTTGAGACAGTCACCAAGGCCATAGATGAGGAGAAGGTAGTTCACACAGCCTACCTTGACCTCGCCAAGGCTTTTGACACCATTCCCCACTCGGGAATTATAGAGAAACTCACCAGCCTGAACTTAAACCCCTAAGTCACGAGATGGGTTGCCAACTAGCTTACAGACAGAACTCACATGCTAAGAATAGCGAGCTCCAGGTCCGACTCTAAACCAGTCAGAAGTGGTGTCCCACAAGGCTCGGTCCTGGGACCCCTACTGTTCGGCATATACTTCTCAGAAGTACAGGCAAACACAGGAGGACTATGGCTGACCAAGTTCGCCAATGACTGCAAACTGGGAGCCATAATTGACTCTCTGGCTGACACGGACTTTCTCCAAAAGGGCCTTACTGAGACGAACACCTCGTGTCAAAGTCATGGTCTCAAGCTAAATGCCAAAAAATACATAGTCATCCCGTTTGGGAAAAACAAAACACCCATGAATTACCACATAGGTGGCAGCCCCCTTAATACATAAGAGGTAATAAGAGATCTGGGGACCCAGGTAGATAGTAATCTCTCCTTTGAAAATCATATTGCCAAAGTAGTTAGGAAATCCTTCTATGTAGCCCATCTAATTACTAAAGAGTTCACATCTAGAAATAAAAAGGTTATAGTGCCCCTCTACTCATCATTCATCAGACCCATCATAGAGTACAATGCCCCATTTGGGATGTACCTCACAAGACACTTCCAACAGCTGGAAAGACCACAAAAGTACCTCACCAAGAGGATTACTGGTCTCAAACATATGTTCTATGCAGCCCGACTGGAAAAACTCCAGCTGTACTCAGTGGCATATCACTTACTCAGAGGTGATCTCTGCCTGACTTACAAAGCCATGTCCAACTCAGAATTGATGGACATGCTCCACCTAAAGAAATCCAAGTTACCGTGAGCCACTCACTCTAGTGAGCTAAACCTCGCCACAACAATAAATAGAACTTGCTGGAGGGATAGATTCCTTTCACAGAGACTCCCCATGCTTTGGAACAACATTTCTAACTACATTAGGCAGAGCCCCTCACTAACACTCTTCAAGAGAAACCTTGAAGAGTGGATGGGTAACAGAAAATACACTCCTGGGATCACTTCATTGGCTCTTCTTGACAGAGGCTCAGTTAATTAATCAATAGGGTAGCGAAAGCTGGCACACTCTGGCTAGGCTTATAAATGCCCTCAGGCAGATAGCCTAGTACCTACCTATGAACCTATGAACCTATCAGACAGCATGAGACAATTCTTACACTCTTCAAGATACACATCTCTGTCAGGCTAGATACAGAAGTTGTGGAACATGGTTTCAACAGGAATAACTCAGTGGGCAGAGATGACTATAATTGCTTGGAAATTGGCTTGTTCAAGATAATGTTTGGGTGGACTTACCACAAAGTCATGGGAAAATGACTGGTGCATCTTGTCTGGGATCTGCTGGAGCTCAACATATGTTTATTTGCACTTGGTAGGAATTATTTGGGCTTCAGACTAGGATTTCTAAGGTCTCTTATAGGAAAAAAGAGATAATCTAATATAGAGGGAGTCCAATGGCAGCTTTGCCTTGAGTGTAGCTTTTTCTTACCCTCTTAATGGAAGCTCATTCCTCAAAGTTCAGGGTTTCCACACTTCTCATAGTCTTGAATGAAAGACCCTTGGTAGGTGCAGCTCTGTGCAGGTTATAATAGATGAGATAGAGAGGGATACAATCAAATGAAGCCACTAGTGGTGCTCTGTGACTTCAGAACCTGTAGCAAACCACAGATCTGATGTTGTCAGTTTTCATTCTATCCTCAACATATGGCATTTGGATCTGATCCTCAGATCCAACTCAGCCATTACTATAGCTTGTGATCACCAAAAAGCACTCTAGCCTCTTCCATACCCATAAAGCACCAACCCCTAACATACCTCAGATCTTGTTTGCTGCTTTCATGAATAGAGATGGTCATCTGAGTTCTTGACTTATTTCTGGTTAAGATAACTGGTTTATTGTTATCTTTTACTGCTTGAGCCCAGAACACCTCCAAACTGATTGTTCAATTTCCAAGAATTTCAATCCCCAAGGGCTATAGCAGATGGGAAGAACAAATTGATTTTAAAAGGTTTACTTCCTTCCTGTTTTGGCAAAGCAATTTCTGGGGCTAAATCCCACAAATCTAAAGTTAAAAAGCCTACCACCCATCTCTGAGGCATTCTACTTCACTGACTCCATCTTTGGGGAGATGCCACTCTAGGTCACCTTCCATCATTTCATCTAGCTCTTCCAGAAGTTTGATCGAAGAAGATATGGACAGAATGATGAAGAGATTCCTCTCAGTGCAGATACAGATGGGAGTTCTCTCAGCTCCTGCCCCCTTGGGACAGAAAGCCCGCCCTTCCACCACACTGCCTATGGTGGCTCCTTCTCTGATCCATCTGATCATTTAGGAGCCCCTGGATCTGAACTGTCTGGGTCTGTCTGGCTCAGATCTAAAGGTACTTCTATCTTTGGATCTGAAGCAGTCTCTGAGTAGACCGGCTCTGATGTCTTTGGATCCAGATGATTCTTGGAGATGAAGTGCCCCTGTTGGATCCAAGGACCTGGAGTCAAGTCCAAAGTTTTCATAGCCATCTCTGCCCCTTGGAGCGGCAGCCTTGGACAGCTCGGCTCTGACTTCCACATCAGAGAAATTGCTTTTGGGGCAGAGGGAGGCAATGGGCTAGAGACCTGGCTTCTTCGATCTGTTGTCTTCCTTCTCCCTGGAGCAGTTGTCTTCAAGGTAGTGAAGAGAGTGTTTTCTGCTCTGGCAGGATGGATGGACCCTTCCCCCTTGGATCTTCCATCTGGATCCCAGATGTCTCTGTGTCTTGAACCACATCATTCTATGCCACAAGGACAGCCATCTCAAAGTCTCCAGTCCACCCAGCAGGGTATTATGATCTCTTCTGATACTTCACCGGAGCATCCCACCCAGGAAGTCCCTAGGAGGAGGAAGTACAAGAAGAAGCACTTAGACTCCCCTCAGGAGTCAATCACTGAGGATATGGATTTTGATGAAGGGGAAGGGTCCCCAAGATCACCTCCTGAAGATGTCTCATTCAGAGACATCCTTGAGGTCCTTAAGCAGAGAGGTAGTTGGTCCTCCGATAACACTTCAGAGGAATCAGTATTTTTGGAGGCCTTTGGAGCTGGCCCTTTTCCATCCTGGGTAAGTCTGCCCATTGATGAGCTCAATCACTTCATCACTAGGTGAGAGTTGAAGGAACCTCACCCAGTTGAGTCAATCCCCAAGAGACCAGATCAGATTCTGGTTCCACCAACAGGCAGGGAGTTCTGGAGTAAGGGGGATGCCTGTAGATGCTATGGTAATGGCAATGACCACCAAGAAGGAACTAACTGAACAGAGTTCCTCTGTCCATCCTCCTAAAAGAGAATCTAGGGCATTGGACATATTTGGAAAGCATGTGTATGCTTCAGTGACTTTTGCCCTTAGGTTGATGAACTACTTGGAACACTTCATGAAATTGCAAAATAACTTGATCAAGGAACTTTCAAAATCCCTTTCAGAGACCACTACTGCTGAGCCTCAATCTTCTGTGGCCTCACAGTCGACTACCTTTCAATCTATAGCAAATTCTCTAATGAGGCTTATCTTGCATGCTGCTGAAGATGCTTCAAGGGCAGTGGGTTCAATTAATTCCATCAGGAGACATGCCTGGATATGTTTGTGTGATTTTGTGGAGCCCTTCAAGTTCTCATTCATCAATGCACCCTTTGGTGACAGTTAGTTATTTGGCCCAAAAATAAAGAACACACTCTCCAAGTGTGAGAAAAATGGAAAGATCCTCTATGCAGTGGGCATACATTTTATGACCCCTCAAAGATAGTTTTGTAGGAATCAATGAGGTGGATGGAAGATGTGCTTCAGGAAGTCCCAGGGTCCTTTCCAAGATCCACACGAAGATAGTTGCCCCAGAGTCAGAGGTGGAAACTCCAATGGATGACGATGCCCACATGGCACAGGAGGCCGACAGATCCAAGGGTCCAGAGAGTCTTTCACTGATAGACCCTATCAGCACTCCTGAAAGGAAGTCTGATCATACCCTCTGGAGGCAATTGGGGGTCATTTATCCCTGCACCAGAGATCCTGGCTAGACATCACAAAAGATACCTGGGTGTAGAGGATTATTCTCAGAGGTTATATAATTCACTTTATCCTTCAACCTCCATCTTTACACACATTTCCTGGTGTTCCACTCAGTCAGAGGAAAGCAGCAGCACTAGAAATACAAAAGCTGCTAGAAAAATAGTCATCCAAGAGGTCCCACCAGACCACATAGAATCCGGAACTTACTCAAGATTCTTTTTAGTGCCAAAGAAAACTGGGGCTTGAAGACCAATTTTGGATCTCGATAACTTAAACAAGTTAGTTCAACATACAAAATTTTGGATGGTCATGGTTCAGTACATTCTACCCTTCCTGGGCAAGTACTACTAGATGTACTCGATAAACCTTCAGGATGCATACTATCACATAAAAATGAACAGACAGTCCAAAAGATATTTATACTTCTGGATGGTAGCCAGTCAGTATCAGTTCAGAGCACTGCCCTTTGCCCTCATCACAGCCCCCAGCATGAAAGTGGTAGCCCCTCACTTCAGACTGCAGGGATTCCAAGTGGTTCCATATTTAGACAACTGGCTCATTACTGTTCCGACTGATCATCTACTAATGACAGCAAGGAACTGGGTACTTTAGACTTATTCACAACTAGGAATAACCATAAACTACAAATCTCAGTTACAATAATACATAGGAACAAAATTCAACACATCAGTGACAACTTCTCTTCCTCTTTTAAGAGTGCAGATCATCAGGCCATAGGTCAGGAAAATAATTTGCAGCACCAAAATTTCAGCTTGTTTGATCCTACAAGCCTTAGATCAATGTCAGTGGCCATAATTCTAGTTCCTTTAGCAAGATTTCACATGAGACTTCTGCAGTGGATGTTAGTGACACAATGGTCAATTCTTTATGATCATATGTCAACAAAAATATGATTCATTCAGGCATGCAAGAGATATCTTTGGTTTTGGATTCAATCAGATCAAGTTCTACAAGGACATCCTTTCATCCTCCCTCACTCCATGGCTACAGTGACCATGGACACTTCCCAGATTTAGTGGAGGGGGGCCACTTCTTGGGGAAAACTGTCCAAGGCACTTGGTCCCCTGAAGAGGCCAATATGCATAGCAATGTCCTAGAGATGAGAGCAGTGCTGTTAGCACTGCAGGCATTCCAAGACTCTCTCCCTTTCAAGGCAATTGTGATCCATACAGACAACATGTTAGTAGTTTGGTAAATCAAAAAACAAGAGGGAACCAGATCTTACCCTCTGTGTCGAGAAGCCCTGAGAGTGTGGTAATGGGTGGTCTCTACCAACCACTTTCTGATAGCAATGTACATTCCAGGGAAGTCCAGCATGATGGCAAACAAAGTAGAGCAGGTCCATTCTACTACCTCATGAGTGGTCTCCAGCCTTGCGGAAATCTTTTTTGCATCTCCCCTAAACAACAAGTATAGCATCTTCTTTGCCCTGGTTCTTCCACTGGTGAAATCACCTAGGGACACTCTACCCCATGGTTAGCCCTCCCCTGGTCTTCTCTATACTTACTTTCCAAATTCCTACAGAAAGCTGCATAGCTGAAGAGCAAAGTCTTTCTCATTGCACCTTACTGACCTTGACAGATCTGATTTCCCTTCCTTTGGTCTCATCTACTTTACCCACCTTGGATTCTGGATCTGAGTCCAGATCTCCTGTCTCACCCAACAGACATGATTCATCTGAAAATCTCAGACCTCAAGCTAATAGCATGGTTTCTCCAATTCCTTTAAGAGCCAGACAACCAATACTCTCTTCCCCTCTCTGCAAAATACTTTTGCCTTCCCATAAAGCTTCTACCAGAAAACTTTACAGAAGTAAATGGAAAAGGTTAATTTTTTGGGCTCCGCAAAAAGAATCTGATCCTTTCTCAGCCTCTATACAAAGTGTTCTTGAATTTTGGCAACAATTTTTAATGAGGGAGCTAGCTCCAAAACAATTGGAGTTCAGTTAGCACAATTTTCTACTTTCCATACTGGATTTGAGAATTGTTCTTTGTCTTTATGTAAAATTTTTAAAGCCTTTTTGAGAGGCAACCTGCATCTGAGACCTCCATACAAAGATTCTACTCAATCATAGTATTTAAATTTGGTGCTGCAGGCCTTAATTCATTCTCCCTTTCAACCAGCAGCTAAATGTGATCTTAAATTCCTGTCCTGGAAAATTATCTTTCTAGTGGCCATTACCTCTGCTGGACAAATTTCAGAACTTCAGGCATTGTCCTCTAAACCTCCCTATTTGATTTTTCATAACGATAGAGTAACATTACGGACAAACACTTCTTTCCTTCTTAAGATGGTGTAAGAATCCAATATTAATTGGACAATTAACTTACCAGTCTTCTTTCCTAAATTTGCAAATAATGGGGAATATATGTTTCAATTGTTGGATGTTCACAGACAATTATGTTTTTAACTACATAGAACAAAAGATGTTAGAAAAACAGATACATTGTTCATATTATTTGCAGATTGTAAATTAGGAAAATCATTTTCATGACTTTACCCAGAAGGCTGACAGAGTGTATATAATTTATCTACAAAAAGTTGGGCCTTTCCTTACCAAGACCTTGAAAAGCACATTCCACTAGGTCCATGGCAACATCTTGAGTGTTTCTTGCTAGGGCTTCCATGGATGACATATGTGTGGCTACAAATTGGTGTAATCCTACCTTTATTACTCATTACAAATTGGATCTGGTCTTGATGGGTTGAGCAGCCTTTGGCTCAACTGTGCTTAGAAATATCCTTCCTTAGAGTCCACCCAGGAATTTAGGTAGCTGGGGACTCTGTCCCATATACTGAAGATACAGTAAACTCTCAGTTAACCAGCACCCATGGGGATTGGTAGATGCCGGATAACTGTAGTTAGTATTAAGAGTTAGTATTAAAAATAGGCCTGACTAATACTGTACCCTATACTATTTGTTTGGTTTGACTTGTTCTCAGGTAGGGGAGAGAGGGAATTTATTCCTATCTTCTTTTTTAAAACTCTAAAAGTCTAAAAACATAAAGTATGTTTCTGTGGGGGAGGGGGTCAGAAAGTGCACCATATGAAAATTGTACTGTATTTCTTCGTTTTTTTGCCAGTTCCTTAAGAGCGCTGGTTGCTTGAGTTCCACTTAACTGAGAGTTTACTGTAGAATGAAAATTGACAACATCAGATAAAGAAGTTATGTACCTACCATAACATTCCATCTGTGTTGTCCATTTTCATTCTTCCTCAACTCCCCACTCTCAAACCCCAAACTATGATGTTTCATAGTTAATTCCTGGAAGAGCGAGTATGTATAAGGACATAATTGTCTTTTTATTGAGCTTCAGATATGGTATGCTCTGCTACAATATTTATACTAGTTCTTTTACCTTTGTAAAACAGCAAACAAGATCTAAGATATGTTAGGGATTGGTGCGTTATGGGTAAGGAATTGACTTGAGAGTTTTTGTTCATCACAAGCTATAGTAACGGCCAAGTCAGATCCAAGGAACAGATCCGAACTGCATATGTTGAGGAAGAATGAAAATGGACAGCACAGATGGAATGTTATGGTGAGTACATAACTTCTTTTTCACTTAGTCATATGGATCTGAGGCACAGGTCAATGACCCCAGGTAGGTTAAAAATTAGTAACAAACTGACAGCCGAAAAAACAGAAAAGTAAATCTGCTTTTAATGCACAAAATAAGCACAGAATAAGCCATTTTTTGCACTGGACAGGGTCATATCTAGTGACCGAGGAGGGAATGACAAGCTTAGGGTTGAGATTTTAAATTTAACTGGCAGATCAGGCTTAATTCTATTAGTCTCCCTGGCCTCAATGACAGTGCATCTATTTTACCTTTACTGAAACAAAGAAGTTATTTAGTATACATTTGTTTAGTAAAAAGTGTAATAAAATCTTTTTATGCATTGTTTCATGCATTTATTGTCAATTTGCAATGTGGCGACCCCTAACCGGGGAAAGCCGAAAGAAACAAACAAACATTAGGATGTAGATACATATCTTGTTTTAAAGGGGATGTATTACTTAGGTGAGGAATGGTATTCAGTGCACATTATTTACTTATATAAGCATTTATTGTATATATGTTTTGTATTTTTAGAAGTTGTAGTACAGGTAGGGGTTATATAATGGAATGTTCTATATTGTTGTATTTTTATAATAATTATGTTTTAAATTTAATATATATATATATATATATATATATATATATATGCAGATATATATATATTTTTTGTATTGAACAATTAGTTTATTGATGTTTTAAAGTGATTGGTTTGTGTGTGGTGATGTCACAATATATTAAGTTATACTATTGAGCCTATCATTGACTCTGATGAAGCCATTGGGTAATGGTGAAAGCGCTTAGTTCATGGAGGCTTATTCTGTGCTTATTTTGTGCATTAAAAGCAAATTTACTTTTCTGTTTTTTCTGCTGTCAGTTTGTTACTAGTTTTTATCCTTTTGGATATCTTGTTGGTTCGTGTATTTATTTTTGGTGCCAAAATGGACGGGATCATCGCTTTTTTTCTTAGCACAGTAATGCATTTTTGGAATGGAGGCAGTCATTAGTGAATTGACCTCCTCAGTGCAAAGATTGACAGCACTTATAACTGAACGCGAGGCTAGAGGATCATCATGCGAGACTATAACTTACACTCAAGATGAGCTGTTCATGCTCCACACACCACCAGGGGTAAGCGGAATTAATAATGCAAATTCAGAAACAGATGCGGTGCAGATGGAACAGAGGGACATTAAACAGTGGCTGCAACTTCCCCAGTTCAATTTCTCTGACTTGAATGAGGAGAGGAATGATGATTGAAGGGAAACGCCAACTTTGACTAAGCAGACAGACCAGTTTGGAGATTTATGTCAGAAATACCAAGGCAGACAGTTGGACAATGCCTTTCTTTTGAAATCATTAACTTTGAAGCAAGTACCGAAGGGGCTTAGGCTCTGGAAGTTGCCAATGGGTACTGAGGGTGGCTCGACAGCCTTCAAAGAACTGACTGACTTGTTTAACAGAACAGGTTTGGAAATGTGCGATATTATTATTAAGAACAATCAAAACAAATTGGCTTGTCTAGAAAAAGAAATTTTGATATTGAATGATAGCATAGCCAAGGATTTGTCAGTCAGTTGTCAGCAGGTGACTAAATATCGCACAGTGCTTAATAATGTTCAAAACTTTGTTAACAAAAATGTCAAAATTTAGAGTAGAAAGCTCTTAAGGGATTCCAATGACTATAAGAATAACAAGGCATATCCTCAGGGGCTTAGTCTTATAAATGGTAACAACAGGAGGAGACAAAATCAGTTAGAAGAAGATGTGTTTGTGAACTATGTTGAGAGTAATAATAGTGATGTGAACTTTAATGTGCAACAAGGAGATCAACGTTTTTTACCCAAGACCTCTCACTTGAGGTGATCAGAACGGTTAAGGAACAAGACAGGGGGTGGACAAGCTTATCAATCCCATATGGGACAATATCATCAACAACGGAATACATTTCAAAACAACAAAAAACACCAATGGGCGCACAGAAGGGGACATTGAGTGCACTATTTGATGATTGTACTGACATTGTGGACACTTTACTACAGGTTACTGATGGTATATGTTTACCACATGTTACAAATGTGAAAGTGTTAGATAGGGGGGGATATTTTACAACAATGTACTGATGTCATGTGTTTATCACAGGCTGAAAATGTTCCTGATATTGTGGATATTTTCCAACAGGGCACTGACTATATGTTTTCATCGCAAGTTGCTAATACTAACGCTTTTGAAAGTATTTTACAGCAGGATACTGAAGTTATGTGTTCATTACATGTAAATGCTTTTGAGAATGTAGAAGTTTTTGAAAATGTGGAGAGTTTACAGCAGGGTAGTGACGTTATGTGTTTATAACATTAATAATGTGAATGCTTCTGATAATGTGGATATTTTTGAACAGGGCATAGATATTAAGTGCTTATCACAAGCTGTTAATACAAATGATGTTATGTGTTTACCACATGTTAACAATGTGAACGCTTCTGATAATGTGGATATTTTCCAACAGGGCATGGATATTATGTGCTTATCACAAGCTGTTAAGGCAAATGCTTCTGAAATTTGTACCGTTTTCCACAAAGAGGGTTTTTCTATATACAATTATAGTGCTCTTGAAATAAATGATGTGCGTCACTGCTTATTAAGTAAGAGATTTACTTTTGTACCTGCGTTTTATTTAGATTTTGTTGATTTTTATGTAAGTTTAAAGATGTACACTAGACAGTTGAATTTAACATTGTTCTTTAATGAACAAAGGAACTATAAAGAGGTTGTGAACAATGTTTTATGTACACCTAAGAGAAAAAGTACTTTTATACCCCCAGCACATAAGCAGGTTATGATTTTTAAGAAGTTATGTATCAACGAGGTTAGGAAAAGTTTATCTAAGTTTGGTAGACTTAGTGACTATGATAATTTGAACAAGGAAGAAAGAAAATTGCTTTTTGAATTGGCCAACAATAAGAAAGTGAGAATAATGAAACCAGACAAGGGGGAGGGGTTGTCATTATGTCTCACTTTAATTATGTGGCCAAGATGCATGAAATATTGGGTGACACTCTGACTTATCAAAGGGCCTCTGTTAACAAAATGCATATAGCTTACCACAGGATTGATTTATTTCTGCTGGACGCATTATTCCAGGGAGCTATTGATGAACGTGAGTTTAGTTATTTTACTGTAGAACATCCTGTTACACCTGTGTTATTTAGGATTCCTAAGGTCCACAAAAATATTGATGACCCACTGTTTAGACCTATTGCGGCTGCTAAAGGCTCTAAAACAGAGCCTATAGCATCATTTGTGGACAGGAATATCCAACGGGTTGTGGCAGGAGTGGAACATATTTTAAAGGATTTGTGGCATTGCTTGAATAGGCTGAGTGGTTTGAAAGAGCTAGAAAATGTATCTTTTCTCACCATAGATGTAATAAATTTGTTCTCAGTAATTCCACATAGTGAGGAAATTGTTTATTTTAGAGAAAGTTTGCTGAAAAGCAACAATCTGAATGGGGAGAAAATTAACCTTTTGGTTGCATTAATGGAGCTGATTTTAGGGAACAACTATTTTAGCTTTGAAGGTGAGATTTTCCACCAGTTATCAGGAGTGGCAATGGGGGCAAAGTGTGCCACAGGATTTGCCAACCTGGTTTTATTACATTGGGAAGAATCCTTTATATTTGAATCTATATTTAAAGAAAAAAATTTTGCTGTATAATCGTTTTTGGATGATATACTTATCCTGTGGAAATCCGTGGTGGTGTAGCGGTAGCATTGTTGCCTCACAGCAAGAGGTTCTCCCGTTCAATTCTTGGCTAGAGTGTGGGGAGTGCCTTCTGTGTGGAGTCTGCATGTCCTCCCCGTGGTTGGGTGGGCGTTCGAAAGACATGCGTAAATGGGCATGTCTTCGTTGAAGGTTGAACATCGAGCTGGCACCTCAGCGTTCGTGAAAATCTACTGCCAATCATTAGTGGACCAGAGTTCCGCTGTGGCGACCCCTAACCGGGAAAAGCTAAAAGACAAACAACAACTTATCCTGTGGAAGGGAAGGGAAGGGAATTTGAGGCCAATCAGTTTTTGAAGTATTTGAATTCAGCTACTTGTTTTCTTAAATTTCTAGTAAATGGAATGGAGAGAAATAGAATTGCTGGATATACATTTGATGAAAACACCAGAAGGACTCCAGAATAGTATTTATAGAAAGAAAACACACAGTAATTCTATATTACATTTTCAGAGTAGTCACCTGTACTATCAATGTAGAAACATTGTCAAGGGCCAAATGGTTAGACTGTCCTATTTGATTAGTAACACTGTTACCTTTGAGGAGGAAATATACACCTTGATAGGTATGTTTGTAGCTAGAGGGTATCCCTTGAAACTATTTGTAAAAATAAGGAATGAAATTTTTATTAAGAGAATCACTCAGTTTCCCCCAATTTTATGGGGGGGGGGGAGTAGGGGCACGAGAAGAGATTAATACACATAAAGGTGATTCTATAGTACTTAGATTTAATTACCAAACACCATTCATAGCTGATACATTAAGAAGGGTTTGGGATTCTAGTTTTGACATTAGTAGCAAAGAAAAATTAGGTGAGGTCCCTCAGTTTGTATTTTGCAGGGGCAGAAACATTAAAAATATTCTTGAACAGCCACCCTCGAAATACCCTCTATCAAAAATGCATAAATGTGGGACATGTAGGTACTGCACCTATGCATCCTGCCCGGGTTTTTATGTAGGGAAGACCATTAGGAAGCTTAAAGAAAGAATTGCCGAACATATTAGAGCTATTAAAAATAAGGATACAACTAATGCTCTTTACATGCACAACACTACATGTCCCAATTTTAAAAAGTTTAAATTTTTTTGCACTGGACAGGGTCATATCTAGTGACCGAGGAGGGGATGACAAGCTTAGGGTTGAGATTTTGAATTTAACTGGCAGATCAGGCTTAATGCTATTAGTCTCCCTGGCCTCAATGACAGTGCATCTATTTTACCTTTACTGAAACAAAGAAGTTATTTAGTATACATTTGTATAGTAAAAAGTGTAATAAAACCTTTTTATGTATTGTTGCATGCTTTTATTGTCAATTTGCAATATTTATTAGGATGTAGATACATATCTTGTTTTAAAGGGGATGTATTACTTAGGTGAGGAATGGTATTCAGTGCACATTATTTACTTATATAAGTATTTATTGTATATATTTTTGTATTTTTAGAAGTTGTAGTACAGGTAGGGGTTATATAATGTATTGTTTTATATTATTGTATTTTTATAATAATTATGTTTTAAATTTAAATATATATATATATATATATATATATATATATATATATATATATATATATACAGATATATATATATTTTTTGTATTGAACAATTGGTTTATTGATGTTTTAAAGTGATTGGTTTGTGCATGGTGATGTCACAATATATTAAGTTGTACTATTGAGCCTATCATTGACTCTGATGAAGCCATTGGGTAATGGTGAAAGTGCTTAGTTCGTGAAAGCTTATTCTGTGCTTATTTTGTGCATTAAAAGCAGATTTACTTTTCTGTTTTTTCAGCTGTCAGTTTGTTACTAGTTTTTATCCTTTTGGATATCTTGTTGGTTCATGTATAGGTTAAAAATTTCAGAAACTTTAACTTTTACTGTAGTGACACAGAAAACTGTAATTAGTGTACAAACAGTAGGGAGCAGCAGGGAGAGCAGTACTTAATGTATCAGTGGAGGCTCGGAGTTCTCTAGTAATGTAGAAGATACAGGAATAGGAGAAAAACACTAACAAATATATTAGCAGTAGCAAATATAACAAACAGAAAGTCACTAGAATGCACTAGAAAGCAGAAATGTAAACAGCAATAGAAGCACAGAAGCACAAATCTCACAGCTAAAATTACAATCATGACACTGTTGAATTCCAGACTACAATCTAAGATACCTGCCAAGGCACAGCTTTACCAGTAACACTGTTTATAAAAAATTTCCACAGTAAGCAATTACATAAGGCTCTGATTCTGCATTAGTTCAGACTTCTCTCACAATTGTGAATGAAACTACAAGACTAAGGTCCAATATCAACTTCAAATCCAAACAGTTAATTTTTACAAGTAATTCTACTTATGCAGAAAGAAGTGCGGCATAACGTATAATCGATACTCAGATCTTGGAGTAATTCACAATTCTCCCACATCTTCAAATGAAGCCACAAGAGAAAGATCCCAGTACAAATTACTTGTGATACAAAATGAGACAAGTGGTAGAAAATGCAGAAATAAAACTATCAAAAGTAAGCAACTGTAACAACAACTTAAATATGTAATAAAAGCCAGAAAATGCATGAGGCTAGCTCAAGCTTAAACAGTCTAAGGATTAGGCCTTCCCAATTTTTTCTGCCAGTGTCCAATAAAATGAACAAAGTGCATGAGACTAGGAGGAGCTTCCAAAGCCATGTATACAGGAGATGAGACTGGGAGAAGCTTCCAAGGCCAGATAGACAGTAGGGGTGCACAGCTCAAAAGCCTCCTAGTTTAAAAACAAAACATGCTCACCATTGTCTTCAGCAATAACTGCCTACTCTCCTTTGTTTCATGAAACTACTTGTTGAATTCTACCTGACAAGAGCTTAGGCAAAAAGTTTGGTTTTCTATCCAGTTTTTATGTATCTTATAAAACGGATACTTCACATTACAGGTGGATAGTGCATAGATAATGGTTTAATGAGGGACATTGCCAAATGCCTTTTTGGTTGTTAACAGAAACAGATATGACTTTATCAACATCTGTTTGTGTACAAAACAAGTGTAATACTAGTGTATAGATTAAAGACTTTACTGAAGAAATGATGTGTTACAGAGGTTCTTTACTAAAGAAATCATAGCACTGGAAAAATTAATTATTTGTAGAGGCTTCAGAAATTGCCATTATATTCTGTTTCTTATAGCTAATTTAGATGTTATTGCCTTCCTGATCTACAAGGAAATGTTTGATCATATCTCTCAACTGTCCATAATTTTGCAAAATTCCTTGATTTTGCATCATATTTTGCCTTGTTCATCTTAAGATGTTTTGATTTTTAGGTAACTCACTGAGGATTATATGCCAGTCAGTTATGTTAGACATTAGATTTGCATTTTATTATTGTTCAGAAAATGTATGCTGATGCAAAACCTGTTGTTCTAGTAACTTTTTTGTGTGAGTTCGAGTAATATCTAAAAATGATCCTCATTTGGGAACTTTCACTCTCCATTATTTTGGCTATGTCAAGAATTCTTGGGCAAAGAAGTTAAGAGATATGGGTTGACCTGAGGACTTTCATTAGGTGGAGAATGCTGATATCTGTACTATATCAAAAAACAGGTTTAAAGATACAAGTTCAGTACCACAGATTCTTAGGTTCACGTCCTTTCATTGCTGTAGGCCAAATGTACAGATGGTGTTGTCTCTATATTTGTATGAGGCTACTTAAAAGGAAAGCTTACAGAGAACAAGTCAGGAAAAACAGCACCTAAACACACAATCTGTAGGAGATAAATCATAATTTAGCATACCTTTTCTGTTGTAGGGCACAGTTCACACCACTGAAAGAGCATGACAAGCTCTCTTACTGCTTAAATATAAATTTATAGTACTTTTACATTTCAGTAATCAAACCATTGAATAAGATAACTACTGCAAATGTAATCAATTTTGCCAGTTATTATAGGATTTTAAAAACCAAAACAACTTCAACAGAGCATATATTATCCAACTAAAAAATACAAGAATCTAGATTTTTAGGTTTTGTAATGACAACATGAAGTTGCAGTTCAACTACTCAATTAAAATTTCATATTGTGTTTTCTTCAAGACTAAAATGTCTACTATGTGTGACATGGGGAGCTGTTTCCATCATATTATATGTACAAATTCTAGGTCACACAACAGGAATAAGGTGAGAAAACAGACAATGGGAAAGTCATTGATATGTGTAGTTTTAATGAGTTTTTGGCAAGATGACTTGTTAGGTATCCTGATATTTATTTATTTATTTATTTGTTTTTTTGTTAACTAAGTGAACTGGTTCCTTCTGACCCTTTTCTATCTTATTTCTAGCCATAATAACAAGGTTAAATGTATACTTGTGGACAATTTCAAACAGTCTATCAAACATTATGATTTTGGGAGATAGAACAAGAAGAGCCTTGAAAAAATACTAAACATACATGGTGAGAACATGTCATTTCTACACAATGACCAAATGTCAGGATTGAACTCTGGACCTTGGAACTATGGGGCAGAGATCTCATATTACATTAACAAACTTTGCAGATAACTGTCCTTTTGCTGTGGCACTACCCTCATTACTAAATGAGCAAGATACCATTATATTTAACCAAAGAGAAACAAAATGAAACATTAAGAAATGTTGCCGCTTTTTTGTATTATGCTATCAAAATTATAATTAAAACAACATATCTCTCTTCAACACAGACTAGGAAAAATGTTAATGACTTATGTATGACAGTGCAAGATAGTTAATAATTGCTGCAATATCACTAACCATTACATTCACAAGTCTAAGAGAGTTATAAATATATGAAAAATGAAACAAAACAACTTTTTGATAGAAGTATAAAATCATCAAACTAGAAAACAGGAAAAAGATGGTATAGTACTTTCAAAAATAACCCTAAAAACAAATCAAATGTAAATAGCACACAGAAAATGCCTACTAAGTTGCCCACCTTCAGTTATATCTAACTATGAAATTAAAGTAGAATAAAAGGGCATTTACAAGCTATGAATGAATTATGTCAGAAAACAAGAGATTTCATTAAATGAAGCATTCTTCACATAATAGTTTTGTAATAGAGGAACCTCAGATAGTTGTAGATACGTTGGTAGGCAAATTATGTATCATTTTTGAAATCCGATAGATAAGAGTGAAATAACTTTTTTTAAACACCTTTATTGTATTATCACTTGTGACATATTCAAATTTACATTTATACAAAAGTAATCAAATTGTATTAAATTACATTAACAAACATTATGCTTCACATATATTGCTATATCTCATATAACCTAAAGAACATTACATACATTATTTAATTCCTGACCCCTTTTTTAAACAAGAAACATCTTTCTTAAACCATCACTTATGATATAAGCAATCATACATTTATAGAAATGAAAATGAACCATATGGATACAATCCTAGTGGCAAGCATTTTACATCAGAAATCATATTGATACTCTCCCGGTTGCAAACATCATGCATCACTTATAGTCTACGCAATCATTTTCAGTCAAACATTACAGAGCTCATTTAAGTCCTGCCTTCTTTTAAACCTTATTCCTCCTGTGTATGTATTGTTCCCACAATTCCTATTTTTCCTACGTAGTTTGCTCTTTCCCTTTTGTAAAGATCTCCAGTCCAGTTGTTTTATCTCTGTTACTATATTTACTTCTTTTATTATAGTTGGTTTAGATTTTGATTTCCATTTTATAGTAATTGATTTTTTGGCTACCACCATAATTAGACACACCAAAGCCTTACCATGTCTAGTCAATTCCGATTCTGTATCATATCTTAGAAAAATCATGTCCCTCATCACATCAATCTACCTACCCAGCATCTCAGACAGTGTATCCCACAGGGAATTTATTTATTTATTTGACATTTGTTAACCAGGTTAGTCCAATGGGGACAAGCCCTTTTTCAGTGGAGACCTGGAGAGAAAAGCTCCACAGATAAACATTCAATATTTGACATATAGTAATACAAAAATTTACATAGACATAAACAATAGAAGTTAATATTCATGGCAATTTGAATAAATATTGTAGCATGAAGAGAATACAGTGGAGAGAAGCAGGAAAATAATAGATAGACCTTTAAAACCAGGGCAAATAAGATCGTCTGATAATAGTAGAAGAAATGATCAAGTAAGAAAAAATTTACAAATTACAGAAAAGAAGCAGAGAGGAGGGAAAGAATGAGTGATATTGGTGCAATAAAGAGAATTAGGAGAAAGGTAGGGTTTCACAGAAGTAGAAGTAAGAATAAGAGAGTAGGATACTTAGAGATACGTCAGTCAGGGGGAAGATAGCACAGACACAGTTTATTTTCCTTTAAGTGAAGTTTTACTAACTTTCTGAATTGTGATTTGGATCTAATTTATTGGATGTGAAGAGGTAGTTTATTCCAGAGTTTACCAACCCACCGCACTCCCAGAAAATATGGTCCCAAGTGCCTCTTTCTTCCCCATCACACCTCCAACATTTGCTGTCTGCCTGAGGAAAAAAAATTCTGGAGTCTACTTGGGGTATAAAACTATCTATGTAAACATTTCCAAGCAACAATCCTAAATCTTCTAGATTTTGTTGCATATTTGGCAGGCATGAATATATCCTCCCGTTGTTTCTTTGTGAAATAACTTTGTCCAAAAATATGATCTTCCCTTTTTGGACAAGATATGATACTTCCAGCAATAGAAAAGTAAAATTCTGGACCTCTGTGGAATCAGACAATATAACAAACAGTTTTCTACAGATCTTCTTTGTCATACCACTGCTAACATTCCTGCAGCCCACTTTCTGAAACACACTATCCTGCCACTTCATTTGATTTCCACTAATAAATTCTGATCTATATGAATTTTTAAATGTGGTTATCGCTCATTAATTTGGTACCATTGTTTGAGGAAATAACAATTGCACTTGATAATAGACTAACTGAGCATGCATTATTCTTAGAAATGCCAAGGCATTCAATACAAACCTTGGTACAAGGCCATGGGGCAAATCATCATGGATCTTATCAAAAAAGATATGAGTGATCTCCAAAAACATGATCCTACTCAGTTTGGATTTGTCAAAGGGAGATCATGCCTGTTAAACCTGGTGGACTTCTTCGAGACAGTCATCAAACCCAATGATGAGGGGAAATCTGTGCATACAGCCTACCTAGACTTAGTCAAGGCATTTGGCACTATCCCCTGCTCAGGCATCATTGACAAACCTCACCCAGCTAGGTATCAACCCTTAAATTGTTAGATGGGTCACTAACTGGCTCACTGATAGAACCCATATAGTCAAAATAGGGGAATCTACCTCCAACAGCTGAGCTGTAACCAGTGGTGTTCCACAGGGATTAGTCCTGGAACCTCTACTGTTTGGAATCTATTTCTCCAAAGTACAAGCAAAAACTGAAGGTCTGCTGCTGACAAAGTTTGCTGATGACTGCAAACTGGGAGCGGTCATAGAATCTCCAAACTATGTCAACATACTACAGCAGGGTCTTGTACAAACAAATGATTGGTGCCAAAGTCATAGCCTTAAACTCAATGCAAAAAAATGTATTATCATCCCTTTCTGTAAGAGAGATGTTTCTGCTAACTACCACATCAATAGCAACACCTTAAATACACATTCAGTGGTGAGAGGCCTGGGCACACAGGTTGACTGCAATCTTACTTTGACCACCATGTCTCCACAGTCATAAGAAGGACATTCTATATTGCTCATCTCATTAGTAAGGGCATTGCCTCCAGAAAAAAAAAGAAGTTATAATCTCCCTGTACTCTTCCCTCATCAGGCCAATAACTAAGTACAACGCCACTTTTGTTATTTACCTTTCCAAGCACCTGCAGCAATTGGAGAGACCACAACGGTTCTTCACAAGGAAAATTCAAGGCCTTCAGCATCTGTCCTTTGTGGATCATCTGAAATCACTGTCACTTTTTTCTATTTTGTACTGACTACTCATTGCATACAATGCAATCTCTGACCCTGCTTTACTGGAAATGCTGCATATCCATAAATCAAATGGTACACGGGTTACTGACTCTAAAGAACTTAATCTGGTATGTGACATTAATAGAACTTGCTGGAGGGACAGATTTGTCTCCCAGAGGTTAGCATACCTTTGGAACAGACTCCCACTTCTTGTCAAACAAAGCACCTCAATGGCCCTCTTCAAACACAATCTGGACAATTGAATGGGTAACCATAAATTCACCCCAGTGGTTCCACCTGTGTCCCTCTTGGACAGGGGCAATAGGCGCTGATCATGTAATTAAGGGTAGAACTTGGCTAGGCTTCTAAGGGCCTAGTAACTTCTTATGATCCTATGATCCTACATAATCCAGTGAGTAAATAAATGGATAATGGGAAGACTGAAATAGAAGAATAGTAGTGTCTGTCTCCAAGCTTGCTGAAGTACTGAGTGGGACTGCTATTCACTCTGTCTTAGGCACACTTATATTTAACCTAGTTTCCCCTGATATAAATATGAATAAAGAATTGTGGTTATCAACAAATGCAGGTGACAAAAAATTTAAGGACTATTACTACCTCTCAAACAATACAAAATTACTGCAGGATGGGTTCAACAAAATAAACAGCTGGTGCACAAACAATAGTTTCACATCTGCCATTGTTTTATTTTAGGTGTAGTGTAAACATGAACTCAATTCCCTTAGGTGAACTTGGTGCAAGTCAGATCTCCATTAGAGATAGTGCTATCTTCCAGATTACAATATTAGATTTGGTGAGCATCATATACAGTAGAGAGTCAATTATCAGAAACATCAGTTATCAGAACCAGCCTGCCAAAGCTTTTGGGTAGGAAAAATCATAAAGTCTGAATATGTAAACATTATACACATTTGCTTGAGCATGTTTTTTGAGCTTGTAGCCAGCTCGGGTGTGAAAAACATTCTTTATTGTCCATTGGAATCACTGAATGGTTGAAAAGTATATTCCTGCATGCAGAAAAAAAAAACAAAATTTTAGAAGTGTTTTGTCAGTTTCAATTATATATGTTTGATTATCCAAACAATTTGATTATCCGAACTACCCTAGGTCCCAATTAGTTTGGATAATCGACTCTCTACTGTACTCTGATATAGGGAACTCTTGTAGAAGATCAAAGCTTTTACCATATGGCTATTTTTTACACATCTGAGAGATTGGCATAGCACTTTCACCTTGTGAACACACTTTTCGGTCCACTGGAAAGTATTCTCCTTTTGTTAATGCCATAAAGCCGCTCAGTTCTCTACAGGCCTTATTAGAAGGGAAATTGTACATATTACCGTTATAGGGTATGAAAGTGTTACCAGTCACATTTATTTGATTTCCCCTGATGTGGATTTCCTTAAGCTGTGAACTCCAAGGTCTAGCTGTTGATTTTGAGCATGTGGTCTGAGCGCCGTGGACTGGATAATCCACACATGCTATGGTCTGGACTCAGCATAATCTAGGTTGGTTAATGCCTGTCTGAAAGTGCTGGGTAGTTTTATTCTGTAGATTTTCAGGCCTTTGTTGAATATGGATATTTTCTTTCACATTTAAGAGATATCAATTATCCCCACTTCCAAGAAATCATCTTTGCATATGAGCAATCTAGAGAAATATTGGCCTATCACTAAACAGCCTTTTATTAATAAGGTTAATTAGATATTAATGATTAATGATGATAGTTGTTCAGTTTATTTCCTACTTAAACTGATATGACCTCCTAAATCCACTTCTACCTGCCTACAGGAAAAGGCAACGTACTGAGACATATCTCATAGGAATCATTAATGACCTCCTGGATAGCAAGAGAATGATATTACTATTTAGCATTGGTCCTACTTGTTTTTTCAACTGCAAATGACACTGGACTCAATCGATTTTGCTGGAGCACCTGGAAAAGAGCTGCAGTTTGTAGCATCCATGCTTCATGACTGGTTTGATTTTACCCATCAGGGTGTGCTGAGATGGTTGTCTCAGGAATTGTTTGGGGTCCCATAGTGTTTCATTCTTCATTTAGTCCTAGTTTACAGTGTGTATGCATCCACTTCCTAAAGTTAGTCAAAGTTGAAGTCTGAGGTATCACTGATATGCATATGACACCTAATTATGCCTCTCCTTTCCTCAGGAACATGTGCTTGCTCTGTCCACACTACAAAACAATCTGGATGCTGTCCTTAACTAAATCAGAAGTAGTTATTTGAGACTCAACTAGGATAAGACAGAGGTGATCACACAGACGTTAGGCCCTACACTGTTTCTAGCCTTTTCCCTATCATCATTGTCCCCTATAAGCTGGAGTATGTGCTTGGAAATGGAGGCTGGGAATTACCCTGGATGACTCTCTGAAAGTAAAGAACAAAGTGTAATATGTTGTTAAATCTTCTTTTTTCCTGTTAAGAGCATTGCCTATATCAAGCCTTTGATTCCAACAGAGTACTTATCTATGGTCACATATGCGCTGGTCTCATCTTGCCTACTGTTCTGTAATGCCCTAAAAACCTTAATTGCCTGCAACTAATGAAGATTATGCTTATGTCTTTTCATAGAAACAACTCATAAGTACCATTGTAATTCCATTGTTGCACAGTTTGCATTGACAACTGAAAGTATCAGTGTGTTAAGTGTAACATTATTATCCAATCATACTCTGTTGTACACTATTTGGGGTCATTTTCTGTTAAGAAGTTGCTGTTGCCTTACCAGCCGTGTATATTTCCTTTACTTGGCAGGCAACAGGATGCTAATGATTCCAGTGTTGTATCTCAAAAAAGTCACAACTGATGATACAGCCATCAAAAACAGTATTAGAAGGCACTAGAATGTTCTGAGGGATCATCAAGTTCTCAGGGAAGTGGTAGGTAGGAAACCAAGGCTTGTGGACAAAAAGATCTACAAATGTGAAGGGTATTTTTAGAGTGAAGTGATAAGATTAACATTTAAGCAAATTTTACTAATCAACAATTTGGTACATTTTCGTGTTTTGCAAGCAGACCATGCCAGTTTATGTCAAGGAGCCCTTATGTCACTAATGGGATGATGGTGCATAAGAAAGACATTCTTCTGACACCAATGATTTTGTCTGTTGTGATTAATGCCTGACCTATGACAGTTATTCTAGCAATAGTCTCAGAGAAAGAGAACTCCCCACAGACAGAATCAGACACTGAGCTCTCCTCTGTCTGAATCAGAAATCTGAGGAAAAAACCCTGCATCAATCCATGTATCTTCCTGGTCAGATTCAGAATCTTGAATGTCTTCATGAAAAGAGGAATTCCTCCTTCTTTTATTAGAAACTGCTGTACAAGAAGGAGCAACAACTTGGATTAAACTCTGAGCCCAACCAAACCCACTAATCTACTCCTATCCAAAGAAATTTGAGGAGGAGGAGTAGATACATGCTTGGTTTTCTATTTCTTTTTTACATGAAAAATGGAGCCAACTAATGGCAACAACTGCTTCCCCAGGGATGAATACAGCATTCTAAAAACAGGGACACCTTTCCTGTCCCTCTCCCATGACCAATAAGAGTGAGTGTCCCTTTATCCACTGAAGGGACTCCAACTCCCACAGAGGATGTGGCAAAACCCCGGTCCACAGTGGCTGTACGTGCTACACCAGAGGGATCCAGGGTAATGAGTGGTCTGAGATACAACAGATGGTCAGAGTAGAGTCACCCACCTACAGCTGAGGCAAATCGCTAGCCTGATGTGGTGGCATAGGCCATTTGCTTAACTTTTTCTTTTTGTGGCTGGAAGAAGGACTGACCATGGGATCGATAGTCTGTTCCACAGTCAAGCTGAAAATGGTGTCTCTCTCTTTTCTGGGGAAGACAAGCAACAATTGCTGGTAAAACTACCAGTCCACAAAACGTACTTAGTTTTTTCTGTCAAAAAAATCCAGTAAAAAGCACTTTACAATACTATGTCAGTCTCACAAAGGAAAAATAAACACAATTTCTTCTCAGAAAATAAGTTTTCAGTTAATTTACAATACTTTTAAACTGACAGCAAAAAATAAGTATTCTGTTTAAAAGTCTTGATACAGTTCATTAAAACACAACACTGCGGTAGCGTTGTCGCCTCACAGTTAGACATTGCCCGTTCGATTCTCAGTTAGAGCGTCTTCTGTGTAGCGACATGCGTGAATGGGCATTCCTTCATTGAAGGTTGTGCGTTAGGCCAGGCAAACCAGTATGTAAAAATCTACTGCCAATCATTAGCGGACCGGAGTTCCGCTGTGGCGACCCCTAACCGGGAAAAGCTGAAAGACACAAACAAACTCCTAGCTTTAAAATAACTTCATTAAAACACAACATTCCTAGCTTTAAAATAACTTTCTTGAAAAGGAATATAATAAAACTTCAATAATATTAACAATAGGAAGATTTTTCCCCAAAGGAAACTTATCTGCCGAGCAAAAGAAATCACAAGCCAACCATCGACCTTTGAAAGCCTCAGAGGAGTGTATGCTTTGGTTTCAGTAAAGCTCCAACAGGCTTGACACCCAAACTTGTCTTTTTAGTCAGCTCTGCATGAGCTGATTGATGGTTTGGGTGTATGGTAGGTGCCCTGAAGCTTTGGAAGCTGGCTGGCTGTCATATCTTTGGCAGGTTATAACCCATATAGCTAAGGTTACTGCAGCAGTGATCAATATGATGAACATTTGCATCTTACAACATATTCCCCAAATGGAAAACTGTGATGGCATTACTGAATATACTAAATTTACACATATACAGTTAAAATGTGTTTACCTTATGCCACGTTTGGTAACATACATACAAATATATGTGGATTACAATTATTTAAGCATTTTTTATGAATTTCAGGTTTGTGCACAATTGAGTTCGAGTACCTTTCTTCAGAGGCAGATTGCTGTATCAAATGAGATATCTGGCTCAACTATGAAAGATTAAATTAGAAGATGACTAGGAACCAAACAGATGAATATAAACATAAAAAACCCACAAAGATGAGAAATTAACCTCTCAGCATTTGCTGCAGGGTGCAATCCCTTCTGCAGCATTCTTGTTGGTGGAAAATCCCCCTCCTACACCCTAGAATTTACATATACCAACTCTATCTTCAAGCAAACATGAAAAAGGGAGAAAGCTTACAGAGTAAAGGAATCATTGACAGAACATTCATAGAAACAACAACAGCAGTGATTTCCTGTGGAAAACAGTTATCAGTATTTTGTGCTTCAGTGACTTGTGGCCTTGATTCCAGGGAATTTGATTTCAGCGAACTGTAGCTATGCCAAGAAACCTCTTAAACAAGGTTAAGAATAGATAATCACAATGTTAAGAATAGCTAGAACAGACCATTTATGCATTTAAAGGGGATATGTTATAAATGTATCCCAAGTTCTTGTTGCTGGAAAGATGATTCTTTGTGAGCAATGCAATGTATACTTTATGAGCATTGATTATTTCTTGTGAAAGAATTCCATTCTAGAACAGTTTGGAAATAAAGTGCTGCTAATATAGCTATCAGCCAAAAGCAAAGATAGTGTCAACAGTGGCAGCAGTAGTGTTAGTAGTACAGTAGTACTTGTAACAGTAGTAGCCATTAGAGTATACATGGTAGCTGCACAACTATTAGTAATGCTAGTAGTATTACTTTTAGTAGTAGTAGTATTAATAGTTGTAGTAGTAGCAGCAGTAATAGTGGTGATAGAAGAAGTACTAGTAGTATTACTAGTAATGGTAGTAGCAGTGGTTGCAGTAGTAGTTGTAGTAACAGTAGTATTAGTACTAGTTCTAGTAATAGGCAGCACTTTAAAACAAACATAATGCGATAATAATAGAATGAGGAAAAGTCTTCAGCAGATATTTTATTAGGAAGATCTAAATACAATCCAGAATTTATACGTAATGTTAAAACAGTGATATTTAAACAGCAGAGAATAAAATATTTGTTTATATGGTCCCTAGAATTCCCATGGTAAACCTAAATATACAATTACTACTCTATAATTTATATGGCATTCATGTTTAAAAACATGAAGGTGGTCAAGAAACATAACAAAATGTTTGATGTTCTGAGGTAATTTTGAAATGTAACAGGATGGTATTGCAACAGACTTAATGAGTGAAAGTGTGTCTACAAAGTCCTTGCTTCTACATAGAACATTGTTAGGTTGACAGTCTGAGTGCTGTATCAGGTTATAAACCTCACAGAAATAGAAGAGTACTAGCGACAAATAAAAAGAGACAGGAAAAAAAAGATAAAGGGTCACTTTTCAAGCCCTGTGAGGGACATTAAAATATTTCAGCATACACAAGGAAAGAGGGCAAGTATGTATAACAGTTTTCTTCAAATACTGTTTGGAGTACATAAATATGTTTTGTTATAATAGTAAACATACTTATAAACAAAGGAATATTTCATCAAGGAAAAAAAGAACTAGGATGCTGTTTCCCATTGGATGGAAAAAAATGGGCTTCGTTAAGCAAATAAGAAGGGACAGGTTGGGAATGAAAGTGAAGGGGGAAATGTCTGGACTGTGTTTGTACACAAAGATCAGAATTCCAGGGGAACAGGTCGAGGGGTGAAATTATTAAATGCTTCTGTGATGAATAATAATGTTTTTCCTTCAAATGTTTTAAATTTTATAACTACAGTAATTTAACAGTTGATGCCGTATATATAATTTATTTAACAAAAGATTTGCTTTTGTGCCAGCCAGGGATATTTGTGTGGTGGATTTACTGACTGAACTAAGAATATTCTCCAGTAAAATTTGCAATTTATTATAGAAGGAGGGGGAGGGCATGAAGGAGGTTTGAAGAGAAAGAGTTTATTTAACCCCCAAGTGAATCTTGTATTAAATCAATCTGAATTATTATGTGAAGCTGAATTTGGGAACTTATTAGGCCCTGAGTGTAGAAACAAATATTACAATCTAACTAAACAAGACCCATGTTTATTAAACCACTTGAGGAAGGACAGGAATATTAGAATCATGAAACCATGTAAGGGATGAGCTGGTCCTCAGGGACACAATGGTTTATAACCAAAAGACTTTTCAGTTATTATAGGACACTGATACTTGACAGTTTCACATCAAGAGGTTGAACTTGCTTTTAAAGCTACAGATATAATTTTATATGACGTACTGATGAAGGGTGATTTAACTAAATAAGAATATGACTATATAGTAGGACATAAACTAGTGATTTCTTCTTTTTTGTCATCCCTAAGGTGCATAAAAATTTAAATGATGCACCACTAAGGCTTGTGGTGACCTCAGCTGGATCCAAAATAGAACCTTTGGCTAAAATTGAGGTAGTTTTTTAATGATAACGTACATGCTTTAAAAGTGTCTTGGAACTTTTTTTAGATTTGATTTGTAGTTGATTTTGAAGTAAACACTATATGAGTTACTACTGAAGTGAAAGATTTATTTTCAACCATGCCGCGTGACATTGGTTTAGAATGGTTTAGACAAGCATTGGTCTTGTTCAAAAAGTTGATTGACAGGGAAATCAGAAACATTTCTTTAATGATAAGCTTGTTCTTCTTTAAAGGAGAGACTTTTAAACAGATTAAGGGAGTAGCCATAGGTGTGGCTTCACCACCAATTTATGCCAATGTTGTCATGTGGGTATGGAAAAGAAAAGAAAAGTAATTCTTGAATCTAAATTTATGGAAAATGTCAAATTTTATTCCAGATATTTGGATGACATTTTTTTTAATCTGGAAAGGTTCTTTGGGGAGTCTAAATCAGTTTATTACATTTATTAATGCATTAACTGATTTTTAAATTTTACTCATAGTTTTAATGATATGAACATTATTTATATGTTGTAATATATAAATATATGAATAAGATGAGATTAGACTCTACCATTTATCATAAGTTAACCTTTTCTACCTCTTATCTCTTGTATAGTAGCCACCATCCCTTTAGACAAAAGTATGGATTAGTTAAAGGACAGATGGTGAAACTGTCACAGATTATTTCAGATGAAGGAAAATTCTTGGAAGAACTAGATTTATTAAAAAAGATGTTATTTGAGAGGGGATACCCAGTAAGATTATGTGAAGAGATAGATAGAGAAGTGATTAATAACACAGTAACAAATTTTAAACACATTTTAAATGGGGGAAAATTAAGGAATGAAGTGACTGATACCCCTAGTATTGTATTTGGGGAAGGGGATGGTTTTACCCTTCAGTTATAGGAATAACAAAATAAAGGAAATTATAGTAAGAAATTGGAAGGTTTTGGTTAATGAAGTTTAGTACAGATTTTAATTTTATATTTAAGGGGTAAGAACCTCAAAAATATTCTTGAGGGGAATGCTCATGATATTAATAAAAATGGTTTTACGGAAACATGGTGCTTGCCCCTATTGCCCATACAGTCTTGTTAGTGACAAAATTGATATTGTCAAATATTCTAAGGACATACACTGCATTGGTAGATATAATTGTAAAACGGCAGGGGTTGTTTATGTTGCCTGTTGTCAATCATGTCAGGTATTTTATGCAGGCAAAATGAAGTGACCTTTAAAATGCAGAATTTATGAACACCTTTGCTGCATAAAGAAGTGAGACATTAATAATGCCCACTAGTGTATTTAAAGTTTTTATACTGGAAAAGATCTCCCCATCAGAAAAATTGGCAAACCATTCTAGACTATCGGGAGTTATGGTGGTAACTATTTTGGAAGCAACTTTGTTCCTTGGTTTAAATGATAATATTTCTATAAATAGTGTGTTAAAGTTGAGATCTATGAGACTGTGATTTATTCCAAGTGTTATATTCATTTATTAATGGATTTGTTATTATTAAATGTTCTGGTTTTGCTAAGATTTATAGTGTATACACCTTTATGGCATTGGTTAATTAGTTAATGAAAGGTATTTGTTGATTAGATAGGGTATATAAATAATTTAAATATGTATTCTTTTTATTCTGATGAAGTCCTAGTAATTGGGATGAAAGTGCTTAACATTGAAGTGGGTGCCTTTTTACATCTGGTGTCTTTAGTGTTATTACTGTTTGGATTGTGTCTTTAGTTACACCATGCCGTGGTTGTGTTTTTATTTGTTCTAGAATTATTTTTATGACATAGGTACATCATGATTACTTTCTATTTTTGCAAATGACATGCTGTCTCAGCACATTTAATTTAATTACTCTCCACCAGTCTGTATTTGCATGTTCTCATGTTTGTATATATGTGTGTATATATGTATGTGTGTGTGGTCTACATGAGATTACCGAAATCTCAGTAGACCAACATTCAGAACACCGAGCTGAAAAGCACGAAGTTTCACATCAGCGAAACTTCACATTTCCGACCTCCAAATGCTCAACACTCCAAGGTGAGCAGAACAGGAGATCCTCTCATGTGCACATTGTAGTGCAATCTCAGAGTTGGTATCTTTAAGTAACAGGGGGTTTGGGGGGCACAGGGGGGTATAGCCCCCCCTGTAAAAATGTTAAAACGAAAGGTTGCTGTAATTAGGCAACTCACTGAATACAAAACCAATTTTGGCATGTATCAGTTTGGAATGTCAGCCATTTGGATGTTGGTAATGTGAAGTTTTGCTCATGTGAAATTTCGTGCTTTTTGGCTCGGTGTTCTGAATGTCGGTCTACTGAGATTTCGGTAATCTCAATTAGACCCATATATATATATATATATATATATATATACATATGGATATATATGTCTACTTCAAATGATCAGAGTTTCAGAACATCAATCAACAGATCATCAAAGACCAAATAATTGAAGTTCTGAAACATTGAATATCCTGAATGGAGATTGCCAACAGAGTGGAACTGGAAATTTACAGTTCTCTTCACTGTAGTGTGATCTCAGAGTTAGTATATTTAAGTAGCTGAGGGTGTGGTGTATACCGCTGCAGATCTATGGTCTCCACAGCTTTATGGTATTCTTCAGAAATTATCTCCTCAGCTAGGTGTGCAAAGTAGTAATTTCTTGTTTTTCTGTTTTTGTTTTTAGCTGATGTATCTTCTTTTTGACCACGGTATGCCTGTTTCCTTATTAACTTTTCTCAGGGACTGCTGTCAGTTAGATCATATGGCATAATTATTCCTAAACCCCTTTTTAGTTTTACTACTTCCAATATCCAATGTCTGTAATTTAGTCTTTGCTTAGGTTTTATTACCAATTGAATTTTCTTATGCTTTTCTACATCTGTTAAGAGATGTCATGGATTTATCAGTTTTTAATATTTCAAACTTCCCTCACATCCTAAGCATCCCAAATTCTGTATCTAGCTTGCTGTATTGCTTTGTATCTTCCGTTGACAGAGATGTTGTCAGCTGCTGGAAGAATTCATTGCCACTTAAGAAACTAAAAAAGAGGCTTGGTTCCAGAATGTTTTTTTACACTCACCTTATTTTTCCCCATTTGTGGATTCTGTTCACCCTTATCTTTTGTGTTCTATTGGGTCACTGATGTTTTAATTCATAAATGGACAATACAAAGTTTATCTAATTGCAGAGGGATTTTTTTCATCCCAAAAATAACAATGGATTGAAATTTCTTGCTCTATTCAATCACAAAGAGAGTTAAGGATATATACTTGCAGTTAACCGTTATCATGTACTTCTTTGAATTCCTTCTGTATATACTTTTACACTTCATGCCTTTGAGCAAATCACTTAACCAAAGTACTGATCTCAGCTGCCCTCTGCAAAGAAACAGTTGTATTTAATAGGGCTGCCAAATAGTTATAAATGTGTATCTCTCTCTCTCTTTATATATATGTATATATATATAATTTGTTGAAGTGATGACTATTGAAATTAAGTGACATTTGGTTTCAGTGTGTGCGAGAAGGAGAGTATTTGTGAGTTATGGTTAGAGTAAGGGCAGAGAAGGGAACAGATGTCTTTGAAGTGCGTGCATGTGTGAGTGTTTTCAAGTTAAGTTTAGAAAAAGGGGAGAGATGTGAAGTCTGCGTGTGTTTTAACCATGACTGATATTCCCTGCTGAAAAATAATTACCTGTCCTATAATTTTCTTAAACCTGTTAATAGTAGTTTTAGGTGGAAAATAAATACATTCCAGCATAATCCTTCAGAGCACTGTGATTCTCCCAGGATAGTTTGGTTCATAGGTTTCATAGGTTCATAGGTTCATACTAGGCTATCTGCCCTAGGGCATTTATAAGCTTAGCCAGAGTGTGTTTGGCTTTCGCCACCCATTTTAAATTAATTTTGCTATGTCCTTTTTTGAGGTTAGTATACTGTGCCTCTGTCTAACAGTGACACAGAAGTGATACCCGGGGTAAACCTACGATCTCCCATCCACTCATCCAGATTCCTCTTGAAGAGAGTTAATGAGGGACTCTGCCTAATCTGGACTGGGATTTTATTCCAGAGTGAAGGGAGCCTCTGGGTTATGAATCTGTCCCTCCAGCATGTCCTATTTATTTCAGTGCTGAGGTTCAAGTCTCTCGAGCGCGTAGCTCGATGGGATTTGGATTTTCTGAGGTGCATCATGTCCATTAATTCCGGGTTGCACATGGCTTTATACGTCAGGCACAGATCGCCTCTGAGCAGGCAGTATGCCACTAAGTAGAGCTGGAGTTTTTTTAACCGGGCAGCATATGGCATCTGTTTGAGCCCTATGATCCTCTTGGTGAGGTACTTTTGGGGTCTTTCCAGTTGCTGCAGGTGTCTGGTAAGGTACATCCCAAAAGGGGCATTGTACTCAATTATGGGCCTAATGAGGGATGAGTAAAGAGGCACGATGACCTCCCCTGATCTAGATGTGAATCCCTTCATGATTAGGTGGACTATATAAAATGTTCTTCTAACCACTTTGGCCACGTGGTTGTCAAATGAGAGATTGCTATCAACTTGGGTCCCCAGGTCCCTAATTACTTCTTCTGTACTTAATGGATTACCACCTATGTGGTAATTTGTGGGCACTTTGTTTTTGCCAAAGGGGATGACTATACACTTTTATTAATTCTAGTATAGAGTTATACTTTTATTTTCCTGTAGCAATGGTATGTCATTATGTTCAGTTGTAGGTCTTGTAAAACAGTGAACATTCAGGAAGTAACCGAAGCTCTGAGAAATGGCTTTCTTAATAACTTTGATGATGATGATAGTGAAAGAAAACAAAGACATTTAAATACTTTGTTATAAACCATGGTAAAGAAATGCTAACATGTGTTTAATAAAGACAAAACTAAAAATAATGACAGCTACTGTCAGAAAAAAACATGCATATTTTGTATTTAATATTTTGTCTGTGCTTCAATTTGTGTTTGAATGTTGGTGGTATTCCACAATTCCATCGAAGAGGGTGGCATTACACAATTATGTTTGCAGATTTTATGTTAATCAGCATACAGATTTTGGCCAGTTGTACCTACTTTTTATGGGCCTTTGTCTAGATTTTTTATGCTTCCAGGTTGAGAGTTATGTTAGTGACAATGAATTGTCTGTAGATGTGTGTGTGTGTGTGTGTGTGTGTGTGTGTGTGTGTGTGTGTGTGTGTGTGTGTGTGTGTGTGTGTGTATGTGTGTGTGTGTGTGTGTGTGTGTGTGTGTGTGTGTGTGTGTGTGTGTGTCCAAAAACCTGACAATCTAATTCCATTGTTTACTTGGTTGGTAAATTATGTGGAGGGCAGCTGCTATTCAGGAGGTCCCTATAAGAATTGGGTGTGACTTGACAGCACTGGACTGAGCACAGAAAGGTAGAGTTCACTTTTGGTTTAATCGCAGGGCTGTCTATCCTGCTATAGACAATGCTTTTTAGCTGTGCAGGTAAAATTCATTACTTTCCTGTAAAGATCTCAAACATGGTATAGTAAACATGACAGAGAAAGAAATATTTCCGAACTCATTAAGGACAGATGATAATGGGAATGCAGTACTTCTGATGCTGTTGAACAATCTTTTCAAAGCACCCCCACAGCTCATGTAATCAGGCAGAAAACTCAAACATACCTGCTGAGCAAACAGAATAGCCTCCTTTAGCCATGTTAACTGCTCTCCCAGTTCTTATCTGACCCAGCTGCAATTGTCCAGTTGTTAACTTTTCATGACACATCTACATAATAACCATATGCATTGCAGTAGACTTGAGTGTATTTTTCCCCAGTGATTCTCTTGTACCTTGGGCAGACCAAGCTAAGCTATTTTCTTACCAGTTCTCTCTTTGCTCCCACTCAAATTAAAAATGAAATAGGAGAAACAAGGACTCTAGTTCTCTTACTCATGCTCTGGTGGTATTCAAGGATATTTAAGACATGGTATTAAGGGTGAAGGGGATATTTACAGTAATGCAGTTATTCCCATTCATTTTGTATAGACAACGTATATTGCTCAGTCTCTTGTGAGCTATTAGGCATGCATCTGTCTTTTTCATTTTGATTGTATTGAATTCTGTTTAGGCTAACTCTCAAGAGACACCTGAAAACAGATAGTGTGGGCATGGAAATGCCACTAAAAAGACTGGAGTTGTTAAGCTGAGGTCAGAGTGACTTCAGCTGCAGGAAATTAACTCAGGTGTCATGAAGTGGTGCTTTACTGCATCAGTAAGAATCTACTCATCTGCTAAGATATGATTTCCTGTGGGACTTCTTCTACTTCTTTTTCTAGGCTGATCAACTTGAGCAAGACCAAGCTATCAGTACACAATGCAGAGAGAGAAAAGAAATAAACAGAAGACTCAAATAATTTTTACAAAAGGTTCATACAGTCAGAAGAAAATAACCCCTAGCACTGTCAGTCGTATCACACTACATGCCACAGGGGAATGTGCTGCTCGAACAGCTTATTCAGATTTATTTTTTGTCCTAGCCATGCAATTAATTTAATCTCATGAGCAATCATTATACTGCAGAGTAATTATTAAACAGTACCTTGTGTACATCAACATTAGCACAAAAATCCAGCAAACACCAGTGCAAGTACAAATACACATACATTTGGTTAGTAACATGAAAAACTAACAGCTGCAATAACAAAGTGCAATTTGCATTACAGAAACAGATTTTGATTCAGACATTCAAACAAACCATGAAATGGGAGAAGGTGAATTTCTATAGCAAATTTCATTTTTCCTGTTCCAGCTAATTCTGACTCTGGTCAGCTTTCTGCTCTTTCTTTCAGATGTAATATAAACAGAGCCACCATACAAGAAGTGAAAATGCTAACTATCAAATGAAAACCAATCCACCATCCACGCAATCTAACAATGCACGCATTGTGGGAAAATGAAATAATATCAGTTAAATTTTCCATGTCATGGTTTATTAAAACTGTAATTTTCAACAACCTCTTTGGCAAATGGAGGGCACTGGTAAGGTGGCAAACAAAATGATCACACAGGACCATTGCCTCATGATACTTGATGGGTTTACATGTACTATGGCAATGGGAGGTGTGATATAAAACAAAAAATAGGTAACTGCACTTGTACTGGTGGTGCAGAGGGATAAAGGACTGACTATGACCAAAGCAACTGGAGTTTGAATATTTATTTATTTATTGTCTGATTTGTATTTATTAACCAATTTAGTTTGACTGTGCAAAACACTGCATTCAGCAGAGGCTTGGGGGAGAAAAGCTTCAATGTTAACAAAGTTACACTTGTAACAGACAAATATTAAGTTACAGAACAGCAATGTATCCTTTCCTGCAACTATTCACACTCACCTCTTCTAATATCTTCATACCTTTCTATATAATGATATGCTTCTACCCTTGTAGCATAAGCCTACCTCATTCATTATGGCTGCAACTTATCAAAAAACTTCTTTATGATTTCATTTTTCCATCCATGTTTTGACATTGTAAACTGCTTCTTGAGCTAAATGTTGTAGCATATTCTTGCATCTCTAAATATGTATACTATACATACATTTATACGTGTGTGTGTGTGTGTGTGTGTGTGTGTGTGTGTGTGTGTGTGTGTGTGTGTGTGTGTGTGCGTGTGTGTGTGTTTGTGTGTGCGTGTGTGTGCGTGCATGTATGGGTGTGTGTGTCTGTGTGTGTGTGTGTGTGTGTGTGTGTGTGTCTTTGTGTGTTTAGCATATCATTGTATGTGTAAATATATTTTGTTCATTTCTTATGTGATTCGATTCACCTAGGCTGTGCCTGTAAATAGTCCGTTGAGATCAGCATACCACCTAGGTAGTCAAATATAAATAAGTAAATAAGTATAAATAAATAAGGAAATAAATCAATAATTAAAGCATGAGTACAGTAATAAGTACATATATATATATATATATATATATATATATATATATATATATATATATATATATATATATATATATATATAAATATATATATAGGCAAATCAACAGAGTAAAGTTGAGATTAGTGGGGTACAATCTTCAATATCCAAGAAAATGAAAGCATGTAAAAGAAATTATATGTTAGTAAAAGTAGATGGAGGAAAGAATGAATGTCAGGGTGCAAAGCGAACTTTAACTAATGGTAAGAGAGGACAGTGGGAAGAATGGATGTGTGGGTGTGAAAAGAGACTGAGATTATGTTAAGACAAAGACTGTAAATGGGAAGTAGTCCATGAGAAATAATGAGAAGTCAAGTTTAGAAGCTAACAATAGGTACAAGGGACAGGAGAATTTGGTAGCTGGATAACATTTTAGTTTATTGAGAGATCTGTTTTGGGTGATTTCTGTTCTAAGGTATGGGGATAGAGTTCTGTACCTTGACTATATAAACACAGTATAGGGGTCACCATGATAGCTGTGCGATTTATTTACTTGTTAAGAGGATATGAGTTTATAATCTAAGGTTTCAAGTTAAAGCATATCTCTCTCTGTAAGAGTTAATATAAGATGATATACATTTTGTGGGTAGTATTTAGTTGATCAAATGTCAGCAGATGACCATTTTCTGTTTTGTAGGGCTTACAGTTCTGAGTTCTATTACTGATGTTTGTGGAGTAATTTGCAATACTGATGTAGGTTTGTTCCATTTTTTAGATGGAATTTAAGGATGTTAGTAAAGACAGAGGAAGAGTAATGTAGACTAGGCTACATAGGAGCAGTGATAGTGCTGTGATTAGTGTGCAGTTTCTGTTAAGTACAATTTGAATTAATGGAACATACTTAGCTTTTTATACATTACTAAGGTGACATAGCAAATGTATCTGTCAAAATGTGGTTCATAGTCAATGATTACTCCAAGAAGTTTGATGCGGCTCTCAAGGTAAATTTCTTGGCATCCATGTCTTGAACACATAATGAACGGGCTTTGTTTGATGACCCGATCATAATCCTTTATGTTCGACTCAAAGTTCCAGGCTTAATAGCTGTCAGAGAAAGCATACCAGCCTAATGCAAAAAGTTTATTATTCTATCAGTTTTCTTGACATCTATGGGCAATATCTGTTCCTCCCTCATTCTGGTGCTATTCTCATTGATTCGTGAACTATGAGGCTTACAAGTATGAATGTGTGTGTGTGTGGGGGGGGGGGGTGCTCTGGATTGCACACTGTATTCATTCAGCAATTAGCTATAAGATACATTCTTGTGTGTTGTTAATGTATTTATTTATTCATTTGATCACAAAGTTCGGTAGTGTAGTCACAGGCATTAATTGATGGTCTTATCTGTTTGTGTATGTGTGTGTCTGTGTGTTTGTATGTCTGTATGTGTGTGTCTGTGGGTTGGGGACATAGATGATTGCTCTTAACTGATCCAGCTTTTGCAAGAATGTCTATTGATTTTCCCTCATATTTTGATCTATTCATCAAAAAGTTTGTGTTTTTTTTTCTGGCAGAAAGGACTGTAATTACTAAATAATGACATCCATTAGAGTTTTAGACTAAATAGCCTTCAGAAAAAAACATGCTGATTCAAAGCTTGATATTCTAGTAACTTTGAACAAAAAATGTAAGACAAATCCAAGGGGTTACAACTCTAAACCTTGAAAACTAAAACACCAAAGTGACCAGAAAAGGCAGGCACCAAGTCCAGAATGGGAACCAAATAAACAGCCATGAACTGATAATCCAAGAAGTAGTGTAAAAAAAATGGTTTATTTAAACTTTGAAAATACATCATTAGCTTTGTGTCCACCAGCAAGCATGGACTACTTCAAAATGACAAACACAAATCACAACTACTTCTTCAATTATCAGTTCATGGCTGTTTATCCGGTTCCTATTCTGGAGTTGGCGGCTGCCTTTTCTGGTCATTTTGGTATTCTAGTAACTTTCTAATTGTGTAAAATAAGATATGCCCCTGATTTTGGTTCTTTGTCCTCCATTATTTTTAGCTTTCTGGAGTTGTATGCGGACCAAAACCAAAGGAAGTGAACTGTGTATAAGCAACCAATAACCAAGTAAGAAATGCCATGAAGTCCCTTGAGCACTAGGACTCCCACTATTTACTATGTTGATAAAATGTATGAGATGTTAGGAGATTGGGCCACATATGGTGTGGTAGATATGTTGACAAGGTACCAGATGAAAACACATGTAGATGGCATGTTATTAAAATTTGTACAATAGTCAACTTATTACTAATGATATATATAAATATTGTCAGGTTGAACATCTTAAGATTCCCTGCATACAGGGCATTCCAAAAATCCATAAGCATCCTATGCAACTCCCTTTAAGACCTATAGTGTCTGGTGAGAGTTGGTTAACCGAACCTTTTTCTGTCATATTGAAGAAGCGTTTACTTCCTATTGTATCTGTGAACAAGAATATTCTTGATAACACCAGAAGTTTTTTTTGTCATATCTCTATGAGTTTATTTCCACATGTAATAAGGTTAATAGCATTCAGTTTGTGACAATCGATGTGTGTTCACTATTCACTAAAATTCCCAATGAGCAGGGCATTACTGCTCTGAGGGAATATCTTGTTACACATAGTGAATATAAAGAAGATGATTAAGAAGTTATTACCACTTTTATGCCTGTGGTATTAAGTAATAATATGTTTGTTTTCAGTGGGAGGTATTACCTTCAGCTTGATGGTGTAGCTATGGACACTGTGTGTGCCAGTAGCTATGCCAGCATATTTATGGCAGCTTGGGAAACCAAACATATATTGAACAATGAGTTGTATAGTAAGTTCATTCCATTCTACCATCATTTTGTGGACATCTTTTTTTGTATGAATTGGAGATGCCGATGTTTTTCAACAGTTTTGTGGGTACATTCAAAATTTGATGTATTTTTGAAGTTTGACATAAAACATGATCCATATAATACAGATTTTTTGGACATTATAATTAATAAGGATGATATGGACAATGTCACCACTGGAATTTTTAGGAAGCCTTGTACATGCAATAAGGTGCTTCACCGTAACAGTATGCACCCCTCATGTGTTTCCTAATGCAGTGAGGGGGCAAGTCATTTGAACATCTAGGCTTAATGCCACAGATAAAAGATTTGAGGATGAATTAAAGGAGCTCAATCAGAGATTTATATCCAGATGGTATAAACAATCATACATCAGTCCTATTTTGGAAGATGTAAAACTTGATAGACATGACAAGTTTCATCCCTTTTACTCTAGCAACAGTGATGGGTTACCAAATAGAAAGTCCACTAAATCAGAGAAACAGTATTTGAAGTACTCCATTTTTTACAGTAATGATAATAAATATATTAGAGATATTATTGGTAGACATTGGCAGATTCTGACAATAGATAGGATTAGCAACATAGTAGGTATGCAGCCAAACTTTAGATACAAGAACAAGAAAAATATTAAGACAATGTTATGTGTTAATAGAAACTATGACCAGAAAATTAATAAGACTGGCGTTAGTGAATTTTGTACAAGACCTTGTAGAGCTTGTAGTTACTGTTCATATATTAATAATAGTGGACAGTTTGCCCACCCAGTTACTAATAAGCAGTTTAAATGTTATGTCCATGTGGATTGTAATAGCACTAATGTAGTATATTTAGCTCAGTGTAAAGTTTGCCAAGTCTTCTATGTTGGAAAGACCAATAGAAGATTGAAAGATTGTATTAGAGAACATCTTTATAGTATTACCACCCACAATGTGAACAATGCACTTGCCAAACACATAGCTAATAGCTCTTCTGAGCATCGTTTTAGTTTTATGGTCATAGAAAAGATCAATACAGTGAACGCAAAGGAGATCTTTCTAATTATTCAGAAGGTCAAGAAATAAAATGGATTATTAGACTTAGGGTGGATGGCAAAATGGGTCTTAATGGACACTTGCCGCTCAAGGAGATTTTAAAAGCCAGACCATTATTTAAATGAAAATTTGTATACATTAATGTTTCAAAATTTACCCAATTTTATCACCCACACATTTTATATGGGTAGTTGCATATACATTTATGTTTTTTATATTGATTATTCATATGTATATGTATATATTTAGTTCTTTTTGATGTCATAAGAGACACACATTTTTGGGATGGTGTTGCCCTTTTAACAAGTATATTTTATAATGGCCCTTTTAAGAAGTTAAGTAATTGAATGATATAATGTGTTTTACTTACTGTCATTAATTCTTGCAGTTTTAAAAGTCTTATATAAGACATACTTAGAAAAAAATGTTGTATTAAGGTCTAATGAAGTGGGTATTTCACTCACGAAAGTGCTCACCTACTTGTTTTTTTCATTTTAATAAAGACTGGCTGTGTTTCAAACTCTGTACTGGATTTTATTCAGCATAAATAATGCAAACTAACAAGAAAAAAATTAATTGTTTTATTAAAACGATTAAGCACTTTCATTCTACAACCTGGAACTTCATCAGAATAAAAAAAGTCATGCATCACTTCCTTAAATATGTTTGTATAAAGCATTACTCAAATTATAAGTCTTGATTTCATAGAGCTACTCATACTCATAAATTCATTTGTGCAGTGCACATTCTGTCTTACCTATATAAAAACTCAGACAACTTGAGCACAAATACCACCCCCTAGTTTTACAGTTACCTTTCACTAATTTAACAGGGCTTTTTAAACTATTATCTGAGACAACTTTATTTTCATTCAATACATATGGGCACTGTTTACATGTATCACATTTAATTGTTCCTAACCTTCCAGTAAAGTCATTCATTTTCCTATATTTTTGCCATATTTAATAATCTTTTAAAATATGAGGCTATTTTAAAAACAAAGCTAGGGTTCTTACCCAAAAGTTCATAGATAGCTGGGTTTGCTTTCAAGATACTCCAATTATTTCTAATTACTGCTTTAATGTTTTAGCCCATTTATTGTATTTCAAGATATGCACCCTTTCAAAAGAAGGCCCTCCTATCACACGTCAGTCAAAACATCCATGCAATTACCCAAACCCATTCCTAGATTCCTATTAGGGGTTTATATTTATTAACCCATTCATTCAAACCTTCTTCCATAATACCCTTGATGAATATTAAAGGGTACACTCTCTCTAAAAACATACCTTCAAGTTTTGAAAATTCTTCTCTTAAGTCCTCTTTCTTAGAGATCATCCCGGCCCTTTAATTAAACTCCTTTTGTAATCTATTGGATGGTAACTGTTGAAATGTGAATATGAGTTACTAAAAGCAGGCTTTCTAAATATTTTTGACTCAAAGGCACTATCATTCATTGTAATTCTTGCATCAAAAAATCCATGCCCTTAGTACTATAATTTCAAGAAAATTTGAAATATGTCAAATAATTATTTAAGTAACAAATAAAATCATTAACAGCATCTTCAGGACCATCCCATAAAACAAATATGTCATTGAGGTATCTCAAATACAATTTACAATGCAACTATACAGTAACAACACTGCGGTTACAAGCAAGTATTTTATGAAACTGTTACCATCACTATTTCCTAAACCTTGAAAATCTTAATATTTCAGGTTTCCTCTTAATTTTTTTTGTTTTATGGTTTAGAATGAGAAATTATATTATACTGAGTATATTTATGCTAATATCTATTTTTATCAAAGGATTACCAAAGTTAGTCAACAGCAAGACTTGTAGCATGATAACTGGTTGTACACTGTACAATCTGATTGGATAAAAAGATCACAAGACTAATTCACATGTGCATGTAGGCTGAAGTGGTAACATTTTTGCAATATTTATAGCATTTAAAGATATTCATAAGTACAAGATACTCAAATTTACCAAATCATACCAAATATGTTATTTAATATATCAGCATTTCAGCAGCCATTTGAAATACTTATGAGAACTTAAACAATGTGTTCACAGCCAATATTCTAACATCAGCATTGTATGCTTGCTGGACAGACACAGAGGTGAATACTATTGCACTGCTGTTTTCCTTTGAGAAGAAAGGGTGTGTATCTTAAACTGTTATCTGGAATATGTGTTTAATACCGATTTCAAAATGGCAGACTTACTAGTACATAGTACTTCTGTAGACTTCCCTGTAAGTAACAGTTTTCATCAATCTTAAAGGAAGAAAGGCTAACCATCAATAATGGCAACAAGATAAGCCCTTCCCAGAGGAATAAGTGTCATTGAACTGCATTCCAACATATAGGAGGATGGAATAAACACAGATTAGATATAGTGAAGCAGGGAACAGTCACTTGTGCTTGCTGGCTTTATTTTATTTTAGTTTTTTATTAATTTATTTATTTTTGAGGAGAGAAAAGGTAATCTCTGTGTAGCCTAAATGGTCAATTTCCAAGAGTCAGTGTCAATCTATTACCAAAACATTCTGCAACTACTCAGGAAGTTAACCATAGAACAAGACAGCAAAATACAAAGTTAATTCAGGACAATTAGGGAATGATAAAGAGGTGAACGTTGATTGTTCTGTTAACCTGGTATGATGACAGAAAATTTATTGACACTATCTGTTACACCTGTCATTTACACTGAAATAGAAATGAAGCTTGCATCTGTAGCTCCCATGATTTTTACACTTGACAGTTCTGTTTTTTTTTTATTTTAATTGAACAGTATTCTAATCAATACACAGGATAAACAGCAACAAATAGAATTGAAAATGATATTTTCTTAGTGAAGATGGTTATTGCAGAGAGAGTACTGCTAGTCAGTACTGCACAAGTGTAACACTTGTTGTCTATTTCCACTGGTTAGCAGCAATGAAGATTATTACACTAAAAAATAGTAATACAACATAGAAATTTAACAAACGTGGAATAATCTAAGGTCTGACAGTCACAAGGAGGATAAAAGAATAGAAAGAGACTTTTCTGTTTAATGTTTTAAGGATTTATGTCTCAAAGCTCTACTTTCAACCTTCCACTAATAATTGTGAGATTTTATAGAGTCCTGTGCTCTCCAATCTTTTTAATATTTCACTGATATAGATAATGAAAAGCTGCAGTGAGCAGTGAGGTAACGCAAGTTAATTCAACTTCTAGAGTGCGCGATACAGATATATCCCATTTACTGCTTAGATATCTGAAGCAGGAGAAAAGCTTCCCCAGAGTCAGGACATGTTAGTTAAAAAAATAGAATACTAGCATCCTTCAATTTCCCAGCTACACTTTCTTTTTTTAATGTTGTGTTAAATTTCAAATTAGTATTGCAACATTAAATTAAATCATAATATTTATTGAATCAAATAAATTCATAATAATAATAATAAATAATGTATAGTCTTATTTATATTAACTGTTAGTTATAATTAAGAATAACCAATGGATATTAATAATACAGTGAATAAATAATACAAGAAAAATAAGCAAAAATATATTACAATTTAAAATGAAAACCATGTCTCACTACACGCACATGTATCTATCTATCTATCTATCTATGAAAAACATATTCTGCTAACCTAACTAAATAGAACTTCATAATATACATGCTGTAATAAATGTTTAAAATGAATCATCTTATTTATCTTTAAAACATGAACTTTTCAGAACATTGTTTTCAAATTTCTCAGCCAGTTCTCAGCCATTTACTTATGCCAATATTTATAATTAGCAATTTAACTTCTAGATCTCTTTCACAGGCTATTCATTTTCTCCTAATAAACATATGATATTAAGCTAAAAAATTAACAATATTGGAGAAATAAGCTTCTAATTACTTTACAGTTTTTTTCGAAACAGCAAATATACTTCAACAAACAGGCAAGGCATTTGATCACTTTTTATAGACCCAACTAATAAACATTCTTACATCTGTAAATATGTCTATGTTTTTAGCATATTCCTATACCCGTGAATATGTTTTATTAATTTCTTATGTGATTCTATTCACCCCAGCTGTGCCTGCAAATGGTCCATTGAGATCAATGCATTACTCCAGTAAAAAAAATATAAATGACAAAATAAATAAATAAATAAGGAAATAAATATTATCAAACATCCAATTAATGTAATTGTATCTGTCCAAATTATTCAAACAAAATATTGGTTATCCCATCAGAATTTCTTTAATTATTCACAATCATAAAATATATACCCTTAATCCACAATTACATGTTTATTACATTTCCATAAACCTGTAGGATGCCAGCTTTAGTTTTGATATGACAAACAATACAGTTTGCTTCTTACAAGGCATGCTTCTAGCTGGTGTTCTTTTTTAACCTTTCAGACTCAAAAAGATAAACCTAAAATTAATCAGGGTGTTCCATCACTATTTAAGCAAATTGCACAACAAGGAAAATTCATATCTGTCATCACAACTACATGTTACACTTATATTAGTAGTCCAAGTTTACTGGTAATATAAGTGTGATGGTCAGAGGCCCAGAATACCCATTACAAATGCAGCAAAGTACGAAGCTCAGGACATCACGAAGGTATACAACTGTTTATATGGATGGTAATACAAAAAAACGTCATTAAGCCCTACCATACACTGATGAGCTGATGCAGCAGTTTAAGACACTGTGACTGTTCATACATCTGTGGCAAAGGTATAAAATTCTGTAGATGCTCCCACACTGAAGACTGGGCACATATTTAATAACTGAGTTTAAAGAAGTCATACACATGGTATGCAAAGGTTTTCCTGAATTACACTTTTCTATACCCTGTGCAAAAAGAATCTTCTCCAAGCATTGCCCATATCTTTGGTGGCACTAAGTCTCATACCAGAGCTGCATTCTTTATTAGACCAGTAGACACTTTGTTACTGATACACATCAATTTTATTATAAGCTGTCCAGAGATGTCATCTCAGCTGACTGTAAATTTTTATTTTGTGTGAATATAATTGTACTCATTCAATTAGATAACTTATTTCATTTTTATATGTAAGTGTAGTTAGGCAGCATAGGATGGTGGTTTGTAGGATGACATTGGTGATCAAGAAGAGGAGGATGAGTGTGAGGGCAGCACCAAGGATCAAATGGTGGAAATTGAAAAATGGTAATTGTGAGGTGATGTTCAGGGAAGAGTTAAGACAGGCACAGGGTAGCAGTGAAGAGTTTCTGAATAGCAGGGTAACTACAGCAGAGCTAGTAAGAGAGGTGGCTAGAAAGGTGCTTGGTGTGACATCTGGAAAGAGGAAGGAGGACAAGGAGACCTGGTGGTGGAATGAAGAAGTACAGAAGATTATACAGAGAAAGAGGTTGGCGAAGAAGAAGTGGGATTGTCAGAGAGATGAAGAAAGTAGACAAGAGTATAAGGAGATGAGGTGCATGGCAAAGAGAGAGGTGGTGAAGGCTAAGGATAAGGCATATGAAGAGTTGTATGAAATGTTGGACACTAAGGAGGGAGAAAAGGACCTGTACCGATTGGCTAGACAGAGGGACCGAGCTAGTAAAGATGTGCAGCAGGTAAGGGTGATAAAGGATAATGAGGGAAATGTACTCACAAGCAAGGAGAGTGTGTTGAGCAGATGGAAAGAGTACTTTTAGGGGTTGATGAATGAAGACAATGAGAGGGAGAGAAGGTTGGATGATGTGCGGATAGTGAATCATGAAGTGCAGTGGATTAGCAAGGAGGAAGTAAGGATAGCTATGAAGAGGATGAAGAACGGAAAGGTTGTTGGATCAGATGACATACCTGTGGAAGCATGGAGGTGTTTAGGTGAAATAGCAGTGGAGTTTTTAACTAGATTGTTTAATGAAATCTTGGAAAGTGAAAGGATGCCTGAGGAATGGATAAAAAGTGTTTTGGTACCGATTTTTAAGAATAAGGGTGATGTGCAGAGCTGTAGTAACTACAGAGGGATTAAATTGATCAGTCACAGCATGAAGTTATGGAAAAGAGTAGTGGAAGCTAGGTTAAGAAGGGAGGTGATGATTAGTGATCAGCAGTATGGTTTCATGCCAGGAAAGAGCACTACAGATGCAATGTTTGCTTTGAGAGTGTTGATGGAGAAGTACAGAGAATGTCAGAAGGAGTTGCATTGTGTCTTTGTGGATTTAGAGAAAGCATATGACAGGGTGCCTAGAGAGGAGTTGTGATATTGTATGAGGAAGTCGGGAGTGTCAGAGAAGTATGTAAGAGTGGTACAGGATATATACGAGTGTAGTGTGACAGCGGTGAGGTCTGTGGTGGGAGTGACGGATGCGTTTAAGGTTGAGGTGAAATTACATCAAGGTTCAGCTCTGAGCCCTTTCTTATTTGTAATGGTGATGGACAGGTTGACAGAGGAGATCAGACAGGAGTCCCCGTGGACTATGATGTTTGCAGATGACATTGTGATCTGTAGTGAGAGTAGGGAACAGGTGGAGGAGACCCTGGAGAGGTGGAGATATGCTCTAGAGAGAAGAGGAATGAAGGTCAGCAGGACTAAGACAGAATATATGTGTGTGAATGAGAGGGAGGATAGAGGAATGGTGAGTATGCAGGGAGTAGAGGTGGCGAAGGTGGATGAGTTTAAATACTTGGGATCAACAGTTCAGAGTAATGGCGAGTGTGGAAGAGAGTTGAAGAAGAGAGTACAGGCAGGATGGAGTGGGTGGAGAAGAGTGTCAGGAGTGATTTATGACAGCCGAGTACCATTAAGAGTGAAAGGGAAGGTCTACAAGAGGGTAGTGAGACCAGCTATGTTATATGGTTTGGAGACAGTGGCATTGACAAAAAGGCAGGAGTCAGAGCTTGATGTGGCAGAGTTGAAGATGTTAAGATTTGCACTGGGTGTGACAAGGATGGACAGGATTAGGAATAAGTATATTAGAGGGTCAGCCCAGGTTGGAAGGTTTGGAGACAAAGCCAGAGAGGCAAGATTACGTTAGTTTGGACATGTGCTGAGGAGGGATGCAGAGTATATTGGGAAAAGGATGCTAAGGATGAAGCTGCCAGGTAACAGGAAAAGAGGAAGGCCTAAAATAAGGTTTATGGATGTGGTGAGAGAGGACATGCAGGTGGTTGGTGTGACAGAGCAAGATGCAGAGGACAGGAAGAAATGGAAACAGTTGATCTGCTGTGGCAACCCCTGATGGGAGCAACCAAAAGAAGAAGAATATTTCATTTTTATATGAAAATTTATAGAAAATGTAATAAAAAAGAAATGATTTGTGTTTCATTTAATTTGGACTCATTTATATAACTATAGTAACTTAAGAAAGCTAATGACTATACCTCTTTTCCCATTTTATCCTTTTATAATTAGGGTAATTTTTGAAAGTTAATCTGCACTGCTTTTTCCTTTCTATATCTTTTTTAAACAAGAAACATCTTTATTAAATTATCAGTTATGACATAAGCAATCACACATTTATATAAATGAAAACAAACCATACTGACATAATTTTAGTTGCAGACATTTTACATCACTTATAATCTATCCGGTCACTGTCAGTCAACATTACTTTCATTTCTATATCTCATTCATTCTATGATTCTGCTTGGCGTGTTTTCAGTAAATGTACCTTCATATTTATATCCTGCTGGCATTTGCTCATGAATGAAGACGTTAATAATATCATAGCATTAATGACAGCATCCTAAACATATTTATTTGTTTCATTGATGATAACATGCTGTTCTTTTTCATACGTCATGTATTTCACCATATTTTGTACTGTTATGTCTAGTTAAGATGATTTAATCATGACATCATTTGACTTTACTCTTAGGCTAAAGATGATGGTATCACAAACTGTATTATTTACAGTAGGTATAACCAAGGACTGGAAGAAGAAACATCCTAGGATGTCAGCATGATTTATGAAATACTGTTGGATGTCATGTTATTTGTTCTAAGTTGTTTTGAATAACAGCTAATTAATAAACGGCCATATTTAACTGATATTCAGTAGGAAACATGCTCAGTTTTTGGGTAATTACAATCCCACATATGGATTGTACTTTCATTTACTTTTATTTCCAGTAATTTAGTCAGAAAATACTCATGCTTTGTAGGAGAGGATAGGCAGTATAGGATATATTATATTCAGTACCTCTAATATTAATTACTGTTTCAGCAAGTTCTACCCCTGAGTTGTTTTCTTGACATGTTGTTATTTTGTTCTTTTCCAAATTTTGGGAAAATACCACCTATGATTTGAATCTACAACAGTGGAAGTAGCTAGCAGGCTTTGTTTATTTGCATTTTTTCTTGCATTTATCAAATAAAACACCCACATTTACTGCTCATACATTTGTTATTCTTTGTATTTACCAACTAGCATAAACTTGTACATATATTTTTGCCAACCCACACTACCTCAGTACCCTACAAATGTGTGCTAACTCTAACCCTACCCATGCCGCTGGCTCTAACCCCAACCCAATACCTTACTTTTCAGTAATACCACCACAATTCACAACACTGAGACACATATTGCATACGGCATCACACATGCAAAATATTAAATCTATCGCCTTCCCTATTCCTTGGTCTAACCCAAAACCTCAAATACTCCACACACACTCAAAGCTCTAATGACAAAACTTTCAGTAGATCCAAATTTTTCAGCATTACATTTCCAACTCGCACTTACCTTACCCAGATGTACCTGATGTTCCTCCATTTGACAACTTCAGCACTTGAGAAAGAATGCTTTTTGCAAACTTCTCAAGCATTTCTGTTGATGTATTAACAATTTGAGTGATGTGAAACCCTATATAAAAACGCACACACACACACATATGTATATGTATATATATATATATATATGTATATAAAACATGTATGTAAGTGTGTGCGTATATGTGTATATATATATATATATATATATATATATATATATATATATATATCACACACACATATATATATATATATATATATACACACACACACACACACACACACACACACATATATATATATATATATATATATATATATATATATATATATATATAGGGCTCCCTATCACATTGTCTAAAGTTCAAATCTCCAAAGATGATATGGCCGAGATCATATCGCCAAAGATTCAAATTGCCAACGATTGTGTATTGGGATCATCGTACAGTGCGGAACCCAGGATTTGCCATTTTCCTCACTGTAGTGCGATCAAGGAGTTGATATATTTAAGTTGTAGGGGGTGTGGGTATAGCTCTACCACTTCCTTAAGTATATTAGACCTCCATATATATATATATGTATTGTGGCTTGGATTGTCCGCCTACATTTACCGTAGTGCTTTAAAATGAGGGTATCATTTCCCAGTATTATATCACAAATCCAATCAGGCGTTATAGCCACAGGATATAGCAGTTTCTTTGCAGCTATTTGAAGTTCTACATGAGTAAGGAGATACTTGTTTCTGACACCAAGAATGTATATTACTTCCACTTTTTGGTTGTTACTAATTTTGTGTTTGCACAACAGGAAATCCTTGACAAGGGTATCCATCCTTCCAGAATATTGTAGAGCTTGAACCTCCATCCTTCTAATAACAAAATGTACTTTACAAGCTTGTTTGCAACACAATGATGTGCTGACTCAATTATCATAGATATTATTATTTTATTATACTCCATAGAATAACTTTCATTTGAAGAGTGTATTTCACTTTTCAAATTTCTACTAGTAGCATTCTGTTCAGTGTTAGTAACAATGAATGTATTAGTGTGATCCAGTCTCTAAAATTTTTGATAACTTGTTGCTTTTTGTTTCTCTGAACAGGGTACATTTCTTAGTGTGGATTTAGACTCATGGGAAGATAATCCAGTTTTGAACATGTGTTATTAATTGATAAGTATTCCACTAAAGTTACGAGTGTATGGCAGATGTGAAAATCTGTGTGTAGTTAATTATTGTACAACAATAAGTCAGAAACAAATAGCAGTATGGCAAAAAGTGTGAAAGGAATTACCTTTATATTGATTGTGAGCTGAATCTGTTACATAACCTTAAGTAAGCAGACAAGATTTGCTTATGTGAGACATACTTTAAGATTCCCTTGGCCTTTTGGCATTTTAGTTCATATAAACAAACAAGTGTAACCTATAATTCTGTATAAAGTTCTCATTGTTTCAGTGAATTAGTTGTTAGGTGGAACTGGGGATGTGTGTTATAATATTGTTTATGGCAAAGAATATTCTGAAAATAATTACTTTAATAATTGACACTTTGACTATAAATTTATATTAATTTTGGTAATTGAAATTCTGACCCATAAATTAAATTTCATTTTTGATTACCTTTCTAGATTTTGTTTAATTTTTTCCATCACTTTTTGGATGTTAAATGACAGAAAATGAGGTATGGCTGAGTGTATATGTGACTCACACGTATTTAAAGTTTATTGCTGCCATTCATAAGCCATTTAAACTTCCTGGTCTTACCCTCTAAATGCAATAAAACTACTTTGCCCATGTTTGTTTGCAACTGGAGACTAAACTATTCTTGCAAATAACTCCTAGTGGAAGTTTAATAGCTATAGTTGGATTTTCTTGATAAAGAAGAATGTTATTAGTTGATGGAGATGCAACTGTTGCTTTTAATATGCTAGTGATTCTAAACAGAATGGAAGAGGGGCTCCAGGGATGCGTTAAATAGATAAGGTGACAGCACATTGTCTTGTTTTGTACCTGTGCGTAACATTAATTGTAGCCTTAGCTTAACTTGATTAATATATTGAGACATATCTGTCAGTAGACAATAGTTCCAGAACATCTCTATGAAGGAATGAAAAAGGGCAGCAGGTGACAAAGTAGTAGAGAGCTGTAACTCAATAAGAACTGGAAACAGCTGTGTACTTAAAAATGGGATCCCAGACAGAGATACTTTGTGCAAATGGTCCATTTGAAATGTCAGTAGGATATGGGCTATGCAAGCCAGCAAAAACACTAGAAAAACGGCACCTTAATTAAGTTATATAAATGATTAGTGATGTCTCATCTGAAGTTTGGTATGGTTTTGAAGTCTGCAGCTCAGGAAATACATATATCATGGTGGCAGGCTAATAAAGCTCTTCAGAAATGTTACAGAGGCTGTGTACAGTCATAGCAAGAAAGGCTAAAATACCTTACAGTTAGTTCTCTAGGGCTCAGGGACAGACACAGAAAAGAAAGGGAGCACAAAAGTGGCATGCTAAGTCTAAAGGTACAGAACAGCAGTCACAGTCAAAAACAAGGTAAGAAAAGATGGTAAGTCCTGAAATGCAGCTGGGGAAAGGTAATGGGGACAGCAATTGTAATGGAGGATGGAGCAGAAAGGATACAGATCAGCTATAGTCTGCAGCATCAATTATGCATTAAACATTGTAAGAATATATACAAGGAAATTCTAGGCTTCTGTGCCACTATGTTATGCACAGTCTGTTGTCTCTCAATACTAGCAGTTACTTAACATTTACATTAGTTGAAAGAATGTAAATTTTTCCAAGTGCTTTACAGTCACAGTGATACAATTAAATCCCACTCACGTAAGCATTTTAGAGGTATATCAGGAGAACTGTCTTAAGCGATGACATCTAATATATTACTTATTTTGGTAGCAATTCAACAGTCCCCAGGAAAGAAAAATGTGCAACTCTTTGACCTCAGACCTGTGACATTAAATATAAGGTCCACTGCTGTGTCAGTTACTTCTGAAAACCCTTGCAGAACTGCAGTAACGCATTCCTGGCTCTGCTGTTTCATAAGTACACCAGAAGGAAATCCATCAGGGTAGCTTGGAGGCAATGCTCATATTAGCATTATGGGACATCATCATGTATTATTATTATTATTATTATTATTATTATTATTATTATTACAGTTTTGAACAGGTTAAAGGAAACAAGAAAAAATGATGTATAGAATCTGATTTGAAGATCAATAGAAGCTGTAGCTTAGAGTAAAGTACTTCAAATGCTTTAGCAGTTCTTATACAACATTTTATTTGATAGTATTTTGGGTTGTAAAATGGACCGATGAGATGAACATGCAACCCTATGTAATAAAACACATGGTTTGTCCTGGAGAAGGTGCTATACAACTTGTTATTTACTCTTGGTTATTGATGGTATAAAATACATCTCTGTATTTCAGTATTTAAGTACTTGTCGACTTTTTGTAAAGAGTCCAAAGACAGAGCAGGTTATCTTGCAGATTGTGATTTTATTTGTAATTGCTTACCACAATAAGGCTAATCAGCACTCTTATTGAAATCCATGAACTGCAGATCAGCAGGCATGGATATGATTGAGGAAGTAACCTGAGTGACCATCAGCCCTGCTGTTACCAAATGTAAAAATTCTAACACCTTTGGTTTTACAGTAACTGAAAAGAAAATATGTATACATAGACAAATGTTAAGGGGTCAGTGTGATTTGTTTCAGCAAAGGTCTATGTCCATGTAAGTTCATTCTAAACATTAGTCATAATGGAATCTCACAAAAATATAAGGCTACTCTGGTTATATCTTTTGTTTTTGAATGCATCATTGTTTTCCACTTCAACTTTCGGTGCGAGATTTAGCACTCTAGAGTTAATGGTCATTTACTAGTGCAGCCTAGTTGTTTCAGATTAGTGGTTACTGTTGGCTGAAATCTTCAATGTCTGAGTTCCCCTGAAGCCATTAGAGCTGCAAACCGAGGCTACTTACATACTATGGTACATGTACTAGTAGTCTGTACAGCTATACTTCATCACATAATTATCATTGTAGGGCAGTTTTTCCTCATGTGTTCTAACATGCAGTGCTTTTAGCTATCTAGTTATATTTTGGTTGAATTATCTTTATAGTCTGTGACAGCTCTAATGTGCATTTTTGAAATGAGTCTTTGACCAAATGCCTGAGTACTCATAACAAAAAAAAAACATTTTTGTTTGGTCTTTTACAGGTTCTAGCAGTTCTGTTCAGAAAATTAAGACTATAAACTACTAATATATTCTTTATTCTATATTTTTTGTGCCTTGTAATGGCAGTCCTCATTTCAATATTGCGTGACTTTGAAAAAGTCACCTAACCAGATAGTGGCCCTCAGTCACCAGTTAAAAGCCACACTTGGCCTTATTATGCATACTTTGTTAGCAAATAAATAATATGATATTAACTGACTTTAACTTCTCCTTACATACTAATAAAATAAAGCATTTTTGGAACAACAGAAGCAGTTCACAAAAAGATTAATCAGTTCTGGAATACTACTAATCATCTCCTGAACTCTAAGCTTATGTCCATCAGTTCCCTCGTTTTAATAACCATGCCAATATTGTCACCCACTTTTGACTCATACTCTTGTTTCACCATCACAGTGCCAGTATCCAGTTCTCAAGTTTCACACGTTACCTTCTACATGGATTATTAACCCATTTACAAGTTATATCCTGGATCCATCTCCAGTGCTAATTACTCTTGAAAGTTGCACCCATATCTACAGTCTAGCTCAAATTAACAGTAATCAATCACTTAATCAAAGAAGACAGGCAGCCTGCAATTCTACTTGTAGGAGTTGCTTTGACTGCTCATGAATTATCACCTGATTGCTCTCTTGTCCGATCTCTCAAAAAATATACAGATATTTATGAATTTTCAGCTCTTCCAGCACCTTGTTAATAATAATTTTATTGATTCAGCATGATCCCAGTAAATATCTGCAACAAGAGCTGAACTGCATTAAGGCTTTTGCTGTTGGGTCACCGTCCTTAGGTCTTTCTCAGGTATTTGATATACTGAACTATTACCACATTCTGAGACCTCTGACCTCAGATAACATCTGTATCAGTGATGGAAGAATGCTCAGCAGCTACCTTAAAGGTAGGTGTAAACTGGTAAATGATGTAATTCTCTGCCTCCCACCATAGCTCTCAACCTCTTAGCACAAGAAATCTGGACAAAGCCAAAAATAATGGGGGGAGGCAAAAGCCCCAAAATAAGGATAAATATTAAATATTGCTCTCATAAATGTATAAAATTGTTTGAACTGACGGTGTTGTGTTAATATGCATTTCTGGGGCATATGAGATCTGAAACTCAAATATCTGTCATTATTTAATGACTTCAACTCACATTGGTTTGCCAGAAAGCCACATATTTTATGAAGAACAGTCCGAACATATAAGGGAAAACATCTGGATATTTTGCAAAAATCTGGACAGTTGAGAGGTATGCTTTCCACTAGTGACCAAAGGTGCTTCATAGGGATCTGTTCTTGGCCTCTTAATCTTCCCTTTATTTATCAGTGAGGTGTTGGAATATGGTGATGATGTCAAACAGATTCTACCACATTCCTCTCTTGTGAAACTGGCTTTGTTATCATACATCACCATATATTTCTGGTCAAGTTTTTTTGGACTGTCTCTGTACACAAGCAAAACTAAAGGCATCCATTTTAACAGCAAATACTCCAAAAATGAGCCTGGTGATCTTACTAATTCCAAAGCACAAACTGATCCATATTGCTTTTTGATCATTCCATGACTGAAGTAGTTAGTTCTATCAAACTGCTTGCAATAAGCACTGATAAACAGTTCAAGTTTGATAGGCATGTAGGTATTGTGATAACTTTGACAAATCCAAAACTCAAGATGTCTTTGCAGTTCTATGACCTTCTTTAGTCCCACTGATTGACTCTCTACATCATTGTGTAGCCTTCCATCTCTTCTCTGATTTGTGCATGTATTCGCTAACCTATAACCTTCCCTTCTTTTCTGACTGTAGCAAGGCTATAGCAGGCCTCAGTCTAAAACCCGTCATCATTGTTCTCTTCAAGGATTCCAGTGTTGTGGATGCAGTGAAGAGCTGCCCCTCATTCAATTAAAATCACACCATAAAACTATTACATTTTTAAAGTCACACTAACCACTGACTTGCTTGTATCCTAGAATGGCATAAACTATATTGCGATCTAAGGTTGGTTCAGAGACTTCTAATACCTATATCTAAACTAGAGAGTAGAATGTTGATTCATAATTCTCTATCCATACTGGCAAACTCTGAAACACACATTTTATATGACAACAGCAAATTTTCTTCAAAAACTTAAAAGACTATCTAGACCCTAATGTCATATCATTGCAGAGTTACATGAATATTATCTGTGTACAGATACACATTTAATCAGAATTTGTAAATTTATCTCATGATCTGATGTGTCTGCTATATAAATTATTTACATTTATTTATTTACATTTTGGTAAACAAAGTCACGTATAATAATACTTAAACCAGTGATTTACATTAACTTTTTTTAGATGTGTGTGTGTTCTCCATCCTTCCTTTTAATGTTCAATATATGCATTAGACATTTCTCTTGTATTTCTGTAGATATCTTATTTGTAATTGCACCTTCTGTAGAAATATTTTAGCTTGGCTTTTGTCATCTAGTTTGTTCTTAAATTTTGCTTTTTTATTATTCATATTTTTGTTCTTTGAATCATTTCATTTCTGAATGCATTTAACTGAGTAATAAATGTATTTGATGTATCTTGCATTGAATTGTGCTTAGCAATTGTTCCTGGAGCTTTTCTTACTGTGACTGCTCTGAAGATGGGTACTACCCAATACAAGTATATATATATATATATATATATATATATATATATATATATATATATATATATATGTATACATGTACATAATTTCCCACTGGATTGTGGGTGTAGTACATTTGCCTTTGTATCTGGCTGTCAGTTTTGTAGTACTAGTTGTAAAGTCTTGTTCAAAGTTTCTGTTTTGCTTTTCCACTTACAGCCACATATTAGATCACATTTTGTTACAGGTTTTAGATCCATGCAAAGGAAAGATGCACTCACCACTGCTATTGCCACATGGACAGATGTCCCGTCTTAGTGACAAATTTTATATCCCTTTTATATTGATGTACAGTGTACTGCTTGCTGCTTTAAAATGCATAATGCTAATAAGCTAAGACATTTTGGCGCAATTTATCTACTTGCCTATCAAATCTCATTTTGCACACTATCCTGTTCTGAAACATTGGCTGTTTTTTCAGGTCAGATACTAACTTCATTACAAGCACAAAACCATCAACTAGTTGAACAAATGTTAGAAAAACAAGAAGCAAAAAAATAACTTGCACAGAGTTAACAATTATAAGAAAATAAGATACTTTCTAAGATGATCCATAACAACATGTAAAATGGGGAGGAGCACCCACCACTGCTACTGCCACATGGACAGATGTCCAGTCTCAATGGTAAGTTTTATGTTCCTTTTATACTGACTTATGGCATATTGCTAGCTGCTTTAAAATGCATAATGCAAATAAACTAAGACATTTTGGAGCACTTTATATACTTTGCTTGCCTATCAAATCTCATTTTACACTTTATCTTGTTCTGGAACATCTGCTATGAATATCTTTTTTTCCCAATCAAATATTAATTTTATTAAGCATAAGAGCATTCAAACAGCAAGCACAAAACCATTAACTAGCAGAACAAATGTTAGAAAAATGAAAAACAAGAAGCAAAAAATAATAACTCGCACAGAGTTCATAATAAGAAGAAAATAAAGCACTTTCTAAGATGGTCCATAACAATATGTAAAAAGGCGTCCCAGAAAAGAAACACAGCAATGAGAATAGAAAGACCCAGAAAAATATATTTTTAATTATATATTTATATTTGTTTTTTAACCTTTCATTAATTACAATTGATGCATCTGTGTAGTCTTTGTAAGGCTCTTATTTAAATGCTTGTTCCTCCAGGCACCGTGTACTGCTGCTGCTGTACAGTCATTCCTCAGATGAAGACATGCCCAGCACATCCTCTGTGCCATATGCAGAGGTACCTAGTGCTGGTCACCATATGGTGGCCATATTTATGTCCAGGATATATGCCACACTGACATATGTCACTCATCTGCAGCAGGAGTGTGGATTCTGTGCCATGTGCATGGAACACTCCTGCCACATATGATGTACCATCAGTGTTGCCTCAGTGCAGGCATGGCACGTAGCACTCAGTGTTATACAGGCTGTCCAGTGATTGCAGAGCTTCATAGATGTCCCCCATTCTGTTGTCACTGAGCACTTGCAAGCCATTATGATAGCGAAGGGTGATATGATCTGAGTGCATCATTCTGTGTGATAGATGAGCAGTGCTGAGGCCAAACTTGGTGGCCATTTGAAGGCAACTGTATGTCAAAAAACAACTGCCACTACATGTAGACCCTGGTAGGATTGTGCCATTAATGGTTCCATGCTGATGCCTTTATACCTGTTATACTTTGCTGTGGCAGCAGCTACCACAATCTTCATGACCTAAACATCTGTTGCACATCTGGATATGTCACTGGTTGTGTGGTCCTCAGCATCTGAATCAGATATGGGCTGTGTGTAACATGATGTTATGGGTGTCTTATATTCATCCATATTAGTGCCATGTGCTATGTACATTTCACAAAGTATTCATATTATGCAATTTACCATGTGCTATAGTTTGGTTGACTCAAGGATTTACCATCATTTTATTCTGTGCTCATTCTTACTGCCCTTGCCAAGGACACAAATGTTACCAAACCCACAATCAACTTGCCTTCATGTTTGCCATATACTGCTTACATGTTACTACAAAAATGTACATTTTCCCCATGAGAACAGTGCCAAAGTTAGTGCTTCCTGTCCATACTCCTTGGAATCCTATTGTGCACTGCCCTATAGCACTGCTTGTGCCATACTAACCAAGGTTTCTGCGACCAATCTCAATTTCTCATGACATTAAAAACAGAAAAAGCATGCACATGTAAACAGAAACCCAACAGGCATGGACTCATAAAAATAAAAATAGCTGCATTACATACCTGCTTGAAAACAAGTATACAAAATCATACCAGCTAAGTTAATGGGGGAGCTTATTCTACGGTGGATGTGTCCATAAATAACAGAGAATTCAGGAATTAATAGAACTCTGTAATTCCTCCCAGATGATCCTCCTCACTGCTACATCTTTCTCAGCCCTCTTCAATCTGCAGAGATGTACTTGGCAGGGTTCCCCCTGTCTCCAACCCAATTCTTATTGGTAGCTGAATGTTTTGTTCAGACTGTTCTACAAGATCAGCCACTGAATAGGTTGCACATATATAGTTATCACATTAAATCAATGATGGTCATGGATGGCAGGATGCTGTTCACAAAAGACCTCATCACACAGACATCGTGACTGTGACATCTGGTTAATATCCCACTGGACTGCCAATAATATGTGACATCTTCCACTTAGACCTGGCCAGTAATTAAGGCACCTCAATCCTTACTACTGACTCTAGTGAGGAAGTTTCATGGAAAAAAAACAGAGTACTTAAGAGTAAAATTCCATGATTTCCCTTAAGAGCACAATAGGAACGTGCTCTATTTCCTGGGAATGGACTATATACCTCTGTCTACCCTAAATGAAATCCCTTATTATACACTTCAGAGCAATGTATTCCAGTTTAAGACCTCTTACTCACTCACACTCAAAATAAATTCAAATCTCACACACTCAGACACTTTTTGGAAGCCTGACACAGATTTCCAGCTGTGTCCCCTCCCCAGTACAAATGGTAAACACTGCCACCAGAGTCAGACAGGTTTACATGCCCTTCAAAGGTGATCAATTATTAAAAATTAAATATCAAAATAAATGATAGCTATGACCAGAAGCAGTCAGGCATTCAAGATGACCCGGGGAGTATCAAACAGGTACTCTCTAATCTCTAAAGAATACTCTGATTGTTCAACCATGATGTAAGGTAAGGAAAACCTTTAATAATAAGCAAAATGATTATTAAAAAAATGTAAATCAATAACTTTCAATAAACACCAGAAGTCAGTCACCAGAAATGTAAAATTAAACTGTAGGATAGAAGTCCATCATTTTAGAAAAAACTCTACAAAATAACTAAATTTTCCTAGTCTAACCAGAGAATACTGTCCCTGATCTAATCTAAAACATAACAGCAAGGCAAAGACAGGCTTACAGTTTTTTGGTGAGTCCTTTTTCTTGGGTATCCAGTACACAGCACTGTAACTGACTGCAACTCTTAACTAACTGCCCTTCAACTGACTTCAGCAGTCTCTTTTATAGTCCAGGTTAACAGTCTCAACTGTCTTATTTTAAAAATAACAATCTGCTGTTTGAAAACATTATTTTTCCTGTCAATCATCTGTTCAAATAATCATATAGCAACCAAGAATATTCTAATAACATCACCGACTAATCAGCTGATTCTCCACAGACAGTTTTAGGTTCATAGGTTTATAGGCTCATACTAGGCTATCTGTCCTAGGGCATTTACAAGCCTAGCCAGAGTGTGTTTGGCTTTCGCCACCCATTTTAAAATGAATTTTGCTATGCCCTTTTTTGAGGTTAGTATACTGTGCCTCTGTCTAACAGTGACACAGAAGTGATACCCGAAGTAAATCTACGATCTTCCATCCACTCATCAAGATTCCTCTTGAAGAGAGTCAATGAGGGACTCTGCCTAACCTGGACTGGGATTTTATTCCAGAGTGAAGGGAGCCTCTGGGTTATGAATCTGTCCCTCCAGCATGTTATATTTATTTCAGTGCTGAGGTTCAAGTCTCTCGCGTGCGTAGCTCGATGGGATTTGGATTTTCTGAGGTGCAGCATGTCCATTAATTCCGGGTTGGACATGGCTTTATACGTCAGGCACAGATCACCTCTGAGCAGGTGGTATGCCACTGAGTAGAGCTGGAGTTTCTTTAACCAGGCAGCATATGGCATCTGTTTGAGCCCTTTGATCCTCTTGGTGAGGTACTTTTGGGGTCTTTCCAGTTGCTGCAGGTGTCTGGTAAGGTACATCCCAAAAGGGGCATTGTACTCAATTATGGGCCTGATGAGGGATGAGTAAAGAGGCACGATGACCTCTCCTGATCTAGATGTGAATCCCTTCATCATTAGTTGGGCTATATAAAATGTTTTTCTAACCACTTTGGCCACGTGGTTGTCGAATGAGAGATTTCTATCAACTTGGGTCCCCAAGTCCCTAATTACTTCTTCCGTACTTAATGGATTACCATCTATGTGGTAATTTGTGGGCACTTTGTTTTTGCCGAAGGGGATGAATATACACTTTTTGGCGTTTAGCTTGAGGCCATGGCTCTGGCACCAGTTTTCTGTTTCTATGAGGCCCTTTTGTAGGATGCTTGTGTCGGCTGGAGAGTGGATTATGGCTCCCAGTTTGCAGTCATCTGCGAAATGGTCAGCCACAGTCCTTCTGTGTTGGCCTGTACCTCCGAGAAATATATACCGAACAAGAGAGGTCCCAGGACTGAGCCTTGTGGAATGCCTCTTGTAACTGGTTTGGAGTCTGACATGGCTCCAGCAATTCTAACCATGTGGGTTCTGTCCTTGAGCCAGTTTGCAACCCATCTAGTGACATAGGGGGTTATATTTAAGCTGGTGAGCTTATCTATAATGCCCGAGTGGGGTATTGTATCGAAGGCTTTTGTGAGGTCCAGGTAGGCTGTGTGGACCACCTTCCCCTCGTCAATGGCCTTGGTGACTGTTTCAAAGAAATCAACCAGGTTTAAGAGGCAGGATCTGCCCTTAACAAAGCCGAACTGGGTAGGATCCAGTGTCTGTAGGTCCCCAATATCTTTATTTATGAGGTCCATGATGATCCTTTCCATAGCTTTGCAGACCAAGCTAGTCAGGCTTATGGGGCGATAGTTTCCAGGATCCGTTGAGGCACCACCTTTGTGGAGAGGGACCACTGTTGCTGTACGCCACTCTTTGGGTACATATCCTGTAGTGAGGCTGAGATTGAACAGTAGTTTTATGTTTGGGTTTAGTTCTTCTTGGAGTTCATGTCAGACGCAGCCTGGGACACCGTCTGGTCCCATTGATGCTGTGTTTTTGCTTTGGAGAGGGCGGATTTTACCTGAGCATCTGAGATGTCAGGGGGCAGCACTCTGCTGGGATAGATATTTGTCCTTTTGGTGGGGAAGTGGGGGAGAAGTTAGCGCTGAACCTGTCAGCTAGGATGTTGGCAATGTCTGTGGGTTTGGTGTATTTTTTTGTCATTTTGGACTAATTCTGAGCATATCTGGGAATTCCCACCCAGGTTCCTAACATAACTAAAGAAAGCCTTGTGATTATCCATAGTGTCCTGTGCAATTTTTCTCTCGAAGCTGGCCTTAGACGATTTTATGAGTGCCCGTAGTTTTTTGCTAATACTGATCAGAGATGCCTTTCCTTTTTGGGATTTTGCTCTATCATGTAGTAGCTTCCTCCTTCTATTGTATAGTTTGTTTATGGCTGGGGTCCACCAGACAGGATGCCTGCCTTTGGAGGATTGGGTCTTGGCTTTGTTTGGGATTGCATGATCCATGCATTCCTGAAGGTGTTCATAGAATGCGTTTATAAAGGATTCTGCAGTCTGGGCCGTATTTTCCACAGGCCCAGGGGCTTTGAAGGATTCCACCTCGGTTTTGAGGAGTGTGAAATTTGCTTTAGAGAAGTTTTTCACTGTGGTTTTCTTTGCAGGGGCTGGGGTCGGGATGTGAATATCTAGTGAGATTAGTTTATGGTCTGATCTTACCAGTGAGGGATACACTTCTGGTCTGGAGCACATAGTCCCCATGTTGGTGATGATCAGGTCCAGTATGTTTTCCCCTCTTGTGGGAGTGGTAACAAGTTGTTCCATAGCATTTGAGTTTATAAATTCTAGGAACCTTTGGGCTAGGGTGTTGGAGCTAGAGTAATGCTCCCAGTCTATGTTTGGGTAGTTAAAGTCGCCCAATATAATGGTGTTTGGAGAGACCTTCATATTTTCCAGTGTTCTCAGGAAGGCCGAGTGGGGTTCCTGGGTTTGGGAGGGTGGTCTGTAGCAGGCTATAAACTGGAAGGCAGTTTTACCCACTGTTAGTTGCACATGGATAGTCTCTGATGCTTCGTGCTGTGCCACCAACCTGGAGGTGTGGGTATCTTTGACGAATATTGATACTCCCCCTCCTTTTGTGGTTTGGTCCAAGTTTTGGGGCTGAAAAACATGGTATGAGGTATAACCTGGTAGTGCTGGAGTGCTCTCGGGAGCCTTGAACCAGGTTTCTGTTACTGCACAGATATCGATGTTCTCCATGATAAGGAAAGTTTTGAGTGTGTGCATCTTGAGGTTTAGACTTCTGGCATTGAGTAGCATTACTCTTAGTTTCTTATCCCTTGTGATACCTATGGAGGTGGGTTTGTCTTTTTAGCCTTGCCTAAAAAAGGCACTATGGGCATGGCAAGAGCCTTTGCCAATATCCGAAAGCCCAGGGGCGACAGGTGCAAGCCGTCCCTAGCGAAGCATCGTGGCTTGTCGAGCATGTCATCCCAGGCTGACAGACATTGGATCCCCTTTGAATAACACCAATACTTAAGCCAATTGTTGAAATTGATCATCTTGTCTTCATATTGTGGCATCATTCTTGGTGAGGGTAAGATGCTACTCAAGGTCAGGGTCATACCGGCCTGGGCTACATGCTCAGAGAGCTCCTCTATGTCTCTTTTCATGTAGTCCAGGGAGGTACATCTCAGGTCATTCACACCAGCATGGACAATGACTGAGTCATATTTGTACTTGCCTTAGAGTGACCTGAGTGCTTGTGTTATGTGGCGGATCCTAGCGCCCGACAGGCAGCTCACCGTGACCTTCTCCTTGTTCAGCCTGGTGAGCGGGACGTCAGTGTGCCTGACGATAGAGTCACCTATTACAAGTGTATCAGGTGTGGCTGTTTGGCACACTGACTTTATGAGCTATGTGTTGCACATGTTTTGTTTTGGGGTAGCGGTTGCTTGGGTGTCTGTTTTGGAGGTCTCTGTTGCTTAGGCAGATTTTTATTTAGAGCCTCCGAGTATGTTTTTGTGTGTTTATGTGTTTGGTTTGCTGTCGTGGTAGATCTATGTGAGACTGGATTTGTAGTGAGTGTGGTTTCCTTCTCCTCCTGACTGGTTATGCCAGTACTGAGTTGAGAGAGCTTAGCCTCCAGTTTGGCTATATGGTTGCATCTCTCACATGTGTTGGAATTTGTTGGGAGGAGGAGAGGGTTGTCTGTGTACATGAGGCAGTTGTAACATTGCCTCAAGATTCCCATATTCACAAGCTGGACTGGAGAGGACACTGACAACTGACCTTGGACATGCTAGAATAGTATTGGGAATTCCTTTATAATTGAAAAAAGGGCCAATGGGGAACAAGGTACTCAAGGGGAGTTTGTGAGGGTGTAGTGCTTTTAATTTTTTAGTGCTGACATATAATTGCTTTAGTGAGCAAGTGCCAGGCTTTAGAGTAGGAATAGGGTGTTTATTATGAGAACTAGATCAGTTCTAAGGGAAAAAGTGAAGAGCAGACTTTGTGGAGCCGAGAATGGTTTAAACCCAATTAAGCGGCTTTGCCCGATGCTGCGCTATGCGCAAAATCGCACAAAGCCGCGCTAAAGCGGGTTTTATACAGGGGGGGCTTGAAAGAGCTAGACATTGGCCCAAAACGGCCAATAGACTACCAGATTCTTGTGCTGGGAACACTCCTCCAGGGATAGATAGGCTGCTCTAAGCTCCCCACTGCCACTGGTGAACAAAGAAGCCTCCCTTTATCCAAGAAAGTAAATTGGCAACACAGGAACTTTCCAAAAGTCCAGAATACAGCAAAGCCTGTATTTGGACTACTCTAGGTCGGGAAAGACGGGAAACAAGGATAATTTTTTTTTCTTTCTTGCAACATACAGCAGGAAAATGCAATAAATATGTAACACAGGCTAGCACACTTGAGTGTGTAGCCTCAACAGGTAAATGCAACAAACAGGGCAAACTTTAAAAGTGCAGGTGCAAAAACAACTTTAAACAGTTTAAAACAGTTCAAGAAGCAGAAATACTTGCAGTTTAGCTAGATTGGACAGTCGCCCAGGTAGTAGCAGCAAAAAAAACACTTTTATCAGGTTAGCAGTCGCTCTTTTAGCCTCTCTGCTGCTAGCACCACTCTGCAGGACCACGAGGAGCTTGGCTGAGTAGTAACAAGTGCAAAAACCACGCCAAAGTGGGTTTTATACAGGGGGACTTGAAAGAGCTAGAAATTGGCCCAAAACGGCTAGTAGACTACCAGATTCTTGTGCTGGGAACACTCCTCCAGGGATAGATAGGCTGCTCTAAGCTCCCCACTGCCACTGGTGAACAAAGAAGCCTCCCTTTATCCAAGAAAGGAAATGAGCAACACAGGAACTTTCCAAAAGTCCAGAATACAGCAAAGCCTGTATTTGGACTACTCTAGGTCAGGAAAGATGGGAAACAAGGATAATTTTTTTTTTTTTGCAACAAACAGCAGGAAAATGCAATAAATATGTAACACTGGCTAGCGCACTTGAGTGTGTAGCCTCAACAGGTAAATGCAACAAACAGGACAAACTTTAAAAGTGCAGGTGCAAAAGCAACTTTAAACAGTTTAAAACAGTTCAAGAATGCAGAAATACTTGCAGTTTAGCTAGATCGGACAGTCACCCAGGTAGTAGCAGCAAAAAAAAAAAACACTTTTATCAGGTTAGCAGTCGCTCTTTTAGCCTCTCTGCTGCTAGCACCACTCTGCAGGACCACGAGGAGCTTGGCTGAGTAGTAACAAGTGCAAAAACCGCGCCAAAGTGGATTTTATACAGCGGGACTTGAAAGAGCTAGAAACTGGCCCAAGACGGCCAATAGACTATCAGATTCTTGTGCTGGGAACACTCCTCCAGGGATAGATAGGCTGCTCTAAGCTCCCCACTGCCACTGGTGAACAAAGAAGCCCCCCTTTATCCAAGAAAGGAAATGGGCAACACAGGAACTTTCCAAAAGTCCAGAATACAGCAACGCCTGTATTTGGACTACTCTAGGTCAGGAAAGACGGGAAACAAGTAGAATTTTTTTTTTCTTATTTGCAACAAACAGCAGGAAAATGCAATAAATATGTAACACAGGCTAGCGCACCTGAGTGTGTAGCCTCAACAGGTAAATGCAACAAACAGGACAAACTTTAAATTTCAAGCGCAAAAGCGCGCTAAAGCTGGCTTTAAAGCAGGAGGTTAGAAGAGATAGGAAATGGCCCAAAATGGCCAATAAGCTACAGGTCACTGGGCTGGACCCACTCCTCAAGGGACAGATAGGCTGCTCAGAGCTCCCCACTCTCACTGGTGAACAAAGAAGCTTCCCCCTATCCAAATAAGGATATGGGCAACACAGGAACTATGACACAGCCCAGAGATCAGCAATACCTGAAGACTGGACTATTCTAGTTCAGTAAAGGCAGGAAACAAGGATTTTTTTTTTATTATTACAGAGTAGCAGAAATTAGGTACAGAAACACAGTAAATGCTTTAATTCAGCTAGCACACTTGAGTGTGTAGCCTACCAGTTAAACTAAGCAAAAACATACTTTAAAAGTGCAAAAAAGTCTCAGAAATACAGGCAGGAATGCAATAAAACAACTTTGCAGAGCTTATTTAGTTAAAGAAACAGAGAAGTCTATATATACAGAAAAACAGCTAAAACACACAAACACTTCAGATGCAGTGCAACCTAGAGCACTTGAGTTGTAGCAATATTAAGGCAATTACAGTTATAATAAATGCTCTGAAATATACTCTCTATATATATATTTTTTTTCTTTTTTCCCTTTTTTTTGAAAGGGAAAAAGGAGAAACAGAAGGCCTTATCAAATGTTCTCTCTGTATTAGGTAGAATGAGCTAATGACACTAGACTGGGAGGAATGTCACAGATCAAATTTACAGTAGGGGCGGGCAACTGCAAAGCCACCAAGTATAAGAGCAAGACACCAACTGGGAGGGAGGGAGGGGACAGACAGTAAGCACTACAGAAAACAAATGAACGTCTTTAAACAGATAAAGATTTGTAAAGATACAGAATGCTTTTAACTGCAGACAAATCAGTTACTTGTGCAGATTTGTTAATAGCAATAAAATACACTCGAAGACTAAAAAGCAGACAATAAAAGTGCTATATATTAATTGTTAGAAACAATAATCTGTATAAATAATCGAAAAAAAAGCAGGATACTTATATATCTCAGCTAACTGTTGCGGTCAACAACTCTCATCCACTCTGCTGAGTGTGTATAGACAGAAACCCTATCAAAGTTAGGGCTTAAATACCAGAAGAACAACTTTTTTTTTTACAAGAACACAAAAGAACCAGCCCCCACTCAGCAGACAATTAACACAATCTAGCCAAGTTAAAGAAAGGCTTCACCTAAAAACAATAGCCTACAGACAGTAAGCACTACAGAAAACAAATGAAAGTTTTTAAACAGATAAAGATTTGTAAAGATACAGAATGCTTTTAACTGCAGACAAATCAGTTACTTGTGCAGATTTGTTAATAGCAATAAAATACACTCGAAGACTAAAAAGCAGACAATAATAGTGCTATATATTAATTGTTAGAAACAATAATCTGTATAAATAATCGAGAAAAAAGCAGGATACTTATGTATGTCAGCTAACTGTTGCGGTCAACAACTCTCATCCACTCTGCTCAGTGTGTATAGATAGAAACCCTTTCAAAGTTAGGGCTTAAATACTAGAAGAACAACTTTTTTTTTTTTTACAAGAACACAAAAAAAACAGCTCCCACTCAGCAGACAATTAACACAATCTAGCCAAGTTAAAGAAAGGCTTCACCTAAAAACAATAGCCTACAAACAGTAAGCACTACAGAAAACAAATGAAAGTTTTTAAACAGATAAAGATTTGTAAAGATACAGAATGTTTTTAACTGCAGACAAATCAGTTACTTGTGCTGATTTGTTAATAGCAATAAAATACACTTGAAGACTAAAAAGCAGACAATAAAAGTGCTATATATTAATTGTTAGAAACAATAATCTGTATAAATAATCTGAAAAAAGTAGGATACTTATATATCTCAGCTAACTTTTGCGGTCAACAACTCTCATCCACTCTGCTCAGTGTGTATAGACAGAAACCCTATCAAAGTTAGGGCTTAAATACCAGAAGAACAACTTTTTTTTTTTTTTTTACAAGAACACAAAAGAACCAGCCCCCACTCAGCAGACAATTAACATAATCTAGTCAAGTTAAAGAAAGGCTTCACCTAAAAAAATAGCCTACAGACAGTAAGCATTACAGAAAACAAATGAAAGTTTTTAAACAGATAAAGATTTGTAAAGATACAGAATACTTTTAACTGCAGACAAATCAGTTACTTGTGCAGATTTGTTAATAGCAATAAAATACACTCAGAGACTAAAAAGCAGACAATAAAAGTGCTATATATTAATTGTTAGAAACAATAATCTGTATAAATAATCGAAAAAAAAGCAGGATACTTATATATCTCAGCTAACTGCGGTCAACAACTCTAATCTCCCTCACAAACATGTGCAATTAGAAATGCATCAAAACACTGACAGATTCTGTAAGCATTCTGTATAAATACTAAAATACTCAACATTTTAAAAACTAATTTACATTTTCGCAATTAGACATGCTGGCATACAATACAATCTGAGAATATGCACACATCTCTTACCAGACATGCTAACGCAGATGACAGGGTTTTCATTTTCTTCACATTGACATCATTTTTTTGCCTTCACAAACTTCTCAGGTCTTAATAGTAAAATAGAACTACTCTCAACAAACATAGACGCGCATAGCCATCTTTGTTAGGACTGTGTAAAAGGAGTTATGCATTGTAGGCTGCTATTTACTGTATTTGAATGTTATTTGCTAATTGGTTTGTCAGCATGCTATGGGAAGAAGATATGCTAATCTGTGCACATATATGTGGAAATATTTTGACATTCTCCCCAGAAGTCACATTATGCCTTGCATCACTTCTTAGTGTTTATGCACTGGATACAGATTAGTGAGACCTTTGCTAACACTGTGCTTGTCCTTGGTGTACTTAATGTTAGTCTGCATATCTGTGTTTCCTGGATATTGACTGCCTGTTCAATACTTCTGTTTGCTTCTGCAATGCTGTATATTATGCTTTCCTACATATGTGTGACCCTTCTTTATTCATAAATCCCCATTATAGCATACTTATTTTTTGCACGTGTGTGTGTGTGTGTGTGTGTGTGTGTGTGTGTGTGTGTGTGTGTGTGTGTGTGTGTGTGTGTGTGTGTGCATGTGTGTGTGTGTGTATCTTGGGTATTATAAATCTAAGACAAAAATTGTGTTCATTTATTTATGACAAGTTATTTATCTCTCTAAATCTTCATTACTTAAAGGAAATATACATTGTTAATATTTCTAACCCAGCTGTTAGCTGGACCTTTGTTTTGTAACATTTTAATGTTGTCTTAGTATTTTCAGTTAATATTTGAGTTAGATTCTTCCAAGTTGCTGTTAGTGGTCTCAGCTTTTACGTTTTTTGTGTGGAGACGGGTTGTTTGATGTGATTGTTTGACACCTTTAATTGCTGTGTTAATGCAAACAGCAGTCTGATGTGCACTTTTACTTTTTTTATTCTCTAAGTTGGTCCAGAGCCCCCTCCATGGGGCATGATGCACATGAAGCCTACTTGACCAAACTGGAGACAATCCAAATATTACTGAACACTCTGTTATGGGGGATTTCAATTATCCCACCTTCAACTGGGAAATCTATGCTTGCCCTAACTTGCTAACGCAAAAGTTCCTTGACTTTGTTAACTCAAATGCCTAGAACAAATTTTTCATACCCTGACAAGAGGAACAAACATACTAGATCTGGTCCTCACTAACATGTCAAACAGATGCACTACCGCAACTCTCAGAACCTCATTAGTTAAGTCTGACCACAAATCCATCACCTTCGAGATGACACTAACACCAGAACTCACAAAGGGTGAAATCAGACTAAAAAACTTCACCAAAGCAAGCTACACCCTCCTAAGTGAAGGTAGAAATGTATTTCCTGCTAGAAGTGCTAACTACACTGAAGTTTACACTAAAGCCTTGTAAAACCACTTGCATATGTGTATAGACTCCGCTGTACCAGAAAGAATCAAAGTCAGAGCCCCAAAGTAAAAACAAGCCACCACGGTGAACATTCATCATCAAAACACTTTGCAATAAATGTAAAAAGTTGCTGTCCAAGAAAACACAGATGAGACCCCAGCAATGGAAAAGCACCCCCTCAAGAGGCAAATAAAACAACTTGTCAAATCCTCTAAGGGCTTCTTTGAGAAAACTTGGCAAGCACAGCCAAGGATAACCATAAGATCTTTAACAGCTACGTTTGTAGCTTAAATGTTAGGACCCAAGCATGCACAGAACTAGTGACTGACAGTATCATACAGACTGACGCCGCAGAGATAGAAACCTAACGGATAGTTTTGGTGATAATTTTACTCCATTGTACCCTCCCAATCTATCGCAAACCTTCCCCCAAACTCTCTACATATCTAAAGAACAGGTCATAAAAGCCCTGTCCAAGGCAAACAACACAGCCTCTATGGGACCAAATGGCATCCCAAGCTGTCTTCTAAACAGGCTAAAACATGAAATAGTGCCACCATTAAGTAGCCATTTCAATCATAGTCTAACTGCAGGCTTTGTTCCTGCAGAATGGAGAACCGCAACAGTTATTCATCTCGACAAAGATGGCCTAGCAACAGACCCAGGGAATTACAGACCCATAAGCCTGTACAGCCTGATCTGTAAGGCCATGAAATGCATCATCATGGACCTCATAAATTAAGACATAGGTGACCTCCAAACCCAGGATCCCACCTAATTCGGCTTTGTCAAGGACAGATCCTGCCTGTTAAATCTGGTGGATTTTTTGATAATGTGACCAGGGCTGTTGACGAGGGTAAATCTATGCGCACAGCATATCTTGACTTGGCAAAGGCTTTTGACACAATCCCACACTCAGGCATTACTGATAAACTTACCAAACTGAATGTAAACCCCTTGGTTGTAAGATGAGTTGCCAACAGGCTCACAAACCAGACACACACTATCAAAGTTTATAACTCCATATCAACCAGTAGACCTGCTACCATCAGTGTGCCACAGGGGTCAGTGCTGGGCCCCCTACTGTTTGGTGTATACTTCTCAGAAATTCAAGTCAAAACTAAGGGGTTGTGACTGACCACATTTGCAGATGACTGCAAACTGGGTGCAATTATTGCATCCCCAAATGATGTCAGTATACTCCAGGAGGGTCTTACACAGCCCAACGACTGGTGTCTTAGTCATGGCCTCAAACTGAATACAAAAAAATGCATCATCATTCCCTTCAGCACAATGTCCCTTCACACTATCAAATCAGCAACAATACCCTATGTACCCACAAAGTGGTAACAGATCTAGGATCACAGGTTGACTGTGACCTTAACTTGAACCACCATGTGCCTACTGTAGTAAGGATTGATTTCTACATAACACAGTTGATTAGTAAAGGCATCACCTCAAGAGCAAAAGAGGTTATAACCCCTCTATACTTGGCACTATTCCAGCCCATAATTGAATATAACACCCCATTTGGCATGTACCGTACAAAGCATCTGCAGCAATTGGAGAGACCTCAGAGGTTTCTAACAAAGACGATCAAGGGACTCCAACAGATGCCATATACACACTCTGACTAAAGTCCCTGTTACTATACACTGTATCATATAGACTTCTTAGGGGAGACTTATGCCTGGCTTACAGAACAATCTCAGACCCAAACCTAATGAACTTGCTGCATATCCGTAAATCAAAAGGAACTAGGGCTGCCCATTCCAGGAGCCTAAATATGGTCTGATACTTAAATAGGACATGCTGAAGGTACAGATTTATCTCCCAGCAACTGCCATGTCTCTGGAATAGGCTACCTATTCATGAGAAACACCTCTATGACACTGTTCAAGATTAATCTGGATGAGCAAATCAGGCACTGTAAATTCTTACCAGGGATAGCATCCACAACCCTCTTGGACATGGGCAGCCATTACTAAATGCAATCTTGGGTATTTTAACTAACATTTCTATGGTATTACTTTGAGATGAAATGTCTAGACTTGAAATGACCTCCGGGTTGATAGCCTAGTAATCTCCTATGATCCTATGAGCCTATAAAAGAACCATAATAAACAACAGCTAAAATAACTATTTACAATGGTGTCTACTATAAAATAAAACATTTTAAACAGAAAAAGAAATGTGATAAGAGTAGGTGTTAGTTAATTAATAAAGTCTGTTTATCCAGCAGTTCTTTGAATTTCAAACATATATTATACGAAGAGGTGATTCTAGATGTTCTTGTCTTGATCATGATAAGTTCAAGAAGACAAACTTCAGTTGCCAAGTGTACAAATTCCTTCATAGTAGAAGTAGTCTGATTCTTCCAGTTCTCGATGATGACCTTTCTTGCTAATGTTAAGAGGGTATTTTATTTTTGTGGCACAAGTGGGAATAGGTCTATTAAATAAAATAAGAGATTTGGTCAGCATAAATTTATCATTAAAGCAGACTGTAAGAGAAAGAATTCATATTACCCAATATGTTCTAAATTTTATACATTCGTAAAACATATGCTGCCAGTCAGCTTTAACATTTAGTTTACATCTCCAGCATCCAATGTCTTTATTACATATCAATTCAACTTTATGTGGTGTGATAATGGTTCTATGTAAGAACTTCCAAGAGAATATCCTCCACCTTAGTGATGAAGTAGTTTGTTTTGAAGACTGGAGTATTAGTTTTCTATCATCTTTACTTGGAGAGTTATTATTAAAAAGTCTAAAATAAAGCTAGTAGCTTTCTCTGTGACATACTGTTGATTTCTTAAGTACCTTATATATTTTAGATAGAAGTCCATTTCCAATTATATTCTGGTGCATTAGAATAATGAGTAAGTCAATGAATGTAGGGAATGAATTTTTAACTATTGTTTGCATTAGATTAATCTTATGTTCAGCTAATTGTCTACAATTTTGAATTTCTAACCACATATCTTTGTTTAACTCAACCTTATTAATGATATGGCCAACATTTTGCAACTTCCCATTGTCTAGTAATTGATACTAGTATAACAGGTTTTGGCCTTTAAATATATTCATTGTCGTTAAATTAAATATATTCATACTATTTTAAGTATAGGCAATTGGAAAAACAAATAAAATCCGCGCTTTGTATTCAGGGTTCCTGACAATTAAATTTTTAAAGGAGGTTATTATCATATTAATATAATAAGAGTTAACTGGTTTGTTTTTGTTTTCTATAAAATAGTTTTTACTAACAAATAAAATTTATTAGTAGCTATTTTACTGTGATATTAATTTATTAAATTATTGGATTTACACCAAATACCTCCCTGAATATCTTTCTGTTCGGCATCATAATTGTTATTTAACTAATAAATTATTGTCTTAAAAACTTAAAAGGAATATAATTATAAATCTGGAAGACAAATACCACATGATGTCCAATCTCTAATGTGATGGTTTAAAGCCAATCTTGGCTTATTAGGAAACCATATCAATCTTAGAAACAAGGCATTATACTCTTTCATATTTTTTGGGGGAGTGGGAGGGATAAAGATTGTATTATATGTAGAATTTTAAGAAGGGTAATCATTTTAATTAAGGAGAGTCTTTTCCATAGTAAAACAAATTCCATTTATTAAGAGTTTGTTTTATGGAATTTAAGTTCTTATTATAATTAAGGGTTGTTATATCTTTAATATTATCAGACAAGATTATCCCTAAGTAAGTGGTTTTACCATCTGTCACAATGTATTTATGTCATTTATTATCTATTTTATTAATATTACCATTAACAAGTAGTATTTTAGTCTTACTCTTATTAAAACTGAAAAACTTTCCTCTGGGATATTTCTATTGCTTGGAATACTGCAATAAGAGAAGAATTGTATCAGTCAAAGTTAATAGGATGTCATCTGCAAATAGTTGTATTTTGGGGATTAAATCATTATTTATTGTATGCCTTTGATGTTTTTATTTGATCTTTAAAATTTGCAAAAGGTTCCATAACTAGAACAAAAAGCAATGGGGACAAGGGACAACCCTGTTTAGTACCTTTAGTAATTATGATTGATTGGGAAGTATATTGGCCTATCTTAATGTATGCAAAGGAGTTTTTGTAGAGAAGTTTAATTAATTGTAAGAAAATTGTTTGAAAAATTACATTCCTCCAATACTAATAAAATTTCCAATGAACTGAATCAAATGCACTACTGATATCCAGAATAACCAAAGTTAGTTCTTTTTTTTGAATTAGTATAATCAGTTATTGATAGTATTCTATTGATATTATCATAGGTGTTCCTGTTCATTATAAACCCAATCTGATCATAGTTTATCAACATTGTAATAAGTTGCTTTATTCTAGAGGCATATATTGCCATGCATATTTTATAATCTACATACAATAATGAAATTTGTCTATATGAAGAACATCGTTTTGAGGCCTTGTCAGGTTTTAAAATTGGGGATATTAGGGTGTATTCCCAGGATGGTGGTACCTTCTTAAGTCTTTTAGCTATTGAAAATGAATCTAGTAAAATGCTCAAAGCATCCCTAAGTCATCTTTTTGTATAGTTCAGGTATAATACCATCATTTCCAGGTGCCTTATTGGGTTTTAATTTATTAATTTGAATTTTGAGTTCAGACATTGATATACGCTTTTCAATTATTTTTATTTGATCCTCTGACAGTCTATTTTCAGTATATTTTTTATAAATGTTGTAATTAGATTTTGTGTATCCATTATTGGTTTGTGCTGATTAATCTTATTAAAATGAGACCTGAAAACATCCAGAATATCTTCTATTTCAATAACCGTCTTTTTATTACTAGAGGATTATCTCCTTTGATGTGGTTAGATTTAGCAATCATTTTTGTTCTAACAACATGGATTTAAGATTTATGGAAAAATAGGTATTTTAAACTTTTCTACATTTATCATAGTTTTATGTTGTAAAATTTCTAAATATTTACTATTTAAGCTATTTATTTCTTCCTTTAAGTTATTATTTATCAGTTTTCTCCTGTAAATCTATCAGTTCTTTGTCCCATTGTTTCCTTTTTTGCGCAAACTGTAGAATAGTGCTTGTGTGTTGATCCTTTAAGAAACATTTCAAGGACAGCACGTGCATATAAATAGGAAACATGTGCTAGCTTCAGTGCCATTTTGAGAGTGCAGCCAGACAGTGAGCATGAATGAGTGTGACAGCTAGTTTGTTTAGAAGTTTATCTAAGTTAAAGTTATTAAGCCTTAATCCTGTTGTGTTTCGACATAAAAAAGCTGCTTGAGCAGAATCCACAGAAGTTTGTAGGTTTTATCCTGACCAGATGAGCAACATGGTGTCAGAACTGGCATTCCAGAGACTTCTTATTAGAGCCACAAGGTGCAGAGTTAACAGTGAAGGTAAACTAAGAGAACCAAGTACAAAAAAGGGCCAGAAACAAACTAAAGGTAATGAAAACTTGCACAAATTATTTATTTATTAAAAAAAGATAAAAGGGAGCCTAACAATGGCACAGAATGCATTATTAAGCAAGCAAGGAGCACAAAAAGTTTATTAATGAAATGAAATGTTTGAAATTAAAATATCTGATAAAATGATTATCAGAAAAGCACATAAGGGATTTGGATTTACCTCAGAATTGCAAAACGAGCATGTTTAAAGTAAAATGACCATGTTTAGAGTAAAACAAGCACAAGAACGTATAATGGGCATGGAAAAAGATTAAACGAGCAAAAAATATATAATAAAGGGCAAAAAGGGCACATTAAACATAAATAAAGAAAAGCAACTGCATGTTTTTTGGCAAGATACTGTGTTTTAGCATAAACTATTGTTTTGCATTGATTGAAGCTATTCAGGGCATAACTAGAGTTATTTAAAGTATCTCAAAGTGTGTAAAAGTGCTTACAGTGTATGCTTATTACTGTGCATTTATTCTGAAGAGTTTATTGTGTGCAAAGTGCAACTATTTTGTGAAGCACAGTCAAAATGCAGCCATTTTTAAAAGTTTCTTGTGCTGGATGTGTCTATTCACAGACTGTAGCCATTACAGAGTATTTCTTGCACTGTACAGAGTTTTTTAGCAAAATATAACCATTTTGGGAAAGTTTGAGTGTGCCGTGTACTGTTTATTTGTACCGTGCAGTTATTTTGAAATGTTTCTTATGCTGATAAGAAGTAATTTCTTACAGTACAGTGATTTCAACAGTATTCTTATGCCCAGGAAACTTAATTTGCAAAGTTCAGTTATTCAGAGGCGTGTTGTGTTATCGGGCATAGTTACAAGAACTGGCATAATTTCTAGCATATGTGTATGTGTGTGCGCGTGTGTGTGTTTGTGTGTGTATATGTGTGTGTGTGTGTGTGTGTGTATGTGTGTGTGTGTGTGTGTGTGTGTGTGTGTGTGTGTGTGTGTGTGTGTGTGTGTGTGTGTGTGTTCATACATATTTGCAAAAGCCTTCACTGGTATGTGTTAATATGGAAGAGGCATTTTGCAGACTAGGTCCACTTGTATTTGATCAGAATATTGCAGAGAACTACATAATATTTGAGCAACAGTACAAAATTTTTATACAAGCAAGCAGCTTATTCTGATAAAGATGCATGTACCAGGGCATTCATTTTGCTAAACTTAGCTGGGTCAGAGGCCATTGAAAGAGCATGCTCATTTGTGTATGCACCAGAAATGTGTGAAGGAGAAGGGGAAAACCATCATTTTGTTGTACAGGATGAATCAATGGAAGACCCTGATTGTTTGAAATGCAAATTCAGGGAAATGTGCAACCCCCAGCCAAATATTACATTAGAGAGGCTTTTGTTTCACATAAGAGATCAAAAACAAGGAGAAACTTTTTCAACTTATATTACTGACCTGGGAAACAAAGCTAAAATGTGTAGGTTTGGTGATTTAAAAGATGAGTTAATAAAAGACAGGCTTGTGTATGATATTAATAGTGCTGCAGTGAGAAAGATTTTGCTTTGTGACAGTGATTTAATGCTGAGCAAAGCTATTGAGATTTGCCAAATCCATGAAGTTACAGAAAGGCACACAAGTATGCTTGCAAGTGATAAGAGCATGGTTTGAGCAGGCTCCAGAGCAAATGTAGACATCATGCAAAATGTGGCTAACAGGAGCAGGCCTAAGCACATGACAGCTATGACCCCTGTGAGTGTGGCAGGTAAAACCTGTAGTTTTCCAGCAAGTTCTAAGACTAGATCAGTGCAAAGGACATGTGCAGTACAATTGAGTCAGCAAAACCCAAATCAAGCTTTATTGTTAACCATTGCAATTGTGGTGCCAATCATGAGTCTAAAAGAGAAAAGTGTAAAAAATGGAACCATTTTCAAAAGTTTTGCAAATCAAGTAAACCTCATACAGTTATAAAAAAGGGTCACTTAAGAAAGCAAGTTGATCATATAGAGAGCTGCAACTCTACTGTCTACGTAGATGGTGTATCAGTAATTGGTGAAAAGATTGATGCAGTAAATATGTTTGCAAAGAATTAAGTGTTTTGTACTGTCCAGATCAATGGTAAAACCACCGAGCTCAAAGTAGATACTGGTTCAAAGTGCAATGTTATGTCAGCAGACACATTTGTTAAGGTGACTGCTGGTGAGCAACTTAATGTGGCTAGTTGTATGAAACTTGTTGCTTATGGAGGTGAGGAAATTCAAACCAAAGGCTCAGAAGTACTTTCATGTTATTTAGCTAGGAACTGCTACAGCTTGCTATTCTATGTAGTCCAAAGACCTGTGCAGTTATTATTGGGTCTCAGATACAGTTTGAGAATGAATTTGCTTTTCTTTACCAAACAAGTTCATCATATAATCACATATCCCAGTTCAAACTTTACTGATGCTATTTTCTCAGAGTATGCTGATGTTTTCAATGACAAGTTAGGCAAACTTCCAGTTATGTATTCTATGAAGTTAGACCCAGAGGTCACTCCAGTGGTCAGACCAGCAAGAAAAGTTCTGATAGCTATGCAGAATAAAGTCAAAGCTCAGTTGGATAAAATGGTGCAGCAAGGTGTAATTTGTCCAATTACAGAACAAACTGAATGAGTGTTGTCCATGGTAGCAGCCCACAAAAAAGGCTCAGAAGAAATCAGAATATGCATTGACCCAAGAGATTTTAACAAATCATTAAAGGGATTCCATCACCCCATGTGTACAGTTGAGGTTAAGGAAGTCTCAGCCTTAAAGCTGAATGCCACTGTTTTTTTTTCTGTCTTGGATGCAAAAAGTTAATTTTGGCAAGTGATGCTTGATTGCAAATCTTTACTACTGACTACTTTCAGTACCCCATTTGGAAGATATAGATTCCTCAGGCTGCCATTTGGAATACATTCTGCAAGTGAAGTCTTTCAGCGTGTAATGGGAGCACATTTTTTTCAGGTTATCCTTGTGCCATAAAAGTAGATGATTTATTGGTTGGAGGCAATGGTGACACAGAGCATAATGGAAACCATGGGAAAGTTGTAGACAGCAAGTGAAGTGAACTTGAAGCTAAATCCTCTGAACTGCAAATTCAGATTACCAGAAGTTACATATGCAGGTCATTTATTTACTAGCACTGGCTTATGACCAAACCTATCCAAGCAAGCAGCCTTTCTTGAGATGCCAGCACCAGATAATGCTCAAGCTCTACAACATTTTCTTGGTATGGTCAACTATTAGGCAAGTTTATACCAGACTTCAGTGAGTTGACAGTGCCTTTGAGAGAGCTGATGCACAACAAGTTTACATGGTCTTGGCTGGAACAGCATCAGAGAGCATTTGAAGACCTTAAGCAGAAAATTGCCACCCCACCTACATTAAGATACTATGATATCAATAAACCAGTAACGTTTTTGTGATACTTCAAAAGTTGGTCTTGGGACAGTTATTCTTCAAGAGGGCAGACTAGTAGCCTGTGCATCTAGAACTCTTACCTAAACTGAAATGCAATATGCTCAAATTGAGAAAGAGCTTTTGGCAATAGTATTTGCATGTTCAAAGTTTCATAATTATATTTATGGTCGAGCTAGTCAGATCGAAACTTGATCACCAACCTGTAGTCACCATTTTAAAGAAGTCTATGCATTCAGCTCTAGTAAGATTACAAAGGATGATGCTCAGATTGCAAAACTACAACTTCAAAATGGTCTACACATCTTCTTTATCTGGCTGATACCTTATCCAAATCACCCAGAAATAAAACAGAACAGACTAATGCAGAGAATTTTGACTTTGATGTCATTGAAGTGCGCAATTTTTCTATCACAAGACTTGAGCTGAGAGATCATACAAAGACTGATTCAATTTTGCAAAAGCTCAACCACTACATTAATGTTGAATAGTCGTCAAAGCAATCTAGTGTACCACCTGAACTGCAAACATATTTTCCTTACAGAGATGAGATATTGATGGAAGATGGCATTATTTTCAAAGGTCCTAAAATTGTTGTTCCTGCTTCCTTACAAAGTGAAAACATTCAGATTTTTCATCATGGTCACCCAGGTTCTGAATCTACCAAATGAAGGGCAAGAGGAGCTGGGAGGGTGGCCTAAAGGAGCTGGGAGGGTGGCCTAATAGTTAAGGTGTTTGCCTTACAAACACAAGGTGCAGGGTTTGAGCCTTACAAGAGATAATTTGCTAAGCTTACAATGGCTCGCAAGGGCAGTTAGCTTAGTATGAATCTATGATACTATGACACACTTAGGTGTGGTGCTAATATGTAGAGAGTTCACATGATTTTGGGTTGGGAGGGTGGCCTAATGGTTAAGGTGTTTGCCTTACAAACACAAGGTGCGGGGTTTGAGTCTCACAAGGGATAATTGGCTAGGCTTAAAATGGCTCACAAGGGCAGTTAGCTTAGTACTAATCTATGAACCTATGAACCTAAGAGGACTAGTATTTTGGCCTTCTCTTGCAAAAGATATTGATAAAGTACTTTTCTTCTTGTTTAGTATGCAATAGTACTAAACCACATTTGCAAAAAGAACCACTTCAGCTAAATCAAGTTCCTGAATTAACTTGGTCAACAGTAGCCATTGACATATTTGAGTGGAACAATCGACATTACTTAGTGTTGGTAGACTCTTCTTCAAACTGATTTGAGATCGATTTACTACCTAACCTAATGTCCACTGCTGTTATTATCAAGTTGAAACATCATTTCTCAGTCCGTGGTGGTCCACACTAAGTTATTTCTGACAATGGTACCCAATTTACCAGCCAATTGTTTCAGAAATTTGCAAAAGAATGGGACTTTATACATGTTACTAGTAGTCCAGAATACCCACAGTCAAATGAACAAGCTGAGCATGCAATACAGATTGCAAAGCAATTACTAGAGAAGTCAAAGCATGATAATACCGATGTCTTTTTGAAGTTACTCAGTCTCAGAAACATACACCATGATGATATACTTGGCTCTCCTGCTCAGAAGCTTCTATCTGGGCAAACCAGAACAACATTACCTATCAGTTCCACTTTGTTAAGGCCTAAAGCTAAGCACAACAGAACAATCTGAGCCCAACTGTTCAGAAAGCGTTCTTTCCAGAAGTTCAGCTATGACATATCAAGCAGATTTCTTCGTCCATTGAAAGAAGGATACAAACACCAAAAGGTTTCGATTGGATTGGTCAAGTAGCAGGTATATGTGCTGAGCTGAGATTCTACTTCATGTAATCTGAGGGTGTGAAGTACAGCAGAAATTGCAGACATTTATTTTATTTATTTATTTTACATTTGTTGACCAGGCTAGTCCATCTTGATATATATCCATTTTCAGCAGAGGCCTGGGGAGAAAAGCTCCAGTAGTAGACATAGAATATACATTACATTTATACATGAAAAGATACAAATAGAGAATTAATTTGAATATAGTGATAAGCTATACATATACACTGTAAAAGGTCAGATGTTAAACCAAACACATTTCATAAACTTTCATTTTTAGTACAGCAATAAAGTATCTTTGAACCTCGTGATATAGGAGAGAGTTAGTCAGGGTAAGTACAGGGACATAGCCAACGTGTTCTGAAATACTATTTAAGGTTACTTTTGAATAGGGTTATTGAGGAAACTGAGGTAAGATAAGTAGGCAGTGAGTTCCAGATTTTGCAAACGGTGTTAGAGAACAAGGAGTCACCGGCTGTGTTGCTGGTTTTAACTATCTGGCTAGTAGCCTATTGGATGAGCAGAGTCTTAAGGTTGTTGTATGGGGTGATAAGGTTATTAAGCATGGGAGTGTTATCAGGTTGATAAAGAATTTTATGTGCAATTATAATTTCATTGGATTGTAGTTGGTTAGGCAATTCTAAATACCCTAATTGACTCAAGTTATGACAGTAGTGGGTTCTGTATGCAGCTCCAGTGGCAAACCTAGCAATGTTATTATAGGAGCTTGCTCAAATTTGTGAATATGGGGACAGCGTAAAGGAGGGTAGAGAGTAAGTGGGTGCGGGCAATTACAGTCCTAGTTAGTGGGGTAAGGAAGGCCTTAATCCTGTATAGAGAGACAAGTTTTTTATTCACTGTTTTTATAGTATGGTTGATGTGCACATCAAACTTAAGGTTGTTATCAGTTAATACCCATAATAGTTTGGTGGCAGAATCTGGAGATATTATGGTACCATTGTTTGACTTAACCGTAAAGGTAAGTGGGGAGGAATTGCGGGTTGGAGAGAATAGTAGCAATTTTGTTTTCTTAGGATTCAATATGAGATGATGGTTAAGGAGCCAGTTTTCAACTATGTTAAACACGTTTTGGGTTAGGGTCTGTAAATCAGAGGGGGAAGTAGCAGAGCATATTAATGTGGAATCGTCTGCATATTGAATACAGGTAGCATGTGGAATGACTGAGTGCAGGTCATTAATACAGATTGAAAATAGGAGATGTCCTAATATGGAAACTTGTGGAACACCAAGGGTAATGGGAAGACAGGTTGATATCTTGTTTTGCCATAGGACAGCCTGTTGTCTGTCATTTAGGTAAGATTGGAACCTTTGTATAGCCAGCTTATCTGGAGAAAAGGATCTAAGTATGCTTATGAGAAGTTGATGGTTTACCATGTCAAAGGCTTTAGAGAGATCAATAAAGAGGGCGGAGGAAAGAATGTTATTGCAATTTTTGTTTATGGCATCAGTAAAAGACAGGAGGTAAGAGGTGGTGCTGTGAAATGGTCTAAAACCATGTTGAGAGTTGGCAAGTAAGTTCTTTTGGATAAGATAGCTTAGCAATTGTTTATGTATATATTTCTCCATAATTTTAGCCAGAGGTGATAATATAGCAATGGATCTATAATTTGATAATTCATTGGAGTTGCCACCTTTGTGCAGAGGGATAATATGAGATATCTTAAAGATAGAGGGGATGGAACCTTCAGTTATAGTTCTATTAATTAGAATGGAGATGGGATAGGCTATGGCATCTGCTGCTTTTTTCAGATATTCTGCCAGTGAGAGATAAGCAGAGAGGGTAGTTGGTTTAAGTTTTTTGATAAGGGTTAAAACAAGGGATGTGGAAACAGGTTGAATGTGAAAAAAGCGTTGCAAGCTAGTTATGGGAGTAGTAGGACTTGAGCCATCAGAAGATAGCTGGTTAGCTACAGATAGGATGGTTTTAGTAAAGAAACTGTTAAAGGTACTGGCAATGTCTTCTTCCTGTATCAGAATTGATATCGCAGCATTGTTCCTGTGATACAGACTCAGAGCAGTCCAGACAATTCTGTTACAGAACATGCCTTAACTTCTACTTCCATTCCTGATGATGTTCCTGATGCCCCCAAAGTTGAACATTCAGCAGAGACAGTCCCAGTTGCACAGCAACCTGGACATAATTGTTTATATGTATTAAGTTCTGTATAATTGCATGGCAAATAATTATTTTGTATCAATTGCATGTCAATTAATGTCAATAATGCACGACTCATTTCTAAAATAGGGAGGATGTAGAATACTGTGTGTGTGTGTGTGTGTTGTACCTTTAAGAAGCATTTCAAGGACAGCACATGCATATAAATAGCAAGCACTTGCTAGCTTTTGTGCCATTTTGAGAGTGCAGCCAGAGAGTGAGCATGTATGAGTGTGATAGCTAGTTTGTTTATAAGTTTATCTAAGTTAAAGTTATTAAGCCTCAATCCTGATGTTCTTGTACATAATAAAGCTGATTGAACAGAACCCATAGAAGTTCATCTGTTTTATCCTGCCCAGATGAGCAACACAAACCAAATTGTAATTTTGTCAAAAAGGTATGCTTTTAAAGAGTCCCATACAAAAATCTTTGAGGTGTTATCTCTATGATTAATTTCAACAAAAGTTTGAATTTCTTTATTGAAGAACTCCTTAAAGTCTTTCATATTGGTTATATATGCAGGAATCCTTTTAATTGGGATGTTATTACTAGAATTCAATACAACTTCAAATGTTATCGCGTTATGATCCAACAGTGGGTAAGAGACTACTTTAACGTTATTAACTAGTAATGTCATATATACTCTACCAATTCGTGATTGTATCCCATGCCTGTATGAGAAATGTGTAAAGAAGAGTGAGTCTGATACGGAAAACTCTTTTATATATCTTGTATTTTATAGGTTAGCAAACTCTAGCAAAGGCTTGACTGAGGCAGGTAATAGCTGTATTGTGCCAGGTGAAGCAGTATCTAGCTCTGCTTGCATAAATGTTCTAAAAAATGTACATGTAATATTCTGGGATAATCTCCAAACCCTTACTGTCACCACTCTTTTATGTAACTGGCCATAATACAGCTACTGCATCACAATCTCTAATTATCTAACTTTCATTTAACCCTCTCTGCTACTATCTCTGACTCCCTTTTACCTGGACCTCCTCAATACTCCTTCATAATTTGTAACCATCCTCATCCTATAATTACTTCACTGTCTTCTACTCAATATCTATTTTCAGCTGATTCTATTTGAAATAACTAGACTGCTATATTTTACTATATTCTTCATTTAACTGTCATGTTTTCATTAACTGTTATGTCAATACAATTCTGTGTATGTTCCTTTACTATTCTATGCATGTACATTTACTATTCCATGTATGTACATCTATTATATTTTGATTAACTGTCATATCATTACTAGTCTATGTATATACGTATGTACGTATGTACATTTGCTTTGTAAATCTTCTATAAATGCCATCTACTCATTCTGTATAATGGAACATTTCTTCCCAGGCCTCCGCTGAAAATGGGACTTGTACCCAGTTGGACTTTACCGGTAAACAAAAGCAACAAATAAATAAATAAATAATACATTTTCTTTTGTCTCTTTGTGGCCCTTAATGAAAGGAACTTGTTTTTTATACAATAATGGCCCTGAACTTGGTGATATCTTAAAAAAGCCCTTATATAAATTTTGCATAGGGAATTATGATATACAAGCTTATATCTGCACAAGGTAATTTTACTTTTTTTCTTACTTTCTCCTAAAACCCCTCCTTATCCCACACAGCCTCAAGTTTGCCCTTAGCTTCCATTCTTGCATCCTTGATCCCCTTATTGCTCTTTGCCAGGTACCCCAGTCTTCTCCAATTGCTAGGTGGGCCCCTGACTCCTTTACAGTCAACCTGAGTGATACTCATTGTTAGGTCCTGGGAGTCAGGGATCTGATGTGGTCCAAGGAGCTTGTAGTGGCTGATCAATTACCATAGCGATGAAGGTAACTAGTACAATGACATCAGGATATCTTTGCTGCCCCCCCCCTGTGTTAAACCTGAGGTGTCCTGCATGATTCTGGCCTTTGCCAGAGGCCACCTTGGCACAGAGCTTTTTCCTCACCCACAACCCTCCCCCCAGGAGACAGTATGAGTCCATTTCCGTAGTGGTACAAATGGAACCCTGCCTCTGCACCATCAGGCTGAAAATAATTTTATTATTTGAACATATGCAGTTATAGTGCACATGATATTTTGTCACAGTCTGTGGATGTAAGTTTGTTTTTAATGATCAGACTCTTTCCTTTACCAAGGATTTGAATAATTACCTTAGCATTTAAACCAGAACGTAATATTTCCCACAGTATTGGGCAAAGAATAAGTGATACATAAGCACATTATTTTGTTTTGACTGAAGCAGAGTTTATTTTATTTACTCCACATGCATATAGAGCAATACAAACAGTGTAATATTTCACTACCATATTTGCTCTATTTTTCATTTTGTATGACATAAAAATTTGTCACATGAATTTGGATTTTCTATTAAAACCATAGAACAGCTCTTACAAAGATCACCAGTAATATTCTTAAAAATACGGTCTTCTTCCAGTTTTAATTTTCAGGTAGTTACCTATCAAACATTTATTATGTCATCTGGTAAGTCTCTATGTTTAAAGCTGTCCGAATATAGATAGTTTAACATTTTTTTCACTGTGATGTACTATGTTAATGCATTACCAAAGAAAAGATAAATATGTCTTCTGAAAGTTATCAATAAATACTTATTATTAAATACAGCAGATGACATTTATTTGTAAGGTACCATTTCAACAAGATAAATGTGTCCATTTTAACGACGTACCACAGTTCGGTTATGTGATTCACAGCATTCGTTTTACCCTTTGCTAACATTACAAGTTCTTTTCCATAACTAGATGTCAAGGTAATTTTGCCTCTATTTGACACAAAGCCTTTTTGATCAGCAGAATAGCTATCAACATCTTCCACTTATTATGCATTTCATCAGTTTCCATACACTTATTAAAGAGAATCTTCAAAGGAATTTGATATAATTTCAGCCATGTCAGCCAGGAAGCACAGACCAGTATTGTCAGGCAAGGGCTTTAGGTCTTATTGGAAGTAATAACCTCTGCTTTTGTACATTTCACCTTGACACTTACAGTGCCTTAGTTCTTGCAGGAAAGTTCAAAGAACTCTTTATTATTTAACAGTGAAAAAAATAATCATTGACTATATCATTCAATTTCTTATCAGTTACATTTTCAATGTCATTATGATTTAGTGTATTAAGTGCTCTGAGAGCAGTCCTGTGTATTAACATATGAACAGAAGGATTTACCATCGTCTTTATCACGAGCTATCCAAATTTCTACTTTTGTCAGATTTTATGTTTCTTTGTCTGTAATAATTCATTTTTATATGTGTCGTAAGCTGTCTTTCTGCTGTGCTTTTTTTTGGTTTTGCATATCATTTCTCATTTTGTAGAACAGGGATTTTAACACAGATGCTCATAAATCATCTTTGGGGTCATCAGATATATTCAGTTTTGATCCTGGACTGGTAAAGTGACAAAGCAGCCTACAAAACAGTACACAGTAAGTGTACCTCTTCAAGAAATGGGTGTCTTTATTCTCTGGCACAGTGAAAGGGCACGCAGAAAACAGTACACAGAGCTCTAAGATGATTAAATGAAATAAAAGGAAATAAACAGTTTTCTTCCTACAAGCATTGCATTTCAGTGTATGTGCTCAGCATTCCTTTTACTTCTTTTTCATCTGTATAAACTACAATAATGCATAATTATTTTTTGTTGTGGTCCTGATTCTTTGCTGCTTTACCTCTGGATGTCCCTGCTCTGCCTGCAGGAAAGTTAGGATAAATACACAGTTCAATTAACTGTGGAGAAATTACATGTCCATCAACCACCACAGCAGAAATCTTACATTTCTGGATATTGGCTATAATCATATGATAGAATAACCACTGAATTTGTCTACTTGCTCATGAAGTAATGCTTTTGGCTCATTCACATAGTGAGCCAGAGACCTTGTACAAGTCTGACTGGTGAACAGCAGGGGTAAGGGGATTGTAAAACTCATTGAGGTATAATGTCAATAGAAAGGTAAGTTAGAACGATGGAACAGTTAATGGATACAACCCGTAATATTTAGGTATTTGAGAAAGCCTAAGCAATGACTCAGACACTAGCTGGATATATCCAGCTTTGTCAGTGTAGACGTTAACAATAATCCAATCAATATAATAGCAACAATCCATGCCTGAGTGTGGGTATCACAAGATTTACTGACGGTTGGTTTGGTTTGATCATGAGGGTGGGTAAACAAAGCCATCTCTGGGTAAATCCTGCATTAACCATTCAAAGGACTGGATTATTATTATTACACAATGACATCATTTAAGAAAAAAGGTTTACCTTTTCTAAATAATGTCATTGCATAAACAGAGGTTAGTGGTCTTCCATTAGCTTCTCATCTGAGGCATTGAAGATATGTTCTGTTCATACACAATAAATTTCAATATTTACCTTTTTGTTGTGTTGTTAAGGTATTCAGAATGAAGATGTTGAAAATCATATTTTTTTTAATAACATATTCTGCTCTATAGAGCAGTTTACTGGCCTGAGAAGGTCCATCCCCATGGTTTAAATTCTCCACTTAGCAGTATGGAGAAAGTGAATTAACTGGAGTTCTTCCTGTGGGGAACTCAGTTTACAAGGAGCACACTGATTGATCTGTCCAATCAGTGTGCACATTTTTAAATGTTAAGTTTTTTTTTAAGCAATGGAGAAAATAGCATTTACTCCATAGCACTGTTGGTTTCAGCTTCCTTGTCGAACCATTTTGTAGAAAATATGTATTAACAGCAAAAATGTGAGAAGAAAAGGGACATTTTGCACTTTTGGGAGAGAGGTAGGTACAACCAGGTCTATCTGCTCACATGCTGGAATCATTTCTATTTGGATATCTGGGATTTACATGTACACTGACTGGGTTGTCCAATAGCATGCATGTTTTTGAATACAAACAAGCCTTTATTGTATATTTTACACTAGACATCAGTACAAGATACTTTACCACAATATATCCATTCTGAACTTTGAACAGACTAGAGGGTCTCTATCAAATAATCAAACAGACACACATTGTCAAACATGATATGGTCAAACCCCATCGAAAAAACTTAACACAAACACAACACCTGCACATACCAAAAAAACTGTGCCACCTTCACCCCCTGCTAATTATATATACCAACTCTGAGATTGCACTACAGGGGGGAAAAGGGCACATTTCCTGATCCCTACAGTAACACAATCTCAATCAGAATGGTTTCACAGACTGCATTGTCGATAATATGGGTTCGACCTTATCACATTCAACAATGTGCCCATTTAATACTTTGATAGGGATCCATGTCAAACATCTTAAAACTAAACATTCATATCACATCCATAGTTTTCACAAATGAAAGATTACTTTACTATGAGGCATAGCTGTATGATTAAATATAAATATTTTTTTTACTCAAATATTTTTTATTTAGTTTATAAATAAATATTTGATGACAAAATACCACTATACTTTTTAGTATGACTTTTGTGGTCATTACATCCTTAGAAAACACACTACTTTTACTAATATTTTGATTTTTTCAGAGTATAAGGACAGCTGAAGATTTTAGCTTCAGTCTTTCAGATACAGAGTTAATGCAGTTTTTTTATTACAACATGCATATCAAAATGCACTACAGTAACCCCCTTTCAGTCTTACTAATACCTCTCAACCACTTAACGAAAGAAATTTGGACAAATCCTAAAATAATGGGTGAGAGAAAGGCTCAAAATCAGGGACAGATTTTATATATTGCTCTTATAAACTAAGAAAATTGAGAGAATAAGTCTGAAACTGATATGTGTGCCATGATTTAGCGACTTCAGTCTTTGGAGATTTGCCAGAAAACTGAAGATGTTATGAAAAACAGGCAAAAAATATGAGGTAAAACTCTGGCCATTCTGCAAAAAATCTGGACAGTTGACAGATATGCTCTTACTTATGAGTAAGCTTTCTTACCAGTGTTTCCTAACTGCAGTACTGAAGACAGTCTGTGATCTACTCTTCAAAATACTGATATACTAGGAACTGATATCAGAATTTTCTGGACTGTTGTTAATGTTTTATTTATTTATTTGCCTTTATTTACCAAGAAAAGTCCAACTGGGTAAAACCAATTTTCACAACAGTCCTTGGAGAAAAGCTTCACATGATATACATTTATAATTGCATGGTAAAACATCTATAAATGAGCTTATTTACATGATTTTTAAACATTTTTAAATATTTCTTATATGAGCATAGCATTTTAACATTTAACATTGATGGTGCAGTGGTGCAGTAGTAGCACTGTTGCCTCACAGCAAGAGGTTCTCAGTGCCTTCGGTGCAGAGTCTGCATATCCTCCCTGTGTTCATGTGAGTTTCTAATGGGTGCTCTGGTTTCCTCCCACATTTCAAAGACATGCATCTGGGGCATTTCTCCCCAGGCCTCCGCTGAAAATTGGCTTGGTTCCAAGTCGGGCTTTCCTGGTAAACAAATAATAAATAAAAAGAGACAAATTAACATAAATTGGCTAATTATTGAACAGAGAAATAACATGCAATAGCAGTTAATGTATTTGTAGCATGATAGCTGCAGGGAAAAGATAAAACTGGGGTGTTTTTGACTTTAGTAATAATTTACAGGCAGACAAATAGAATGTAGCTTAAAAAGTGATGTGAGATATGAAAGGAGAAGTTATGGAAATGAGCAGGAGGATAAATGGACATAGGAGGAATTGTAGTTAGTGGTGGGGTGTGAGAGAAGGAGGAAGAGTTTAGGAAATAAGTGCAGTGTGAGGAGAAATGATAAGGTACAAAAAGATTGGGAAGCAAAGTGGCTGTAAGAGTTGGAGAGAAGTAACCTGATAAAGCTAGCCAGGTGAGCAGGAAGAACATCTTTGACACAGGTGCTGTTTAAGCAAAGCTTTGAAACTATATAAGCTTTCTATCTGTTTTAACTGTGTGGGAATTTCATTCCAGATTTTTGATATATAATGGGAGTAGAGAGAGTCTCCAACAGTGTTAGATGTCTTATTGATACATAGTAAAAGTTTATTGCTAGATTGAAGGTCTCTAATTAATGAATAGTATAGCAGAGTATTTTGTAATGCTGGGCATTTGTCTGGACAGCAGAACAGGTTCTAGGCAATGATTAATTTTGAGTATGTCAACTGATTTGGGAGTTCACGCAGATTATTGTTTAAATGCAAGGCAATGGTGGGTTGTATAAGGCTGGTTGGTTTCAAATTTAGCCATTTTGTAGTAGCAGGAGTCGAGTTTAGTTTTATACATAGTGTTAATATTTGTAAGAATAGGGAAAGCATGTAATAGAGAAGAAGGAGGCATGTTGGTGGTAAAGTAATCCTTGCTTGATCTGTCAAGTAGTGTTTGACCCTATAGAGAGAGTGAATTTTTGGTGAGTTTTCTTGATGGAATGGAGTACTTTTTCTTCTTCTTTCGTCTTTTCCCGGTTAGGGGTCGCCACAGTGGATCACCTGTCTGCTCATGATTGGCAGTGAAGTTTTTACAGTGTCGAGTTGCCAGCCCCATGCCCAACCTTCCACGGAAGGGACACACACACACACACACACACACACACACACACACACACACGCACTCACTTCTATGGCCAGTTTAGAGTATCCAATCCACCTACAGCATGTCTTTGGGATGTGGGAGGAAACCGGAGGACCCAGAGAAAACCCACACGACTACAGGGAGGATATGCAGACTCCACACAGAAGGCACCCCAGCCAAGGATCAAACCGGAGAATCTCTTGCTGTGAGGCTCTTGATGGAATGAAGTACATGGTGATCAAATATGAGGTTGTCATTTCTTATGACTGAGTAGTTTGGTCTGGCTTATGGTTTCTATTTTTGTGTTATTACCTGAGGTAATATGAAATGTGTTTTTTCTGGTTAAGGTGTGGTTTTAGAGTAAATAGCATATGTTTGTTTGCTTTTTTGGCATTAAGCAGCACGTTAGAATTTTTTAGACATATTTCAATGTTAGTTTAATATTACCTTGTGATTTCTTGTAATTTTGTTATAGATGGGACAGAATAGATAAGGGTTGAATTGTTGACATATTGTATGAGAGTGGCAAGTGTTATAGTAGCATAAAGTTTATTTATAAAAATATTAAATAGGAGGAGGCCAAGTATTGACCCTTGGGGAACACCAGCAGAGATTGGTTGAAATGCTGAAAGATTTTGTTGCCATTTAGTTGCCTGCTGACAACTGCATAAATAACTGTGAATCCAATGGGAGGGATAAATGAGACCTAATGGTGTAAGTTCAGAGAGGAGCTTTTGGTGGGACACTGAGTCAAATGCTTTGGAAAGTTTAAGGAAATGTTGCCCTCGGTCTTGTATTGGTTTACTACACTGGTGAAGTTGAGGAGGGCAGTAGTAGTACTGCGGTTGGGCCTCAAGCCATGCAGGGTGTTGGAGAGGAGGTTGTGTTTGGCTATATGTTTCATAAGCTGAAAATGTATACATTTCTCAAGGATTTCAGAGAGGGTTGATAGGATATCAATAGGTCTATAGTTTGTTAATGCTGTTGGTACCTCCATTATAAAAGGGTATAGTAATGGATTGTTTTCAGATAAATGAGACATAGTTTTCAGTTACTGACCAGTTGATTAAAATGGAGACAGGGAAGGTTAGTGCCTGTGCACCTGTTATGAGGAACTCAGTGGGAAGGTTATCAGCAGCTGAGGTTGTTGCTTTTAATTTGGCTAGTAATTTTTTTTATGGTTGATATTGGGATGGACTGAAAACTAAAAGATAGTGTGTTGCTTTTGAGAACAGATGGAAGTTGGAAGGATGAAGTGAGGTGGTCATTGATTAGTGATGTAACTGACTGGCTAAAATGAGTATTGAAAAGAGTGGCAGTGGACTGTTTGTTGTTTGAAGCAGAAGGACAGGATGTAGTGGTATTGCCAGGGTGTAATAGTTTATTTAGAAAGCATCAAAAAAGCTTGGGGTTTTCTTGGTGCTTTTTTGTAAATTATTGTAGTATGATTTCTTGTCAGATTTAACAAGGATCTTAGTATGGTTTCTGAGATATCTAAAATTTTGGTTGTGTTTTATTCTTATACCATTCTTTCCATGATTTATCTTTTTTCAGCATGTGCTGTTCGGTCTCTTTAGTCAGTCATGGTACTGTGTTAGATTTTACCCTTCTTGATCTAATTGGTGCTAAATCATTTAGTAGTTTTAGGAAGGTGCATCGAAGTGAGTAACTGCTTCATCCAGGGGCATTACTCTTAATAAATTCCAGGGGTAGTGGGATGAGGCTGTAATAAAAGTGTTTTTATCAAATTTGGTTAAATTCCATACTTGGTTATGGATTATTTGTTTGGGTGAACCATGTTGTCTGATTACATAGGTTTGGAGGTGGGCACTTATAGTATCTTTGTTTTGGTAACATTTTCTACTCAGATAAGTGAACTTATCCAAAGACACTTTCTAATCTCAACTTGGGCCATAAGGCAAAAAGAAAACATTTATGAAATCATAGGCAACAATACGAATATAATTAAGAAAATCAAACATACATAGATACACATAGGCTAACTGCCCTTGCGAGCAATTTTAAGCCTAGCCAATTATCCCTTGTGAGGCTCAAACCCTGCTCTTTGTATTTGTAAGGCAAACATCTTAACCATTAGGCCACTCTCCGAGATATTACTTGTATACATAATTAACATGAATGTTTAAAGCAGAAAAAATACATACAGTTAAATTGTAAAAAGCAATAAATATGTATATATATATATATATATATATATATATATCTATATATATATAGATATATATATATATACACATATATATATAGTTAAAACATAGCATGCATATATGCAAAAACAAGCTGCATTTATACAGATGAACAGTATACACAATTATTATTAAGGAATTCATGAGTACATATATTAGTATCTTCAAGTAGCCCACTATATCCTGTATTCACAGGTAACTTGTATAATTCACACTGCATTACTGACCAGGAAGCTAGCACAAGCAAGCATATTGGTATTTATAGTACCTGCCAATGCTACAGAACAGAGAAGAACAGAACAGGAGTATGCAATTTACCATATAATAACATGCACATGAAGTTGCTCAGCCCAATGATTACATAATGAGATACAATTTCAAACCCTCCAAGCAGGTCATGTTGCATAGACACAGGCAGCAGTGGATGTGCATCGAGTTACATGTTACTATAACAGCAAAGACATACAGAAGTTGGTGAAACTGCAACAAGTAACAAGGAACATCTGCTGTAACAGCAATAGCACCACTATGTCTTACCCAAGAGCAAGACCCAGCAGCAGGTGGCTCAAATAAATATGGCACTGGCAGCATATTACCTACCATTTGCTAACAGATGAGCAAGTGAAAGACCATTTTGACAATGACAGAGATATTATACGGCTGACATGCATAAACTTCTATGCCAGTGGACACTACTAAGGGATGTGTGGCACCCACTACATGAGCTACAGTGAGCTTCCAGACACAGCCAAGAAACATATTCGGCAAATCACAGGGGCTGGCCTGCAGAATATCCAATAAGTTACTTGATGTGCTATCCAATAAGTTACTTGATGTGCATGTGGATGAGTATATCTGTTTCCCCAACATACCAAGGGAGACAGCCACCACTATGTATGGCCTTTAAGACATCTCTTGTTTCCCCAAAGTACTGGATTCTGTAGACTGTGCATGTGTCCATAAAGGTCTCACCTGGTGTCAATGGACAGCATTATGTCAATAAGAAGGGTTACTATTCTATCAATTGCCAGCACATACAGAGTGCAGTACAGGGGTTAACAACTACCATGTCTACACAGCATCCTGCCACTGCCCATGATTCCCACATTTGGCTTAAGTCACATTTATTTTGTTGATTTCTGCATTGTGAAGTTTCACATAGCCACCTTGCTAGTAAATGTAGGCACTGTGCTAGTCAGAGATACACAAATCTAAACACAATGTGCACAAATGTTCTCCTGTTCCATATGTTCCCACTGTGTTTCAGATGCCACTGGAACCCTCATTGATAATGCCAATATGGAATCTACACAGTATGTCTGAATTGCAGTATAACACCATCCACATGCAATGCAGAAACATCATTTGTGTGTTCAACCTGATGAAGGTTCAGTTCTGCTTTCCAAGTATGTCTACAGGACACTGTAGTACACCTTTGCTACAGCCTACAAGATCTGTTGTAGCATGCCAGATGACAGCCTGGCATATCTGTAGTGACACTCAGCATGTCACGCAGTATGCAGAACTGCCATCCATCTACACCTACTAGAGTAGCATGTGTCACAGTGGGAACATCAACCTCAGTTGCCAACAACAATGAGGCCCAAATACAGTAAGTAGCAGCTACATTCCTTCCCCAGACACAAAGGACACAGTACATGACAGTACAGGTAATGTAACAGCATTTAGTCCACTTCGGTAGGTCCATGACAGACATACAATGAGAGTGCAATGGTACGCAAAGCAAATGTCATGCAAGCAATATTACTTAAAGGCTACTCTAGGTAGTATATTGGTGAGTCCTTTTGTGTGTCAAACATCTCTACATGCACCACAAAGTAGAGAGGTTGGAGTGGGTCACAGTTGTCATCACGTTCACAGGTACCAAGGAGCATAAAAGCACATGGCTGACATCACAACCTAGGTGGGTGGCCATGTCATTAGAGGAAGAGAAGGGGTCTTGTAGCAAAGGAGCAGGTATAGAGGCCTCTTGTAAAAAGGATGATGTACTACTGTGGAACTGAGACCTGTTCTCAGACTGCTGATGCCATGGTAGCACTGGCTGTCATCTCCACAGAGGTGAATATATATGGCTGCAATGTGTGATATCGTAGTCCTCAAAAGAGATATAATTTTGTCATCACTGGACTCCATGGGCTTAGCAAGGTGTTGACAATGCCACAGTGTTGGGTACTATTCTCACAAAAAACTTGCACCATATGATGACTTTGTGGCAATCAATGCCACTAAATATGAAGTAGATGCTGTTACACAGTCTGTTTCAATCAATAATCCACAAAATGCAAGCTTAGCACTAAGAGCCTAGAGGGATTGCACACTACTCTCCTGGATATGGGTCTGCAACCTCTACACCCAAATTAGACTGCACACTGTTCACTTACAGAGCAATACCACTCTGTCAGTGAACCAATGTCTCCCTGTGCCCCACTATCAACAGTAATTGCCTTTTACTCAAAGTATTATTTTTCACATTCACATACATGCAGACAATTTCCAGGGAAGGCTGTTGAATCCTGCTTTTTTCTGGGGCTTGGTAGTACTGCCACCAGTCTGAAGAAAGTCAGAGACATCCAGTTACTGGTAAGCTTTGACTGTGCCACTTGATACCATTTTTACAGGTAGGTTGCCAAAGCAGTTTCAAAGACGTGGTCCTTAAAGTGTACTATCCATCAGTGTAAATTGTTGCCCTCTTCTCAATTAAGCTACAGTGCATAAATACTCTTGTAATAAATAAATACCAGCCACAATAGCTTAAAGACAGTTAAATAGGTTTCACGTAGATAACAAAGAAAATAGCACAAATGCCAAATAAAATATACATAGGTTGGCACACAAAGAACATTAAAGTAAAGTACAATAAACGGATAGAATTCATACAGAAAAATCTAACTCCAGCTATCTAAGTTTCCTAGCTAGCTGCTACAAGGAATAGTGTACCTTAAAATGACTACCTAATTTCCACACATAGGATGTTCTCACAGCAACTTCACACTCACCTCTCAACATTTTATTAAGTCACAATTATATAGCCAAAGCCTTTGTGTGACTTCTTTGTTGCTACAGATACTGGTCATAAACTAGCTAGCCCCCTCACCCATCACAATAGTAACAGGTTGTCCAAATACCTTTGTATATGTTTCTTCTCTACTTGCATCCCAAATGGGTCTTAAAAGTTTTAATGACCATTGCATTCCAATGCTGTTTTATCCTTGTCTGTTATCTTAGGAGAAGGTACCATTCTGGCTGTGAACTAGCCCCAAACTCTGTCCTTTAACATCTAGACAAACAAAAGTGTTTGCTAGGTAACATATACATTGCAAATCAACATATCAGAAACAGAAGAGAAAAACAACATACAAAGAGAAATACATTTTGCTTCTTCAGCCAGCATAAGCACATTGCACAATCATTCCTTTTTAGCCTGGCATCACCACTGGTTTCACACCATACCAACTGTCTCAATCTCAGACTGGGTAGTAGCTCATTACCTGAATGATAGTTCTGCACATCTGTAGTGCCACTTGCATAACAAGGACAATGTGTGACATACGTAACCACTGCTAGGTTAAGGTATCATGGGGATACTCACATCAGAAAAATTATAATCTGCTGCTGCTGGTACAGGGGGACCTGTGTTACTGCTGTCACTCATGGATGGGCACCCATGCTTCACAGCCTGACATTCACATGTGGTTGAGGCTGTACAATCAATTGAACATGAAGGAAACATTGCTTGTACATCATGTAACTGTCACTCAGGCTGTGTCTCAGCATTATTGTTAGACCCTGCATTGGTACTGGAATCAGTCTGTTGTTGTGACTCAGCCTGTATAAGTATCACCATTGCAGTGGCCCAACCTGTGAATATGTAACACAAGCCAGGTCACAGTGTAAGTGAATACCCATGCTGCATGCAGTACCCTATGTTAAGCATGCAAACAGTTGTACAGAATATGCAGATGCAGAACAGACACATATCTCTCCTGTCATTCTTGTGTGCCTGCACACCTCATGTATCCATAGATAACATATGCATTGGTATATGCAGACTACCTGCACCTTGCAAGTCCACTGTTGCTGTACACACATTCCGTACTTTGCACTGCTCTCTGAGATATTCAGTACTGAAAACACAAAAAGGTAGCTCAAAAGCAGGTAACACACACTTTCCCTCTTTATGCTTTCATAGCAATATTCTTTATTAAAAGTATAAAAAAACTAAAACCAGATGAGATTATTGAACATTAGTCACACGATTAAAAGCTTTCAATAGAGTTCATAACAAATTTAAAATGATTAAAGGCATTAACAATAGATTGATAATCCCCGGGATTCAGCAAGCTCTGCACAGCGTGCAGGAATAGTGCATAAGCTGCTGGAGGTAATATGGCCGCTGAGATATCCAGGAACAAGCTTCTGGGACATGCACAAGCGCTCCAGCACTATTCCTGCACGGACATAGCTGCTGTATGCTAATTACCCCATTTGCAGGTGAAAACCATGCAAATGAGGTGAATTAGCGATTGGATTAGTGTAACCTGCAGAAATGTACTCGGTTAGTAACCAAGTACATTTCTGCAAACTACAAAATGGAGCCATGACAGCTCCAAATAAAGGGCGTATATAATGTGGAAGGCATGCCAATGGCCAAATATATGGCTATTGGCATGGAAAACAGTTTCAAAATAACAAAAAATAACTTTTATTTTTTTGGCTGATTTCGGCCGTTTAAATGTAGGGCAGTGGCGCGCAAACGTGATTGGCCTGAAAGTAAAACTAAAACCTTGAAAAAACCTTTTTATGAAAAATCACACTTTTTCCATTATAGTTAATGGCAGGCCAAAGACAACAAGGCCAGTGAATAGTGGTTGCTGAAGGCTCAGTGTCAGACTTGTAACTAGGCATTAGCAGGCAATTCTATGCAAATGAGGGGAATGATACCGAATCACAGATTTCCCCTCATGGTTAGCCTGCACCCAACCATGTAGGTGCAGGAAAACCATGGTGCAAGCCTAAGGGTTAGCTGACATCATAGAGAGGTGTGTCAGGCATACTGTAAGCTTATTGGAGCTCTGTTTCTCGGGTTTGCCCTCAGGTTAGCAGAGCTGAAGAAGGCGGTGTGTCTGAAGCTGCCTATCACTCTTTACATTGCCTAAATGGGTGTGCGCGTAGTGCACCGGGTTTTAAACAAAAAAAAAAAAAATTAAACCAGGAAATAGCAGCTTCGTTCACATCTAAGCACTGGGTTTGCATGGCGCACCTCGGGGCTTAAACAGGAAGGCAATGGTAAGGGAAAACAGCAGTAGGAAGGTAATCAAGGAGAACTAGCATAGCTGGCAGGTGAAATGTATCAGAATCAGCCAATTACACAGGCAGCAGCCCAGCCCAGCACACTGCTATAAACTATGCAAACATCTTTCCCTCTGGGTTTTCCCACAAACTCTACACCACCGGTGTACAAAAACGGGGAAATTTTACCTAACAAAAGCAACAAAATGATAGGGGCTGCATTCACTCTCATATATCAACGTGTGGAAGAGGCTGAGGGTGGTGAGGATGAGAATGCTGATGACCAACCCACAGTGAGGAGAAGGAGAATAGTATACAGACTCAGGGTAATCTACCAGGGGCTACATGAGCTGGAGATAGTGGAGCGCTATAGGGTGGACAGGGACCTCCTACAGCAAATTGTTGAGCTGTGCCAGACACACCTCACACATAATACCAACAGAGGGGAACCCATCCCAGTAGATACCAAGGTATGTGTAGGCTTAAGAATACTAGCCACAGGTACCTTCCAAAGGCCAACTGGGGATATCATGGGGATCTCACAGGCATCAGCATCCAGGGTACTCCACCAGATCCTGGATGCCATGTCAGCACATGCCGGTGAGCACATATATTTCCTCAACACCCATGAGGCACTGACCAGCAATATGCGTCTCTTCCACCAAATAGCAGAATACCCTGAGGTAGTGGGTGCCATAGACTGCACGCACATACACATCAAAGCACCACCCAGAGAGTGGGGTAGGGTCTACATAAACCACAAGGGCTTTCCCTCCATCAACTGCCAGGTCGTATGCAATACCCAGGGCATTATAATGAATGGGTGTGCTGGCAGCCCTGGAAGGTATCACAACTCCCACATCTGGCATATGACGCAGCTGTACCAGAGATTTGCCAGTGGGGACATCCCATATGGCCACCTAGTGGGGGATGCTGGTTATGCACTGGAGCCAAGGCTGATGACACCCATCAGAAATGCACACACACCCAAACAAGAACTCCATAATGAGGCACGTGCACAAACCAGAATCATAATAGAGCATGTGTGTGGGATCCTCAAGTCATGGTTCCGGTGCCTGGATATATCCAGTGGAGCCTTGCAGTACTCACCAACTACATGTGCCCAAATTGTCATTCTATGTGCCATGCTACACAATATGATCCTGTGGAAACAATAAATCACACATAACTGGAAGGTATCCTTGTATCATATCTGTATTGGATTTTGCTTAGGTAAACAGTTTATTTCATTTTAAATATATTAATTTTTATGAACAGTTTGTCTTAAAAATTTTAATTAGTCAATTCATCAGTTAAGGGATCAGTTTAAATATGGTAAATGTGGATGTTCATGTGTTTGATTCTGATTAAGTCTAGGGGATACTCAGACGAAAACGCTCTGTATATGTTTGGCTTTAAATATGTGTTAAATAAAGCTGCTTTCTACAATTTAGTGGTGTCCTGCGTAGAGCTCTTCTACCTTCCAGTTACGTGTGATTTATTGGTTTTAACTTTCTGGAATAGCTCTACTTTGGTGGTTATTCTGTGGAAACAGTTGCAGCAGGACCAGCATGGGGGCAGGGCTACACAGCCCCCCACCATTGCCAAGGCCTGGACAGGCACAGAGTGACTCGGAAGAGGAAAACCTGAGCCTGTCCCAGTAGACAGAAGGAGGCATGCCCAGTATGCCCATGCCTTGGCAAAGAGGCAACGCATAGCACATACACTGACAAGGTAGGAACCCATGGAATGACACCTCACTCTAACTCGCACATACAGTAAAAGGGATGCCAAACATGACACAACCTGTGCTTAACCATGTATAGGGAGTGTACTATGTGCATCCAACATAGTGATCCCTCCAGCACCATCCTCAATACTGGCACAGCCACAAGGTAAGTCACACTCACTATCAATTGCTGAATGTAGTAGTATGTTCTGCTACCTGCATCCATGGTATGGATGTGAGCACGTTAGCGAATCGGGTGGCCGAATGGGTTGCCAGCAGATAGTAAACACCTATTTTGGCAGCATGAAATCCTTAACAAATACTGGTGTCAACATAGTAGGCAGTACTAGACAAGGTGACAAAACTCACTGCAGGACATGTGGTGGGCCAAATGTGTGTCCGTAGGACACACACATGCATGTCAGTGAGGCTCACGTACCCAACAGCAGTCTCAGCCAGCAGGGCAGGTGCAGACAAACGCAAAGAAAGGCTGTGCTAAGGCCTCTGATTGATGGCTATGATGAACAGCCCCCCTCCAGACCTACACAGACAGACTACAACAGGTCAGGCAGTGGGATGTTAGTTCTGAAGGATAAGTAGTCTGAAACTGAAATGTAGGTCAATAAAACCTAAGAACTGTAGTACACTGATATGCGTCTAGTCTGCATGATAGGTCAGAATACAGAATGAAATGGAGTAACTAAAATAGCAGTACAGTCATAGCAAATGTTTACAGTTATCAGGTGTGCCTCCCCCCACAATCCTATGGCAAAATGTAGTAACATGTATGTGTGGGTATAATAATAGTGGAGCACAGATTACCTGAGTTGGCCAAAGTAGCAAGATGGATTGCAGCACATGTACAATATGCAGGGCTCTGTGTGTTAGGTTGTTCTGTGTTGTATATTGTGTGAAAGTGGTCAGCATGTAGGCATGGAGGGTTGTGTCCTGGTGGTCAATGGCCAGTACTGTTGATGACAGGGCCAAGTTCTCACAACTGCAGTGCCAAACACAATGCATTCCAGCAAAACACAATCCAGCAGTAATCCATACTAATTATTCAGATGTAATATCTGTCACCATGAAAAAGATGGACATGTCATGAATGTGGGCCCAGACATACAAACAGTACACAGGTGGAAGTACCCTAGAAAGAAAGTGTATAAAATGTTACTGTCAAATGGACACACCTTTGGAATTGTATCTACAGGTTAGCAGCGCATTAGTTGGCTGTGTAGTATGGAATACTGATGTCATCTGGCCAAACACTGTCAGACCACAAAAGGCACAGGTATGAAGTACTGACAAACTGCTGATGTCCCTGTACAAGCCAACATAAGTGGAATGCCCCACATATATCTGTGAGTCAGCTGCAAGTAGCTTCCATACACACATGCACCCAGCTCACCCCACCATCAGCCACAGGTACCTCACAGGTCTTATCCCTGCTGTTGGGAATGAGTACAATATGACCCCCACTTCTGTATGGGAATAGCCACAGAATGCAGCATGCTGAAGAGGTGTCCCATGCAAGTGTGTCCCTAGATTTAAGCACACCCTGCCAGCATCCACACCAATGGATCAATAAGGACAGAAACTATTGATATTAACACCTTGCACACCTACCCTGCCACACCAGGAGAATATAGTGGCTTGCAGCCTGGGACTGTAGGAGTGACACAATGCACCGGGCTGCTACAGATGGCCTGCATTACTACCAAATGCCCTACAGTACTCTGTCAATGGCCTGTGTCTCACCAGTACTGCCAATGTATGTTATCTCATGGACTCCCAAACAACAACATAACACAGTCCACAGAACACAAATGCAAGGCCATGTTGACAAATCCCAGTAGTATGTCCACCATGTCCTACTGCATGAACTGTGGACCAACCCCTAAATAGTGCTGGAATGAAGTGATAACTATGGGGATACTTATCAGATAATGTTTGCATAATGTTCAGAAGAGGATAGAATAACGGGGGGGGGGTGTAGAAGCAAGGACACCATGGAGTGTGTGAAGTCTGAAACTCAGATGTGTGCACATACTATCCCTGCTTGCAAACACAGGAATGGGTGGCTACAAACCTGTTCGTAAACCACAATGTGAAGGGGTAATGACCAGAAATATGAGCCTTGCATCTGGGCAACCTGTGTGAATCTGTACAACTGTGAGGTATGGCCACAACAGGATACGGCCATATTGTCACGTTGTTGGATGTACAAGCATGGGATCCTCAGCCATCACAGTACCAAGGTGGCGAACCATTTACACAGACCCATCAGCAAGTGTCTGCAGCTCCCCCTCCTGAATGGCATTATTGTGCAAGAATATGTAGGCTGCAGACCACAATACACAGCTTCATTCATCTTGTTTTCCCCAGGAAATTACATCAAGCTAATATGTATACCTGTCAGTAGTTGACAACATAAAACATCACAGTGTAAAACAGTACATATGTCTGAATATCTCTGCTAGCACCAAAACCATGTAGCAGAAGCAGCACACACACAATTAGTTACAGTATCCCACTATCCTTTGCCCATTGTGACCTCATATTGTCAGCCGATCTACAGATATGCTGCAGAAATAGGTTGCTAGCTGTAGGTGTAGAACACAAAAGCCTGCAATGGAGTACAACCTACCTGGAATGGATTCACACATTTAATACAAAAGGTCATACTGGGCATGCTCAAACACTTACAGAAATGAAGCCCATGTCTGACAACAACAGTGGACTACACATATCTGTCAGTTGCTGATGTTTGTGCACACACACTCCACATTGCACACCAGTCATGCTTAGCACACACATAGGATAGGAATACACACATATATCCAAGGACAACACACTATAGTAGGCCAAACTTTCACATACATAGATGTGTGGAAGACAGTGACAGACAGTGACAAAGAGCTTTCCATCATGAGGCCTGTCCCACCCACATGCAATTGACCAATACCACATGATTTTCAAATGTCAATCACTGTAGACATTTGCTTCTGGTATCCCTCAGCACTATAGTGTTTGTGCTGCTTGTGATAATTTTGTAACATGACTGTACAAATCATTATTCATCTAGCAGTTGTATACATGTTCCTGTTAAATGAAAACCTGTGTGTGACTGAGTGTTGTGTGTGTGCTTCCAGATGAATTGTTTATGGTCCATTCACACACACTGCACTCACCATTGCCCTACTTTGGCAAGCCTGCTGATGTCATTCACCTTGGAATACATGTTTGGGGAAGGAGAAGCCCTATAAGCTCCATGGTGCATGCTATAACTGCTGAATGCTGTAGTGTGATCCCAGAAATGGCAACTGTGAGACTCTGTGTGTTTGGTTGTGTGTGTAGGGATCAATGCTTATGAGGCCATTAACAGTCAATACACCTTCCATTGCCCTACTTTGGCAAGCCTGCTAATGTCATTCATCTTGAAATACACCTTTGGGGAAGGAGTAGCCCTAGAAGCTCTGTGGCATGTGCTATAACTGCCTAATGCTATAGTGAGATGTGTTAGTTAGGAGCTCTAATCCCAGACATGGCAATTGTGAGACTCTGTGTGTGTGTTTATGTTTGTGTGTGTAGGAATCAATGCTTTTGAGGCCATTCACAGTCTCTACACTTTCTATTGCCCTACTTTGGCAAGCCTGCTGATGTAATTCACCTTGAAATACACCTTTGGGGAAGGAGTAGCCCAATAAGGTCGATGATGCATGCTATAACTGTGTAATACTATAGTGTGAAATACTAGTTAGGTAGGAGTTCTAATCCCAGACATGGCACCTATGAGACTGTGTGTGTGTGTGTGTGTGTGTGTGTGTGTGTGTGTGTGTGTGTGTGTGCACGCATGTGTGTGTGTGTGGGGGAGGGAATCAATGCTTTTGAGGCCATTCACAATCACTACACTTTCCATTTCCCTACTTGGGCAAGCCTGCTGATGTCATTCATCTTGAAATACACCTTTGGGGAAGGAGTAGCCCTATAAGTTCTGTGGTGCATGCTGTAACTGCATAATGCTGTAGTATGATATACTAGTTAGGTATAAGTTCTAATCCCAGATATGGCAACTGTGAGACTCTTGTGTGTGTTTGTTTGCCTGTGTAGGGATCCATGCTTTTGAGGCTATTCACAGTCACTACACTTTTCATTGCCCTACTTTGGCAAGCCTGCTGATGTCATTCACCTTGAAATACACCTTTGCAGAAAGGGTATCCCTACAAACTCTGTGGTGTGTGCTTTAACTGTGTAATGCTATAGTATGATGTACTACTTAGGTAGAAGTTCTAATCCTAGACATGGCAACTGTGTATGTGTGTGTGTATGTAGGGATCAATGCTTTTGAGGCCATTCACAGTAACTACACTTTTCATTGCCCTACTTTGGCAAGTTTACTGATGTCATTCACCTTGAAATACACCTTTGGAAAAGTTGTAGCCGTATAAGCCCCATGGCACATGCTATAACTGGGTAATGATGCAGTGTGATGTACTAGTTAGGTAGGAGTTCTAATCCTGGACATGGCAACTGTGAAACTCTGTGTGTTTGTTTGTCTGTCTAGGGATCAATGTTTTTGAGGCCATTCACAGTCACTACACTTTCCATTGCCCTATTTTGACTAGCCTGCTGATGTCATTCACCTTGAAATACACCTTTGGGGAAGGAGTAGACCTATAAGATCTGTGGAGTGTGCTATAACTGCGTAGTGCTGTAGTGTGATGCATTAGTTAGGTAGGAGTTCTAATCCTGAACATGGCAACTGTGTATGTGTGTGTGTTTGTGTTTGTGTGTGTGTGTGTGTGTGTGTGTGTGAATGTAGGGATCAATGCTTTTGAGGCCATTCACAGTAGCTACGCTTTCCATTGCCCTACTTTGGCAAGCCTGCTGATGTAATTCACCTTGAAATACACCTTTGGGGAAGGAATAGCCAGATAAGCTTTGTGGCACGTGCTATAACTGGGTAATGCTATAATATGATGTACTAGTTAGGTAGGAGTTCTAATCGCGGACATGGCAACTGTGAAACTCTGTGTGTTTATTTGGCTATGTAAGGATCAATGCTTATGAGGCCATTAACAGTCAATACACCTTCCATTGCCCTACTTTGGCAAGCCTGCTAATGTCATTCATCTTGAAATACACCTTTGGGGAAGGAGTAGCCCTAGAAGCTCTGTGGCATGTGCTATAACTGCCTAATGCTATAGTGAGATGTGTTAGGAGCTCTAATCCCAGACATGGCAATTGTGAGACTCTGTGTGTGTGTGTGTGTGTGTGTGTGTGTGTGTGTGTGTGTATGTTTGTGTGTGTAGGAATCAATGCTTTTGAGGCCATTCACAGTCACTACACTTTCCATTGCCCTACTTTGGCAGGCCTGCTGATGTAATTCACCTTGAAATACACCTTTGAGGAAGGAGTAGCCCAGTAAGCTCGATGATGCATGCTATAACTGTGTAATACTATAGTGTGAAATACTAGTTAGGTAGGAGTTCTAATCCCAGACATGGCACCTATAAGACTGTGTGTGTGTGTGTGTGTGTGTGTGTGTGTGTGTGTGTGTGTGTGTGTGTGTATGTGTGTGTGTGTGTGTGTGTGTGTGTGTGTGTGTGTGTGTGTGTGTGTGTGTGTGTGTGTGTGTGTGTGTGTGTGTGTGTGTGTGTGTGCGTGTGTGTGCGTGTGTGTGTGTGTGTGTACACACGCGTGTGTGTGTGTGTGTGTGGGGGGGGGAGGAAGCAATGCTTTTGAGGCCATTCACAGTCACTACACTTTCCATTTCCCTACTTGGGCAAGCCTGCTGATGTCATTCACCTTGAAATACAACTTTGGGGAAGGAATAGCCCTATAAGTTCTGTGGTGCATGCTGTAACTGCATAATGTTGTAGTATGATATACTAGTTAGGTATAAGTTCTAATCCCAGATATGGCAACTGTGAGACTCTGTGTGTGTTTGTTTGCCTGTGTAGGGATCCATGCTTTTGAGGCTATTCACAGTCACTACACTTTTCATTGCCCTACTTTGGCAAGCCTGCTGATGTCATTCACCTTGAAATATACCTTTGCAGAAAGGGTATCCCTACAATCTCTGTGGTGTGTGCTTTAACTGTGTAATGCTATAGTATGATGTACTAGTTAGGTAGAAGTTCTAATCCTAGACATGGCAACTGTGTATGTGTGTGTGTGTGTGTATGTAGGGATCAATGCTTTTGAGGCCATTCACAGTAACTACACTTTTCATTGCCCTACTTTGGCAAGTTTACTGATGTCATTCACCTTGAAATGCACCTTTGGAAAAGTTGTAGCCGTATAAGCCCCATGGCACATGCTATAACTGGGTAATGCTGCAGTGTGATGTACTAGTTAGGTAGGAGTTCTTATCTTGGACATGGCAACTGTGAAACTCTGTGTGTTTGTTTGTCTGTCTAGGGATCAATGTTTTTGAGGCTATTCACAGTCACTACACTTTTCATTGCCCTACTTTGGCAAGCCGGCTGATGTCATTCACCTTGAAATACACCTTTGGGGAAGGAGTACACCTATAAGATCTGTGGAGTGTGCTATAACTGCGTAGTGCTGTAGTGTGATGCATTAGTTAGGTAGGAGTTCTAATCCTGAACATGGCAACTGTGTATGTGTGTGTGTGTTTGTGTGTGTGTGTGTGTGTGTGTGTGTATGTAGGGATCAATGTTTTTGTGGCCATTCACAGTAGCTACACTTTCCATTGCCCTACTTTGGCAAGCCTGCTGATGTAATTCACCTTGAAATACACCTTTGGGGAAGGAATAGCCATATAAGCTTCGTGGCACATGCTATAACTGGGTAATGCTATAATATGATGTACTAGTTAGGTAGGAGTTCTAATCGCGGACATGGCAACTGTGAAACTCTGTGAGTTTATTTGTCTGTGTAAGGATCAATGCTTATGAGGACATTAACAGTCAATACAGCTTCCATTGCCCTACTTTGGCAAGCCTGCTAATGTCATTCATCTTAAAATACACCTTTGGGGAACGAGTAGCCCTAGAAGCTCTGTGGCATGTGCTATAACTGCCTAATGCTATAGTGAGATGTGTTAGTTAGGAGCTCTAATCCCAGACATGGCAATTGTGAGACTCGGTGTGTGTGTGTATGTTTGTGTGTGTAGGAATCAATGCTTTTGAGGCCATTCACAGTCACTACACTTTCCATTGCCCTACTTTGGCAAGCCTGCTGATGTAATTCACCTTGAAATACACCTTTGGGGAAGGAGTAGCCCAGTAAGCTCGATGATGCATGCTATAACTGTGTAATACTATAGTGTGAAATACTAGTTAGGTAGGAGTTCTAATCCCAGACATGGCATCTATGAGACTGTGTGTGTGTGTGTGTGTGTGTGTGTGTGTGTGTGTGTGTGTGTGTGTGTGCGTGTGTGTGCGTGTGTGTGTGTGTGTGTGTGTGTGTGTGTGTGTGTGTGTGTGTGAGTGTGTGTGCACGCGTGTGTGTGTGTGTGGGGGGGGGAATCAATGCTTTTGAGGCCATTCACAGTCACTACACTTTCTGATCCTGAACATGGCAACTGTGTATGTGTGTGTGTTTGTGTGTGTGAGTGTATGTAGGGATCAATGCTTTTGAGGCCATTCACAGTAGCTACACTTTCCATTGCCCTACTTTGGCAAGCTTGCTGATGTAATTCACCTTGAAATACACCTTTGAGGAAGGAATAGCCATATAAGCTTTGTGGCACGTGCTATAACTGGGTAATGCTATAATATGATGTACTAGTTAGGTAGGAGTTCTAATCGCTGACATGGAAACTGTGAAACTCTGTGTGTTTATTTGTCTGTGTAAGGATCAATGCTTTTGAGGCCATTCACAGTCACTACACTTTCCATTGCTCTACTTTGGGAAGCCAGCCATCATTCACCTTGAAATATACCTTTGGGGAAGGAGTAGCCTCCATGGCACATGCTATAACTGTCTAATGCTATAGTGAGATGTATTAGTTAGGTAGGAGTTCTAATTCCAGACATGGCAACTGTGAAACTGTGTGTGTGTGTGTGTGTGTGTGTGTGTGTGTGTGTGTGTGTGTGTGTGTGTGTGTGTGTGTGTGTGTGTGTGTCTGTGTAGGGATCAATGCTTTTGAGGACATTCACAGTCACTACACTTTCCATCGCCCTACTTTGGCAAGCCTGCTGATGTTATTCACCTTGAAATACACCTTTGAGGAAAAACTAGCACTCTGGCCCATGCAATAAATGCAGTAGTAATACATAGCTAGGTAGGGATTTGAATCTCAGCACTGTCAAGTGTGTGTGTCATCAGTATTCTGTATGGTGGTAGCTGTGATTGTGTAATAACAGGACTCATTTTGGAAAGGGTTTTGCACATTTTATGTGACAATGTCCACCTTACAAGGACAACAGATGTCAAACAGCAGAGAGGCTGGTGTAGACAATCCATACCCCTACATGTGACATTATGGACTGGGGAACAATATAAGCAACCATTGTATTACCCAGATAACACTCTCCACCAATGTGTCATACACAAACACACTTGGCTAGGCAACAACCACTATGTTGGTAGTTCCCTGCATATTGCCCACAGATAGTAACCATGGTGTGATTGCAGTGTCTTACAGAGGACATGACACCCTGTTCCACCCATACAATAGGCAAATAATTGCTTATAGTGGTCCTTTGCTATGTTCCCCACTGTACGCCTGCAACAACTGTAGAGTCAGAAAATGTAACCCACAAAGGAAATACCATACCTTTTACACATGCCCTGTATGGACAAATGCCACTAACACCAGTGAATACCTGTATCATGCTGTATAGGTGCAGGATCAACCTCAGTTCCATATCCAGTTCTCACCACATGAGGTCAGAAATTCCACATCAAATTATAACAATCTGTCCACACAACATGCCCCAGACACCCCAGGTACACTTCCACATGTCACAGAACATGCATGTGGGATATGTGCACATCCAAGATACCATCCATGTTATGGAATATAGAACACATACATAGGTTCATAGGTTCATAGGTAGGTACTAGGCTATCAGCCCAAGGGCCTATGTAAGCCTAGCCAGCAAGGTTCCATAGCTTACACCACCCAAGAAAGTTATTTTCCTGTGCCACTGTCCAGCCGAGACACAGAAGTGACTCCTGGGGTGTATTTTCTTTTTCCCATCCACTCATCAAGATTTTTCTTGAAGAATGCTAATGAAGAACTTTGCTTGACATAGATGAGTAGCTTGTTCCTGAGTATAGGAAGTCTCTGGGACAGGAATCTATCCCTCCAGTGTGTCCTGTTTATTGTGGTGACAAGGTTTAGGTCCCTAGTGCGTGTATCTCAGAGGGATTGGGATTTCTTTAGGTGTAGCATATCCAACAGCTCTGGATTTGACATAGCTTTATATGTTAGGCAGAGATCACCTCGGAGTAGGCGATATGCTATGGAGTAAAGCTGGAGTTTTTTGAGGTGGTCAGTGTAGGGCATTTGTTTAAAGCCAGTAATCCTCTTTGTGAGGTACTTCTGTGGCCTTTCCAGCTGCTGCAGGTGTCTTGTGAGGTACATTCCAAAAGGGGCGTTGTACTCTATAATGGATTTAATGAGTGACAAGTAGAGGGGAACAATGACCTCTCTTTTCCTGGATGAGAACCCTTTTATGATGAGGTATGCCACGTAGAAGGACGTCCTGTCTACTGTGACAATGTGACTATCAAAGGAGAAACTACTGTCCACCTGGGTTCCAAGGTCTCTTATCATGCATTCAGTGTTAAGTATATTGCTGCCTATGTGGTAGTTCATGGGTACAGAGTTTTTACCAAAGGGATGACACTGCACTTTTTGGCATTGAGCTTGAGGCCATGGCTCTGACACCAGGCATCTGTCTCAGTGAGGCCCTTCTGTAGGATGCCCACATCATTTGGGGACTTGACTATGGCTCCTAGTTTGCAATCATCTTCATTAGCAAGAGGCCTTCTGTGTTAGCTTGTACTTCAGAGAAGTAGATACCAAACAGCAGAGGTCCCAGGACGGAACCCTGTGGTACTCCACTTGTCACTGCTTTGAGGTCAGATTTGGAGTCTGCAACTTTTACCGTGTGGGTTCTGTCAGTGAGCCAGTTGGCAACCCTTCTTGTGACATAGGGAGTTATACCTAGTTTAGTGAGTTTAGCTATAATTCCAGAATGGGGGATGGTGTCGAAAGCCTTGTCGAGGTCAAGATAGGCTGTGTGAACCACCTTACCCTCATCCACGGCTTTGGTGACTGCCTCAAAGAAGTTGATCAGATTCAGGAGGCATGATTTGCCTTTCACAAACCCGAGCTGGGTGGGATCCAGAGTTTGGAGGTTACCAATGTCTTTGTTTATGAGTTCCATGATGATACGTTCCATGGCCTTGCAGACCAGGCTCATCAGGCTAATAGGTCGATAGTTCACGGGATCAGTGGTGGCTCCCCCTTTGTGGAGTGGGATAACTGTTGCTGTGTGCCATTCAGTGGGCACAAAGCCTGATGCGAGGCTATTAGTGCTTAAGTGGGGAGCCAGTTCGTTCTGAAATTCGTGTAAAACGCAGCCTGGGATGTTGTCTGGTCCCATGGATGCTGTGTTTTTGGCTTTAGAGAGTGCAGCTTTTACCTGCATAGTTGTGATTACAGGGACTCTGCATTCTTCCTGTATAGATATGGGCCCTTTAGGGGGTGAGGGGGGGGGTAAAGTTAGCACTGAACCTATCTGCCAGGATGTTGGCTATATCAGTTGGTTCTGTAATTTTCATGCCTTTGTGCTGTAACTCAAAGCAGATATGGGTGTTGCCATCTAGATTCTTGACATAGCTGTAGAATGCTTTGTGGTTGTCCTTGGATTTTGTTTTCGTAGTGAGCTTTGGAGGCTCTTATAAGGGATCTCAACTTCTTACTGAGGCTGACCAGGGAGCTCCTCCACTCATGGGATTTTACTCTCTTTTGCAACAGTTTCTTCCTTCTGTTGTACAGTTTGTTTATGGCAGGGGACCACCAGATTGGCTTCCTTTTTTTGGAGGATAGCATCTTGGTTCTGTTTGGGATCGCATGATCCATGCACTCGTGTAAGTGCTTATAGAGTGCATTTGCGCAGCACTGGCCACCCACAATAGTAACCCAGATGAGTGGATGGTGAATACAATACCCACCTGTGTGGGCTAATACAGAGATTACACCCCTGAGACACACTGCAGAGCAGTGTCATGTGGCCTGGTGACAAGGTATACCCTTTGCCTAGCCTTGTACAGCCTTCTGACACAGTCAACCACTACACACCTGTGAAGTAATGAACCCATGCATGTCAGTACTGGCAAATCTGTGTCGATGTGTGTGTGTGGAGATTACTAATTTAGAAGCCATTCACACTCACTACACCTCCCATTGCCCTACTGAAGCATGCCTTCTGATGTCAGTCACCTTGACATACCCTTTGCCCATATATCAACCTGATAATCTCTGTGGTGCATGTGATACCTGCGTAGTTTTGTAGCGTAGCAAACTAGTTAGTTAGGAATTCTAATCCTTACCCTGCCAACTATAATAATGTGTGTGAGTCCCTGAGAGAGTGTGGTTTTGTGGTCCTTGTATGTGCCATAGATACCACATTGTCCTATCCCATGTCACCAACTGCCAACTGTACTTCAGCTATGGCCACTGGTGATGGGGTATGTATAGGCATTGTATAGACTGTGTACGAGGATGGGGTGGGTAACAGTGAGACGTCAAACGATGGTGCAGCTTCAGCCCCTGACAACTCTGCCAGTGTCTCAACACACCTATCATCATTTTCAGTGTCTATAATGGACACCAACATCAGATTGCCTGCAGGAGGGACCCTGACCCTCCCCGCCACCTGTGAGGGGAAAACAAGAAACGCACTTTAAGACCTGTGTGCCATTACTTAACAGCACACACACACACACACACACACGCCAAGACACGCCAGCACACACACACACACACACACACACACCACACACACGCACACACACACGCACACACGCACACACACACACACACACACAGACATTCCACCATACTACTTACCTGTCCCTGAGTTTACAGAATGTCCTTAGTTTTTTCTCTTAATTTCCCCATCCTGCATCAGTCTTGAATAATTACAGTCAATAATACCAATCATTAATGTATCATTCTTCTAATTGCTCAGAAGAGCGATCACAAAACATGACAAGTTACTCCATTAACTCTTTAACCTGATTGGAGTAATTTTTTTCAAACACTCACTTATGTCATCAAGTGTTCAACCTGGTTTTGTCCAGACGT
>NC_056751.1:79820050-79822550 GCF_019279795.1 Protopterus annectens | reverse complement strand
CAGAAAATGTAACCCACAAAGGAAATACCATACCTTTTACACATGCCCTGTATGGACAAATGCCACTAACACCAGTGAATACCTGTATCATGCTGTATAGGTGCAGGATCAACCTCAGTTCCATATCCAGTTCTCACCACATGAGGTCAGAAATTCCACATCAAATTATAACAATCTGTCCACACAACATGCCCCAGACACCCCAGGTACACTTCCACATGTCACAGAACATGCATGTGGGATATGTGCACATCCAAGATACCATCCATGTTATGGAATATAGAACACATACATAGGTTCATAGGTTCATAGGTAGGTACTAGGCTATCAGCCCAAGGGCCTATGTAAGCCTAGCCAGCAAGGTTCCATAGCTTACACCACCCAAGAAAGTTATTTTCCTGTGCCACTGTCCAGCCGAGACACAGAAGTGACTCCTGGGGTGTATTTTCTTTTTCCCATCCACTCATCAAGATTTTTCTTGAAGAATGCTAATGAAGAACTTTGCTTGACATAGATGAGTAGCTTGTTCCTGAGTATAGGAAGTCTCTGGGACAGGAATCTATCCCTCCAGTGTGTCCTGTTTATTGTGGTGACAAGGTTTAGGTCCCTAGTGTGTGTATCTCAGAGGGATTGGGATTTCTTTAGGTGTAGCATATCCAACAGCTCTGGATTTGACATAGCTTTATATGTTAGGCAGAGATCACCTCGGAGTAGGCGATATGCTATGGAGTAAAGCTGGAGTTTTTTGAGGTGGTCAGTGTAGGGCATTTGTTTAAAGCCAGTAATCCTCTTTGTGAGGTACTTCTGTGGCCTTTCCAGCTGCTGCAGGTGTCTTGTGAGGTACATTCCAAAAGGGGCGTTGTACTCTATAATGGATTTAATGAGTGACAAGTAGAGGGGAACAATGACCTCTTTTTTCCTGGATGAGAACCCTTTTATGATGAGGTATGCCATGCAGAAGGACGTCCTGTCTACTGTGACAATGTGACTATCAAAGGAGAAACTACTGTCCACCTGGGTTCCAAGGTCTCTTATCATGCATTCGGTGTTAAGTATATTGCTGCCTATGTGGTAGTTCATGGGTACAGAGTTTTTACCAAAGGGATGACACTGCACTTTTTGGCATTGAGCTTGAGGCCATGGCTCTGACACCAGGCATCTGTCTCAGTGAGGCCCTTCTGTAGGATGCCCACATCATTTGGGGACTTGACTATGGCTCCTAGTTTGCAATCATCTTCATTAGCAAGAGGCCTTCTGTGTTAGCTTGTACTTCAGAGAAGTAGATACCAAACAGCAGAGGTCCCAGGACGGAACCCTGTGGTACTCCACTTGTCACTGCTTTGAGGTCAGATTTGGAGTCTGCAACTTTTACCGTGTGGGTTCTGTCAGTGAGCCAGTTGGCAACCCTTCTTGTGACATAGGGAGTTATACCTAGTTTAGTGAGTTTAGCTATAATTCCAGAATGGGGGATGGTGTCGAAAGCCTTGTCGAGGTCAAGATAGGCTGTGTGAACCACCTTACCCTCATCCACGGCTTTGGTGACTGCCTCAAAGAAGTTGATCAGGTTCAGGAGGCATGATTTGCCTTTCACAAACCCGAGCTGGGTGGGATCCAGAGTTTGGAGGTTACCAATGTCTTTGTTTATGAGTTCCATGATGATACGTTCCATGGCCTTGCAGACCAGGCTCATCAGGCTAATAGGTCGATAGTTCACGGATCAGTGGTGGCTCCCCTTTGTGGAGTGGGATAACTGTTGCTGTGTGCCATTCAGTGGGCACAAAGCCTGATGCGAGGCTATTAGTGCTTAAGTGGGGAGCCAGTTCGTTCTGAAATTCGTGTAAAACGCAGCCTGGGATGTTGTCTGGTCCCATGGATGCTGTGTTTTTGGCTTTAGAGAGTGCAGCTATTACCTGCATAGTTGTGATTACAGGGACTCTGCATTCTTCCTGTATAGATATGGGCCCTTTAGGGGGTGAGGGGGGGGGGGGTAAAGTTAGCACTGAACCTATCTGCCAGGATGTTGGCTATATCAGTTGGTTCTGTAATTTTCATGCCTTTGTGCTGTAACTCAAAGCAGATATGGGTGTTGCCATCTAGATTCTTGACATAGCTATAGAATGCTTTGTGGTTGTCCTTGGATTTTGTTTTCGTAGTGAGCTTTGGAGGCTCTTATAAGGGATCTCAACTTCTTACTGAGGCTGACCAGGGAGCTCCTCCACTCATGGGATTTTACTCTCTTTTGCAACAGTTTCTTCCTTCTGTTGTACAGTTTGTTTATGGCAGGGGACCACCAGATTGGCTTCCTTTTTTTGGAGGATAGCATCTTGGTTCTGTTTGGGATCGCATGATCCATGCACTCGTGTAAGTGCTTATAGAGTGCATTTGCGCAGCACTGGCCACCCACAATAGTAACCCAGATGAGTGGATGGTGAATACAATACCCACCTGTGTGGGCTAATACAGAGATTACACCCCTGAGACACACTGCAGAGCAGTGTCA
>NC_056751.1:79622550-79815050 GCF_019279795.1 Protopterus annectens | reverse complement strand
GTGTGCATGTGTATATATTTTCAGGCTACAGCATTCTGAGGCCACATTCTCCTAATACAATATGCCTTGCCACACAGTATTAGGGATAGTGATGTTGCTGACCGTAGGAGAACTGTGACAATGCATCACCCTACTATCCCTGTGGCATGTGCATTAAATGCATATCCCTGTAGTAGCACTCTTGGGATATACAAGGGGTTGTATTGCAGTCCTGGTCAATGTATGATGGTGGGTATGTCAGAGTGTTATCATGGGTTTCAGTGTGTACAATATCCACTGTGGGGTGTGGGTGCTGGGTATACTGTCTTTACACCGTGGTACCCCAAATTCATGTCCCATGTTCCACTGTATGAGGACCACTGTCATCATCAACCATACAGGTAAATGACAACACTATCCAGCCCAGTTATACATGTGCTGTGTGCAACTTATCTGTAACAGAATGGGCACACTGACAAGGTAGTTAGCACTGATAATCCAAGGACTCTCAGATGTGTGTATGACTGTTATGTGTTTGTCAATGTATATATGACAGTATGTCACACTATGTATTGTCCATAAACAACCAGTACATCCCCCATTACTATTCTGTACAGGCCTGGGGATGTTCTTCACATAACATGTAACCTGGAACACACCTCTTCCTAAAAGCTGTGTGGTGTGTGCAATTAAGGCCACACACATCAGAAGCACTACATACCTAGGTAGGGGTTCTAGTCCCAGTATTACCAAGTAAGAGTGTGTGTGTATGTGAAGGAATCTACTTCTGTTTGCTGAATATACATGTCCCAGGAGGACATCTGTCCAAGAACTGCCTGGCAAATGCTAACATTTCACAGGTATCATCCAGTGGAAATACATTCCATCACAACTAGTGGTAGATGTAAAAATGCCCTCTTCCCCACTGTATACATGGTGTACAGCAATACTGGGGTTAGTATATATAGCTGAGTGTGGCTCTTGTGGACACAGCCACCATCATTGCAGTTACTGTTGAGTGTATCCCCTTGCTTAGCTGACCATAATACTGTACAGTTCATGTTAACAGGTTAAGTAGTTGTCTATCACACTATCTGTGGTTCTACAGAACCTCTCACCCTCCACTGCATAGGGCTGTGCCACCCACACCAGCACACCTATGTTTACCGAGTTGAGGATTGCACTACATTGGGGAAGGGGACATATACGCTACCAGTACCATCGTCAATGACATTAAACTAGCAAACTGCTTATTTTCCAATGTGTTGTTGTGCCTATTCTGTCTTGGTGGAATCACATAGGCTAAAATTGGTCCTTTGCACAGGTACATACATCCATGTGTACAGTATTCTCTGTGTATTGCATCAACACCAAAGCCTCTGTGTGTCTTATACACAAACATGTGGTGTGCACCACCCAGTACACTTACCATTGTCCACTGTAGCAGGGCTACTGACATCAGCTGCCATGCACTTACCTGTATACACCACCCCCAGACCTATCGGCCATGTGACACATGCAGTAACTGTTATACAGACCTGTAACATGTGTTCACCTGTATCCGGGATATGATGCAGCCAAGGTGTCACCACAATGCCATACCCCTTGTAAGATACAACAGCAGACCATAATCCTAATGACACATGGGCAACTACAACACAAACGGAATACATTATGGAGACCACAATCACTCAGTGTTAATTACAGCTATAATGCGTCATGGCTGGACAGCTACACTTCCTGACATGTAAGCATTAAACTTTACTGCTGACAACATGTTACACAGTATTATATTGGTACAATGCAGTGCAGTCACCCTGTGCATCAGAACCATATTAGCCTGTCCCTGCATCAATGTTATGGATGACAGGGATGTGGCACAGGTATCATCATATGCACAGGGTGTGTTGTTGGTTTACCAGAGACCTAGGCTGAGTCATACATTTGACACCATGTGTGTGAGTGAGGGGGTTTCATTATTAATTTGGCGGTGGTGTTGTGGTGGGTGTAGGTATGGGGTTGCCCTAGCTGTGTTTGTATTGTTTGTGTGTATGCATGCACACAGTTCTGCCATGTGGCTGTCCTATACAGGGGTTTGTTGGACAGCTGCACACTGTCCCTGGCAGGATGTGCAGTTCACCTTCTCAGGCTACAGACATGAGAACTGTGCCTGCCATGGGTTCCACGGGCACCACCAGGTACAAGCCACGATATGGTACTCTCCCCTGATGCTGACATGTCCACTAGATCTGGGTCCATCTTTGGACTGGCCAAGGCCAAATGCATGTACCCTGCTGTGGCGTGGTGTGGACAGAGTCCCCCTGCAGTGCTGAGGCTGGTGCTGTCACTATAGGAGCAGCTCTGTGTTCTGGCACATCCATGTCGACCTCCAGCTGTTGGTGTTGTGGACTACGTCCACGTGACTGTTGCACCACTCTCACCATATGCTTGAGCATGGACATTCCATGGTCGAGGATTCCCACCATCTCCCCCAACTGTCTATCCATGACCTCTGAAAAATAACGGAGGGCACCTGCAAGATCACAGATGTTGTTAGTAACAGCTGAATGAGTAGCCCTCTGCAGCCTCAGAGCCTGTCTGGTGTACTGTTCCATACATGCCTGCGCCTCCATGATGGCCTGAAACATGCGTCCGGTGGTACCAGATGTGGCACTTCTGGAAGGGGCATAATGACCAGCAGCCCTCCAATGAAAACCCCTGCACATCTGCCTATGTGGCATCCCGCCGGACATCTGGCTATGGCTGCTGTGTCCAGACACATGTGCCATAGATACCACATTGTCCTATCCCATGTCACCAACTGCCAACTGTACTTCAGCTATGGCCACTGGTGATGGGGTATGTATAGGCATTGTATAGACTGTGTACGAGGATGGGGTGGGTAACAGTGAGACGTCAAACGATGGTGCAGCTTCAGCCCCTGACAACTCTGCCAGTGTCTCAACACACCTATCATCATTTTCAGTGTCTATAATGGACACCAACATCAGATTGCCTGCAGGAGGGACCCTGACCCTCCCCGCCACCTGTGAGGGGAAAACAAGAAACGCACTTTAAGACCTGTGTGCCATTACTTAACAGCACACACACACACACGCACACACGCACACGCGCACACGCGCACACACGCACACACACACACACACACACACACACACACACACACACACACGCACACACACACGCACACACACACACACACACACACACCCAGACATTCCACCATACTACTTACCTGTCCCTGAGTTTACAGAATGTCCTTAGTTTTTTCTCTTAATTTCCCCATCCTGCATCAGTCTTGAATAATTACAGTCAATAATACCAATCATTAATGTATCATTCTTCTAATTGCTCAGAAGAGCGATCACAAAACATGACAAGTTACTCCATTAACTCTTTAACCTGATTGGAGTAATTTTTTTCAAACACTCACTTATGTCATCAAGTGTTCACCCTGGTTTTGTCCAGACGTCTTAATCATGGCCCCCATATGTTATGGGCTACTACAGTCACTCAATAATGTCACGCACTGGAGTGTCAGACTGAGCTATTGTTCAGTAGATGCAAGATCTGTTGCTCTATTAACTTTTTATGTTGACTACAGTAATATTTGGAAACACTCTTTGATGTTGTCTAGTAATTCCCCAATGCATCTTTAGTACTGCATATGTGGGTATTCTTCCACCTTTCTGCTGATTGCAATTAAAACAGTATCCCTGGAGTCTAGTTTTCCCTTCCAATGTATCTTTCATGCTGCAGACTTTATTATACTATCAGCTGTCCAGAGATTACATGTCAGAAAAGTGTTCCTGGTGTCTAATGTCTGTCCATGTCCATGTACAGCACGATTTCTAAGGGAAGTTGAGAGGTATGAACAACCCCACACTTACACATGTGCATACATGGACACACACACACAAACACAGACACACATTCTACACATCAGCCCCTTCACTCCACCAGATAGCACCCCCACACACACACACACACACTTACAGGTGAGGCTGCACAAAGATATTACACACAGACCTCTCATTACCCATCTGTCAACATGCATGACATATGGCACTCAACAACATGCAGTGCAGCTATAGACAAGCCCTGCTAGCAACATTATACATCTTTGTGATACATGGGTTGTGTTAGTAGGTGATGCCCTTTCCCCTGGAACACACTGCACCCATGTACACAGTATTGCCGTGCAGCTGTTCTGCACCCTGGCATGTACTGTGCACCATACCTCACAGGTGTACACACCATTGCTGAATATGTATATGTGTGTCATTTATGTTTGCTCTGCTGCTCACAGCCCCTATGTGTTTGCCTGACACATACCTGGGATGATATGTGGACAGATGTCATTTGTGAACGCCTGATGTCTGATTTACAGATCTCATAATCAATGGTGCATGTATGGCCAATAAAATACAATTACAGTGACAACCTTCAAACCTTACCATGGCTATGGGGAGTCTACACACTCTTATTGATATGGCAGCCTCTTCCCTGATATGCCATGGGGCCACATTACTGTATATGTTAACATTACATGAACCTGATATGTGACATATGACCTGTGCAATCAAATGCAGTATCAAACAAATATGTTAGTTGTGCAGATGCTGATTGAGATGCATACAATTTGTGGGTGCATATGTGTGCACACCCTTATCATGATGTTTTGTTGCACCTACTGTTATGTGTACTGCAGCAGTCACTATTCCTGGAAGGGGTATACTAGCATGGGCCATCTGCATTTGCCAGTATTTGGTCACTCTGCCCTACAAATGTCCCCTAACTCTGCATGATTGTAAGGTCAACTCATGTGCACAGCCCTTGGAGGTCACACAGTGCCACGACTATTGCTGTGGAGTCAGGGTTATGTCTGCAACAATTCATGACCTTGACTGTGTGCAGATACAGCCATTCTTAGTGAGCTTTGGATCTCTGCTTTAGTGCACTGTTATATTTCAGGATGACACCCCTCCCCATCCTCAGCCTTTTTGCAGATTCTTGACAACTATGGCATACACATGTGTGTCCTTTTGCAGTGTCCCAAACTCTGAACACCATGTGTACTGGCTTAGTCCCTGCTAATGAATGGCAAACATACAGGTGTACACTGGCACCAGCAAGGTACAGATGGAGATGGTGGGCCTGAAGTGGGGTGAGTTGTTGGTTGTGCAGTACGTGTATCTTAATTGATACTGTCTGCAAGTTTCCAATGTGGTTTTTGTACACCTGTACACATTGCAACGCATGCCTCTGGGGGACTTTTGTTGTTATGCATATGCTACCTGTAGAGAGGACTGGCTGATGTTTCCTGTGGTACAACTGTCCCATCTGATTACCCTAACCCATGGGCCAAACTTATGCAGAGTCCAGGCAATCGCCGACACAGGTACTGCACAGCCACTACTTGCTAGACATTCCTGCAACTCCCTCAGTGTTGCTGTATATTACTAGGCGGCCTGCATGACCAGTTTGCAACATGTGTTGTCATCTGTCTCGGATGGCCATCTATTTATTTTCTTCATTAATCCTGTCCCATACATCCTTGCCACATCCATGACTGTCTGCACTGTTTGCTATAGTATATGCAATGGTGAGGTAAGGCTACATGTCCAACTCCTGGGTGCTACCTGTTGAGTATGGGATCCATTCCATGGCTTGTAAGATGTGTGCAAGCCATGGCTGCCTCTGTTGCAGGTCAGTGGGCACATTTCATGGCCAAACGTCTTGGACAGCAAACCATTTTTTTTGGTAAGACATTGAGGACCTGTACTTGCTGGAACGTCCATACTCATGAAGAATGCATGCTGTCAGTACCTCAAAAGCTGCTTCCACAATATGTTATCTGGAGTGTATGCACACATATGCTTCCAGTGTTTGTGAAGGTATGTATTCCCCATATTTCCTGTCCTAACATAGGATTCCATATTACACATTCATTGCTCATGTTAGGAACACATTGCAGGTTGTAAGAGTTGTGGAATGCAGTATTGTGATATGCCGAAGTGTAGATCTGTAACAGTTGCCATTGTAATAGTGGTATATACACTGTTGTAGCACTGTATAAGGGTGATGTTTCAGACTTGTCCCTACTGTAGGACATTTGTCCCACCATTATGTTCATCTCTGTGCACACATCTTGCAATGACAGGTTGTTAGTTATATTGCAGGACTCTTACAAACCCTTCAGATACCCCACCATGGTGACCACTGTGATGCAGTGCAGTTAACAGCAACAATATGTGAACATGTACAGTATGCATTATGGGTAGGTGTGTTAAATGTGTGCATGGAATATACCATGGCCATAACATGACCAGTGTATTGGCAAATCTGAACAAACACCATACTCACCTGCTACAGGCTGCTGCCCGAGGTATACCAGAGGGCCTACATAATTGTGTGAGAGATGTGATGTCAGTAGCCACAACTGTGGCATTGGTACAGGGTGGGAGCAGCATTACAGTACATCAACTGTACAAACGCACAACATTACAGATTATGCACATCTGTTTATTACTACAACGCAGCAACAGAATATATATATTTCATCTCACATATGCATGATTAAATTCTACAGATACAGATGGATATGCAACAGTGGTCTACTGATGTGACCTGTGGCCTTACCTGCATGCTCCTCAGCCATTGTGTGGGTAGCACCCACCTCCACTATGCTCTCTGCTGGGTCTTGTGTTTGTGGGCAGGCAGGTGCCCCAAGGCTGCTGAGGAGCTCCTCAACATGTGTTGGGGGGGGTTGGATGGCATGACCCCCCCCATTGCCAGCTGGTCCCCCCTAACTGCAGCAGCACACAGACGGACATGGTGGAGTAGATCACTGCACTGATGTCAGACCTGCTCATAACTGCGTCTATGCAGGCCGACATTGTTTACCCTGTAGACAAGATCATTCCACAGGGCGGTCATCTCCTGCAGATCATGGGCTGTACGCCCAAACATGGTGTGGTAGTGCTGCACCAAGTATGTGATGATGACATCATTCTCCTGTGCTGTGTACATCAGAAGTCTCTCCCTGGACATTTTTCTTGAAAGGCATAAAGAGGGAAACAGGTCTGAGGACCTCATACTGCAAGGATATAATAGGTCTTAATATGCATCTCAGTCTCCCCCCACCATATCTGCAACAACAATCTGATCACAAAACTCAATGGATATGTCTAAAGAACACCTACCGTTGGGAGATATAACGTATTGTACAACAATTTATTCAATGTGTCTGTAGTCATGTTCCATGTTGAACCACTATCATTGGTGGCTTGTTAAGAACAATGTCACCTGCATACCACTGTAAGGTCCACTATGGTTCCATCTATGCATGTGTTCTGTTTGCTAGGTGACTGCTGCACATCTGTTGTTTTGTGTTAATGGGGATATCTATGCATGCTGTTAGACATAATCCTGGAATGTGTGGACTATTACTACCCACATATGTTCTATAACAGTGACACAATAGCATGTTTGGGAAGACAGTTGCCAGCAGAACCACCTCTCCCACCTCATCTGGCCATGTTACAGGCCACATCAAATCTGGGACCCATCCTGGGACCTCATCATCTACTGGTCCTGCACTACGTTCAGGTGGAACCACCTCAGTGCATGGTGTTCACCCCCCCCAGGGAGCACACACAGACAGGGTCCTGTCACCCGAAGTCAGGTCCAGGGTCTGGTGCATAGGGAGCTCCACAGAGACTTGGAGGATGTGCTACAGCACCTTGAGGCCATCAATACACAATCAGATGGTCCACATGCTTCTCCTGCTCAGCCCCCAGCCCAGGAACCTTCAGAGCTGTGAAGATGCTGTTGTGACTGCCCATAGGTGGGGACATTGGTCACATTGCTTCTATATGGGGGCTCATGGGCTTCCACATTCCAGACAACACTCCCCATCCAAGGTGTTTACCCACCACATGTGTCATATACCGCCTCTGTATGCTGTCTTGTCTGTCTTCCAACCCAACCTACCTCCTGAAATATATCTACTATCCTTCCCCAAAATACCTATCCCACATTCACAAACAAGGGCAATGTCTTCTCAACATGGAGTTCACACCAGACATAACTGTCCATTTTGCACCCACTTACTGCTGTATATCTATGTGTGTATTGATATGTGTGATGTTCTCTCACACATATCATGCAGCACTGTCATTCAACAGTAGGGGACATGTATTTATATACATATGTGTGTGTGTTTGTATATATGTAGGCATACACGTGTATATATATATATATATATATATATATATATATACATATATATATATATATATATATATATATATATATATATGTATGTATGTATATATGTGTGTGTGTGTGTGTATGGGGTGCATTCAAACATCAGGTCCACACTCTCTAACTCTTCTTCCTGCACAGCTGCACTGTTCTGCCTTGTTACAACACAGACAGGTGTCACATGTGAACACAGCCTAACATTAGGGGGGTATATATAGGGACAGATTGCAAGTAAGCCTATTAAACACTTATGGCATTTGTGCATGCTACATAACACATTAACATGACTGTCATGCAAGTGGTGGGCTCTGAAACCTGTGTCCATCATAACAGCATTACTTCTACTACCAGCTATTCACCACACTAATATACATGTCTTGCAGTACACAACACACACTATGTTGGCTTACATCTTGGCATTCAGTACTGATCTACACAGTTGACAGGTATGACTCACTGCCCACAGGGACAGACACTATTGTCCATAGCAGTTGTTCAGCAGGGCATCATTACAACACCTGATGGCACATATAAATCATTCCACATCATCTATCCCATTATTATAGACCAAGTACTACATTCAATTATATGTATATATGCTTCACATATCTGTTATGGTATTGTCATCTCTTCTGGATACAGTTTGCTGTGTTCCCTTGGTTAATGTGGGATGTGTGTAGGTTCAGTTGTTGAACAACTTTATATTTATTGGATGTTTGTTTGTTTCTCTCTCTCTCTCTCTCACTCTCTCTCTCTCTGTCTCTCTCCACTACATGGATTGAGCTACTTTGAAAACATTGCAGCATGGATTTTGTAGGTAATGCACATGATCAGGTGAAGGCCTCTGCACCAATCAGTGTCCTCCACTTGCTACCTGCATGAAGCCTGCTGTGTAGTACTTCCAATTACCACTGTCATGGCAACCCACTACTATAAATTACTAACTCATGTGGGCGTGGTCCCTTTACCTTTCCTGCATGGAGGACATCCTTCCTGTGTGTGGTCAGCAGAGTTACAAACAGCAGGTAGCAGTACCTCTTACAAGAGGACTTGCAGACACAGGCCAACTACATACTTGTATAAGGTTCCAGACCTACAGACAGTGTGAGTAGTGTTGTTATATGCATTGTATACCACCAATGTTACAGGGTTTGTGTGTACATACTAGTTTAGCATGGAATGCAGTCTGTCTGCATAGCTCTCAACTGTGGGCCTATCAACATGATGGCCAGAGGATTGGCTATGTTTTGTCTGTCCACCACACAGGTCTTGTCTCAGATATATCACTGGCATTCTGTCTATTGAGTGCTATCAGTACATGGCTACATCCATTTGTGTTTCTGACTTCATATTCCTGACTAAGGGTATGTTGCAACCAATCCTGTAACACCAGCAGCTTTCTCAGTGTATAACAACAATATTGCAAATATGGCCTTGTGTTGCAGCCTCTGTCCTCCACCTATATACCAGTCTTTGTCCATATGTCATACAGTAAGAGGTTGTTAAGTAGTGGCCTATGATTATGTCACGCTTCCATTCCTGCCATCATTCCAGTGATGTTGCGGTCCCCACACATTTTGTGGGGTAGTGTTCATATATATGTGGGGTACAGCTGGACAAAACATGTGTGTCCTTGTACAGTCCAGAGGTCAGTGTATGTAACACTGTTATATGCTCCTGAAAGTCATTGTATGAGGAAGGGGTATGCACCATATATAACCTAGACTGTTACAACATGTGAGGGATATCAGTAGTAAGACACCTTAAGGTATATGGCTGTAAATATTCATACATTTCACCTTGGGAACATTGGTGGGCTAGTGCTTACTGTCTTACAGCCTGTTCTGTCTGTTAGCGTGATAGTGATGTTTTAAGTTAAGCATTGTTATGTAACAGATACATCTTCATTGTGACAAATTAATTATTTTCCCCCTAGGGGTTGAGTACAGAGTGTAATTGGTGGCTGCTGAACTACATCTGCAATACTTACTGTTGATTGATTCTTATCTTCTGGGCCAGTTTGTTTTACTGCTAAACTACTTGAAGGCCTTGGCCTGGACAGCAACATTTGTTATGCTTTCGGATTACTGTATAAAATGCTTTGCTTGAGGGTTGCATTACTCAGTTATTATGTATTTCAAGCACCTAACAGCTATATGACATGGCATACATAACTGTAATAGTGCACAAATAAACATTTCTTATGTATGCAAACCTGAGTGTGGTGTCATATCCTTTGACTTCTCTGTGGGTATATGTTTCATGCAATAATTGTCTTTTGTATGAGAGAATCAAACACTGTCCATTTTAAAAGGTGGCAACTGTAAGAATACTGGCTATTCAATATGCTGTGCATCCAATAAATATGTATTTTCCTATACATATAGTAATATATGTATATGTGTGTGTATGTGTATATATATATATATATATATATATATATATATATATGTGTGTGTGTGTGTGTGTATATACATATATATATATATATATATATATATATATATATATATATATATATGTATCTGCATATATGTGTGTGTGTATTTGTATCACTGGAATGTTTACTGCTTCCACATTGTACATTCCCTATGGTAGACAGACCGTTCTGCATGATATCTTATTGATACCATCCTGACATCGTACAGGTGGGATGGATTACTTTGAACATCTTGTGGCTATGTTGTGTAGGGTCCTGGGTATGAGACTTGCAAGTGTTGGTATAGTGTTCCAAGGCAGATCTGTTTGGCTGTGGAGGAGGGGATTATATCAATAATTACAAGAGGTACTTAAAATTGTACCCCCTCACCCCCATTAACGGTGCCTTTGGTCATATATGTATTTGTTGTGTTCCCATATATATATATATATATATATATATATATATATATATATATATATATATATATAGATATATATATCTGTTTACTGTTTACACACACACACACACACATATATATATATATATATATATATATATATATATATATATATATATATATATAATATATATATATATAGATATATATATATATATATATATATATATATATATATATATATATATATATATAATATATATATATATATATATATATATATATATATATATATATATATATATATATATATTATAAAGAATGGATCGTGCTATCCCTAACAGAACCAAGATGCTATCCTCCAAAAACAGGAAGCCAATCTGGTGGTCTTCTGCCATAAACAACCTCTACAAAAGAAGAAAGAAACTGTTGCAAAAAAGAGTAAAATCCCACAATTGGAGGAACTCCCTGGTCAGCCTCAGTAAGAAGCTGAGATTTCTCATAAAATCCTCCAAAGCTAGTTATGAAAACAAAATTGCCACTGATTCTAAAGACAACCAGAAAACATTCTATAGCTATGTCAAGAATCTCAATGGCAACAGTCAGATCTGCTCTGAGTTACAGCACAACGACACTAAATATACAGAACCAACTGATATTGCCAACATCCTGGCAGACAGGTTCAGTGCTAACTTTACCATCCTCTCACCCCCTAAAGGGCCCATCTTTATACAGGAAGAATGCAAAGTTCATGTAATCACGGCTGCACAGGTAAAAACCTCCCTCTCCAAAGCCAAGAACACAGCATCCGTGGGACCTGACAACATCTCAGGCTGCCTTCTACACGAACTACAGAATGAACTGACACCCCACATAAGTACCATGTCCAATCATAGCCTCACCTCAGGCTTTATGCCCATTGAATGGTGCACCGCGATGGTTATCCCACTCCACAAAGGGGGAGCCACAACAGACCCCGGGGACTACCGCCCCATTAGCCTGATGAGCCTGGTCTGCAAGGCCATGGAACGTATCATCATGGAACTCATAAACAAAGACATTGGAGATCTCCAAACTCTGGACCCCACACAGTTTGGGTTTGTAAAAGGCAGATCATGTCTCCTAAACCTGATAGACTTCTTTGAAGTAGTCACCAAAACCATATATGAGGGTAAGGTAGTTCACACAGCCTATCTAGATCTCGCCAAGGCATTCAACACCATCCCCCACTCTGGAATTATAGATAAACTCACTAAACTAGATATAAATCCCTATGTCACAAGATGGGTTGCCATCTGGCTTACTGACAGAATCCACACTGTGAAAGTAGCAGACTCCAAATTAGACTTCAGACCACTGACAAGAGGAGTACCACAGGGTTCAGTCCTGGGTCCTCTCCTGTTTGCTATCTACTTCTCTGAAGTACAGGCTAACACAGAAGGTCTTTGGCTAACTAAATTCGCAGATGACTGCAAACTAGGAGCCATAATCGAAACTCCTAACGATGTGGACATCCTACAAAAGGGCCTCATTGAGACAGATGCCTGGTGTCAAAGCCATGGTCTCAAGCTCAATGCCAAAAAGTGCATTGTCATCCCCTTTGGTAAAAACTCTGTACCCATGAACTACCACATAGGCGGTAGTCTACTTAACACTGAAAGTGTGATAAGAGACCTTGGGACACCGGTGGACACTAGTCTCTCCTTTGATAATCACATCACCACAGTGGTCAGGAAATCCTTCTACGTGGCACACCTCATCATAAAAGGTTTCTCATCCAGAAAAAAAGAGGTCATTGTTCCTCTCTACTCATCACTCATTAGACCCATTATAGAGTACAACACCCCTTTTGGTATGTACCTCACAAGACATCTACAACAACTGGAAAGGCCGCACAAATACCTCACAAAGAGGATTACTGGCCTTAAACAGATGCCTTATGCAGACCGCCTCAAAAACTCCAGCTTTACTCCATCGCATATCGTCTACTCAGAGGCGAGCTCTGCCTAACATACAAAGCTATATCAAACCCAGAGCTGTTGGACATACTCCACTTAATGAAATCCCAATCCCTCCAAGCTACATGCTCTAGCGACCTAAACCTTGTCACCACAATAAACAGAACATGCTGGCAGGATAGATTCCTGTCCGAGAGACTTTCCTTATTCTGGAACAGACTACCTATGTCAAACAGAGCTCCTCATTAGCACTCTTCAAGAAAAATCTTGATGATTGGATGGGTAATAGGAAATTTACCCCGGGGATCACTTCTGTGGTTCTGCTTGACAGGGGCACAGGAAAATAATTTTCTTGGGTGGGGAAAGCCAGGGTACCTTTTGGCTAGGCTTGTATAGGCCATTGGGCCAATAGCCTAGTACCTACCTATGAACCTATAAATATATCTATATCTATATATATATATATATATATATATATATATATATATATACATCATCATATATAAATACAGTTCCTGTACTGTTGAATGATTGTGCTGGATGATGTGTTTGAGAAAACATCAAAGTTATGTATATCTGACATGGCTTAGTGATAAATGACTTTGGCTATGGTATGGGGGATGCTGGGTTCGTGACTTGCAAAAGCTGTTTATCTTGTTGCTGGGCAGAACAAGGGTTGTTGGATACAGAGTGATTAAGGCACTTTTAAGCAGTTGTAAGCAGGTTTGCGCAATGGTAAGCAATACTAACTTCCAATTAAATATGCTTACAGAGAGTTAGCCTCAAAATTGCTTATTCAGTGTAGGCATTGCTTACCACCATGCAAACAGCCTTAAACCTGCTTAGTATTGCTTAAAAGTGCTTGCTCCCGCTTACCACTGCACTAATTTCTTTAAAGGAAAAGAAAAAGGGGTGATAGGAAAGTGGTGGAAAAGGAGCACAAAGAGGAAAAGACAGTATGGAAAATAGTTAGGGATGTGCAGGATGGGTGTAGGGAAGGTCCATAGCTGCCCATTTCTTCTACACCAACAGCTGTGCATATACACTGATTTGGAGGTAGATTTGGACACTCAAACCTCTGAGAGAGGGGTGAGGACAACAATAATATGTTGTGAAGGCAATTAGATTAGTTTACATGTGACCCATGGACACGTGTGTGAAATGGACAGCTATTTATGGGGCGAGATTTTTTTTGGGAACAGATTGCCCTTTTTTTTAAGGTGAGAGTGGGATGTTGGGGAGGGATAGTAGGTACATTTGTCAAGGTAGGTTGGGTAGGATGACAGACAAGACAGACAAGACAGCATACAGGGGCAGTATATGACACATGTGGGGGATATACACCTTGGATGGGGAGGGGTGTTTGGAAGTCGGAAGCACACAAGCCCACAAATGGAAACAGTGGGACTGAGGTCCCCACCCATGGCCAATCACCACTGCACCTTCACGGCCCCAAAGGTGGCTGTGCTGGGGGCTGGGTAGGAGAGGCAGGCTGACCTTCTAGATGAGCCACGTTGCCCTCAAGATGGTGAAACTGATCTCTGAACTCCCTGCCGAGCTTGCTATGCACCCGACCCTGGACCTGACAATGGGTGACAGTTTCCTGTCCATGCCAACTCCTGGGGGGGGTGGCGAGCCTGAGCCCCATCCCCTGAGGTGGTTCCTTCCAAAGGTGGTGCAGGACCAGCAGTCGAGAAGGTTCTGGGGTGGACCCCAGACATGCTGGTGCCTGGTGCCATGGCCAGATGAGGTGGGAGAGGTGGGTCCATTGGAACCAGCCTTCCCAAATATGCTGTGGTGTTTCAATTTTAAAACATATGTGGGTTAGTAATAGTCATCACATTCCAGGATTAGGTATAACAGCATGCATAGATATTACCATTAACCCAAAATACCAGATATAGAACAGTTGCATAGCAAACAGAACACATGCATATATGGAACCACAGTGGCCATTACAACAGCATGCAGGTACACTGATGGCAGCACGCCACCAATTTGGGATAATTTCAACATGGCACATACATAGAAACAAATTTCAATATTTATCAAACAATAGGGTATATGTCCCAACAGTAGATTTAATTGTACACATACCCATTGAGTTGTATATTTAGATTATTGTTGCAGATATGGTGGGGGTGTCAATTAACAACTTGCATATCCCTATTGTTCTCAATACTTTCTTAGTCAATGCTGTAATCTATACCTTACAGGTATTATTACACTACCTTATGGCCTTAGTTTGGATAGTGGTATGTTTGTAGACAACTATATATGTGGACTGCGTTTTACCTGCACTATACACCTCTTACCCGGTATACCTGTGGACGTATTGTTTGTTAACACTACCTGACTGTTTCTACGCATAATCTCAGATTCCAGGTTGATGTTATGCACATACCTATCAATCTCTTATTGCACACACTCTAGGCAAGGCTTGACAACATGCAGGTGAAACAGGGGCATATTTTGACAATTGCCCTCATAAACCTTTGGTGAGTTGCTACAATGACAGGTTTGTTTTCATATAGATTTTCTGAATATTTACAGGTCTGACAGTCAGTTATATGTCATTAAATGCTGTCTAAATGTCAGAGATCATCACACTGATTTGCCAGAGGGACAGGGTAACAGGCAGCGGATATGGACCAATTATCTGGACATTCTGAATAAATCTATACATTTGAGGAGTATGATTCTGCATACAGCTTACTACCACTCCCAGGATTCGAACCATGGCTGTGTCTGCTAAAAATAAAACAGTGTACATTACAGTTGATTTGTGCTATTTAGATATTGCTGTGTATCTCTTCACTGATTTTGTCTATAAGTCTCCCATGGTTTTACAATCTGACCTTGTAATTACAACACTCTTATACAGGGATTCCTAGAGAGTTTTATTATGTAGCACAGTGTGGTTGACAGTGATGGGTAATACATTATTATTCAGAGGAACTGCAACACTAACAATGCCATTCAATACCAGACTAAACAGTACCAGCCCAGGATTTCAATATTTTATTTCCAGGCACAATTTTCTTATCTGACAGACCTGTGGAGTGAATGTTTGTTAACACTACCTGAATGTTGCCACACATATTACCAGATCCACGTTATTATTATGCACATATGTCTCAGTCTGTTACTGCACACACACTGGTCATAGCTTCACAACATGGGGGTAGAGATGGGACATACTTTGCATATTACTCATAACATTTTGGTGAGTTGCTAGAGTGACAGGTTTGTTCTTATAGATACATTGATGATGGTTATGATGTCTGGCAATCAGTTGTATGTCATTATTTGCTGCCTAAACTTCTGTGATCATCCCACTGATTTGCCAGGGAGACAGGGTGACAGGTAGGAAATGTAAGCCAATTATCTGAACTTTCTGACAAAATCTGTACAGTTGAGGGATATGATTCTGCATACAGCTTACTACCACTCCCAGGATTCGAACCATGGCCGTATGTGCTAAAAATACAACAGTTTACGTCTCAGTTGAGTGTGCTATTTGGATTTTGTTGTGTATCTTTTCACTGTTTTCTGTCTAAGACTCCCTCAGTTGTACAATATGACCTTGTGATTATAACAGTTGTATACAGACATTCCTACACATTTTATTTATGTAGCACAGTGTGGGTAACAGCGCTTAATACAATAGTACTATTAGGAGAATGCAACACTACCTTACTGTATGACACCAGAGTAAACACAAGCAGTCCAGGAGTTAGACCTTTATTGCCAGGCTGTTACCCTTTTTACATACAACCTATATGAGACTCTTCCTGCTATATTGTCTGGTTTATTCAGTACATCCCATACACAATACAGGTTTTATACTGGCAATTAACTTTCTACTACTTTTAGTACATGCAAGATTATTACTAACCTGCCTCGTGATGCAGCCACTGCAGCCTACATGCATGGGCTTCCTGATTCACAGCCCGCTCCGCTGCTGCTGTCAGAGGCAGAAGAGGAATATTTAGCCATACCTAGCCATAATATACATGAGCTGGCAATTATTAAACAGGTAGTAGAATGAGTGCTTACACACTGCTGGGACATCACCCTGCCTAGCTTCTTGGATCCACTAATCCAAGAGCTCCCTCTTCCTCTGTTTCAGGTCAGCATAGTGATGCCAGACCTGCTCACCAGTTTGAGGGATGCCAGTGGCACTGGTGAGGTCATGGGCGACACGGTCCCAGGCTTCCACTTTATATTGGAAACCCTGGTACTGGCCCTGCAGCAGTCTCTCTTCATGGTCTTTTACCAGGAGTCCTGCCATGACCTTGGATTCCTGGATACCCCAGCGCTGTGCTCGGAAGTGTGATCCTTCTCCAACACCAGCCATTGTACCTACAGGAGGAAGCTGCAACCAGTTATGAGATGTATTCCTGCCTGTGGGGTTTAAATAGGGCTGATTTCCCACACTTTGCCATGATTGGACGGTTTTGAAAATGCTAAGCTATGGGCAAACGTGCCAACCTAAGGATGGCATTGCTTAAAGGGGTATACCAATGGGCAAATCGATTTAGCTGGGCTACGCATTGCTTACACCTAGTAAGTAGAGGTGTGCAATGCTTAGCGTTGCTTATTTTTAAATTTGCACACTATTTGCTGTTTGGCATTGATTTTTCATTCATTACGTTATATATGTGTTTAGTATCCCTGATTCATGTGTACGTATACTGTATGGGGTATTTGTGTTTATTGGGTGATTTCACCACTTTATTACAATGACACCTCACATCTGGACTTAATGCAATACTCCAGTTCACTTATGTATGTTATGTAGTAGGTTATACAACATAAAACTGTTTATAGATTCATTTCACATGTAAATTGTGATTTTGCTATAGTGAGGATCTGCTTGAGTATACCGCAGTTTTATGTACAGCTTTGATGGCTTACTGGTTAACTGCTGTGAGTATAGTATAAAGGGTCCTGGGTTTAAGACCTGCAAGGGCTGTTTATTTTGTTGCTGGGCAGAACAGTGGCTGTTGGATACAGAGTGATTAAGACACTTTTAAGCAGTTGTAAGTGGGTTTGTGCAGGTATGCGCAATGATAAGCAATGCTAACTTCCGGTTAAATATGCTTACAGAGAGTTAGCTTTAAAATTGCTTAACCTGTGTGCGCATTGCTTACCCCCATGCAAACAGGATTAAACCCGCTAACTACTGCTTAGAAGTGCTTACTCCCTCTTACCCCCGCACTAATTTAGAAAGAAATGAAACATGGGTCTTGGGAAAGTGATAGAGTTGGACACTTTATGCATATTTTACACTATTTTCTGTATGGCATGGGTTTATCATTCATTACACATTATACCTTTGTTTAGTATCCCTGATTCATGTGTACATATACTGTATGGGCACTTGTGTTTATCTGTGGATTTTACCACATTATTACAATGACACCTCACATCTGCACTTAATGCAGTACTCCATTTCACAAATATAAGTTATTTAGTAGGTTATACAGCAAAAAAATGTTCATGAATTGCTTTCACATGGAAAATGAAATTTACTACAATAAGGATTGAACCGGGAATGACTGCTGACAGAATGAACACTCTGACCACTACATTATTGCAGTACTGCTTAAAATGAATGTATCTTCCTATTTATCTTCTTGTGCTATTTAAGCTACGGTATGCGTAGCTAAGCAATGGGCAAACCCGCACAGCTATGATTAAATTTAATCTGTTTGATAAAAAAAAAAATTCTAGTGTTATTTTCTCTAGGAAGGGACAGGTTTCACTTATTGCTGTGGATTTCTGCATGTATGTGCACATTTGGCAGACATCCTAGCAACCCCGCCATACCTCTCAACCTCTTCATGCAAAATATCTGGACAAAGCTTGACAAAATGCGGTACAACTAGGGACATTTTTTAAATATTGCTCTTATAAACCTAAGTAAGTTGCTAGAGTAACAGGATTTGTTTTAATATAACTTTTCTGAAGGATTTGGAGTCTGAAACTCAAATGTATGCCATTATTTAACGACTTCAGTCCTGAGATCATCCCAGTGATTTGCCAGGACAAATGAGGTACAGGCCAAAAGTATGAGTGAACAATCTGGACATTCTGTGAAGACCTATTACAGTTGAGAGATATGCAATCCCTATGAGTGTTCTCGCTCATTGTAATTGCTGAACGGCAATTCTTGAGTGCAGAGGCATGTATATTGTGAGAGCTCTGCTCTCAGACACACCCCCTGCAGTCGTCCACGCTCCATGTCCGTTTAGGAGCAGAGGCAGCGCGCCTTCAGAACTATGCATGGCACGCTGCCGTGCTGCTCTTAAACGATTGTTTCCATACAGGAATAAGCTATTCCTGCACTGGACCTTACTGAATCCATGCAAATTTTCAGCAATATATTGGACTCAGTGGATGTAATCGGTTTGATACAACATATAATATTTAAACCAGAGAGGAAATCAGCTCCAAATTTCACTACTCAAAATATTTTCTTTTTTCCATGAAAGTGATAAAGTCACCATCCCATGGATTATATCCTACATTTTCAAGAATGTTGAAACTGAATACATGATCTGCGTTTATATCACGTTATCGAAAGATGAAAATAGTGAATGCTATTTTATCGGCCCCAAAACATCTAAAAATGAAAATATCAAACATTCAGAACAGCAAATTTTTTCCCATGGAAAAAATTCGCTGCTCTGAAACACATACACACACACAAGCACATCAAACAAATGGCAACCGCACACATACACTTAAATTCCTACATCTAATGCTACACTAAATTAAACATACACTACTATCTACCCACTTACCTTAACCCAAACCCTAACCCTAAGGTCCGTCACTATCGCACACTCACCTAACCCACGCTCTAACCCTAACTCACTTAAACCACACCTAACCCTAAAGTCTGTCACTATCGTACACACACCTAATCTGCACCCTAACCCTAACTCACTTAACCCGCCCGTAACCCTAATGTACAATCGCACACTTACCTGAACCCAACCCATACCTTTCCACCACAGTGCTAAGAATAGCGAAGCTACAGAAATGGGCAACCCAATTCTTTCCCGAGGAAAGAATTCGCTGTTCTGCAGCTTCGCTATTCTTAGCGTTCTCTGAATAGTGTTGGATATCAGAACATTTGAAGTTTTAATACTTCAATGTTCTGATATAGACCCCATGATCTTGCCCATTTTCAGTGATTATATTTTTGTTTTATCTTTGTTTCATCTATTTATAGTTACATTTGGCTATATGAAAAGATGGACATAGATTGCATCTTGCTAAATAAATGATACTCCTTGTATCACAATTTGTGTTATTAGATAATGGATTACGTGTGAGGGTTGGCCATTCCAAATCTGTGTCCACCACTACATTTCTGATAACAGTCCTTTCAACATCTGGATGTACAGAGCCTATGAATGCTTCCTCCTCATCAGTTAGGCTTGCAGTGGGATGTATCCCCCTCCAGCAGACAACTTCTCTGCTGCTATGTTACATGTCTTCTAGCAGAGACACCTAATCAAGTCAGTGACACACTGGCAGGATTGTTGCTTTCCACAATTTTCCCACCAGCAGCACTGATGTTATAAACTAATGTCTGTTAGATTGGTCTTATAGCACTGATGAGCAACCCCACTTTCCAACATTCAGAGCACATAGATCCTAACTGCCTATAGCAGGATGCCATACTTAGCTATGCTGAATCTGTCTGCTTCCTACTGTCTACCCCCCTCTTAAGGGTGTGATGATATCTATGTGAACAAGAAGCATAGATGTATGCTGTCAACTACTGGGCATTGTAGACTACCAATTTATATCAGTAAGTTGTCAAAGGTAAGCTCAATATTGCAGGTTTGGGCAAGAGTAGGAACTCAGTAGGTGGCACTGAGATGCTCTGCTATAAATAGTGGGGTACTCAAGTGGTATGCAAGACTAGTGGTAGGGACAGATGCATGCATGTAGACAATGAGGGTGGCTGCCATAAAGTAGCCCACAGGAACGTTGCAGAAGCGATAAACAAGACTAGTAAATCCAAAAATGTCCGACAGAAAGGACCGAAAACCAAAGCAGGAATTAAAAACTGGTAATTTATTTCACGACTACAGAACGAAAAATAACATCAAGCGCTTTCACTCGGTTAATACCGAGCTTTATCAAGATACAGACATATTGTAATCTGTTCTTTAAATATTTGATTGTCAGTCACCTGACATTGCAATTAGCATACTTAATAAACATTAAAAAGGTGCTGAAATCATTAAAGTGTAGAAACAGTAGTACAATCTTATAAAAAAAACACACAACACTAATCCCACAAAGTACAAAATGAAATACTATGAAATTATTATTAAAAGCTAGTAAATAATTAAATAATTTTTTAATGTTTATTAAGTATGCTAATTGCAACGTCAGGTGACTGACAATCAAATATTTAAAGAACAGATTACAATATGTCTGTATCTTGATAAAGCTCGGTATTAACCGAGCAAAGCGCTTGATGTTATTTATCGTTCTGTAGTCGTGAAATAAATTACCAGTTTTTAATTACTGCTTTGGTTTTCGGTCCTTTCTGTCGGACATTTTTGGATTTACTAGCCCACAGGAATGTGTAAGAGAAAGGTGGGCTTCACAGATAGTCAGTGGTGACAGTGGGCTAATAGGCTGTGATGCTGGGAGTACTTAAAGGGTGGCCTACTGCATATTTTTATAGTATATAAGCACACAACACATCTGTGTATAACATTATAACATACAGGATAACGTAAAATAGGTAGCCCAATACTGAGCTACCTTCCCACAGCTGCACTGTAGATAGATAGATAGATAGATATAGTTATATTACATATAGACTATATGCAGGTACAAGTTTCAGACAACCATAGTATATATTAATTTATGTACCCATACCCAGTTCCAAGGTAAGGGCTAACATATACACACACTTCTTTCCCGAGTACTGCAGATCACCATGCACCTTCTCAGGGTGGTATCTTCTTCCAGCTATGATACTCTGCTGCTAGAGATGTGATTCAATTTGCTGTATTGGGTGCTGTTCTTTCTATTTGGAATATAAAATGGTGGCACATCCCTTTAAGCTGCAAATACATAGCAGTTTGTAAGATATTCATTCAAATGAGGACAGTTGCACGTATATCTATAAAGCAATATAGTTCTGTGATCTTAATGGGAGTGGAGTTGGCCATCTCTCAAGCAGACAGCCCAGATCAGTTACCTGCTGGGTAACCACTGCAGTGCCCATCTGGAACATATTACAGATACGCTTGACTTGTAGGCCTTTGCATCTGAGCCACCAAAGAATTGTGTGGCTCCTTTGATTGACTACTCTGAGCAGTCTCAGCTATTTGATGCCACAAATTCACATCCTCATCCATCTGTATCAGTTGTCACCATGATCCCTTCTTCCCAGCCTATACCTAGACAAATGTAACTACACCATATTGTTTGACAACCCATCCCTTGATTGTTTTCAACTCCTCCCTGCCATCATTTGTCCACCTGTTTTTCTCTGTTCAACTCATGTCTTCACTATCCTAATGTATGCACATCTGCCTTGTTTGTCTACATTGTTTTATGTTTGTGTGCTCATTGCCTACCTTTTCCCACCTTTCTACTCTCTGTCTCTCTGCTTTTCCTATCTCCCATACCATCACCCCTTCTCTAGGCACATATTAAAAAACTGGTTCTTACTACACAACACAGTGTGTTGCGTTGTTCCACCTTCTTTTCCCTTATGATTCCCTTCTGTTTGTTCCTCTGCTTGCTATATCCCTCCATTTTTTGATGTCATATGCTGCTCCTTCTTCCACCTCCATGGATCCAATAAGTCTTCAGGTAACTGGACAGTGGACGGCAGGTGTTTACACTTTGCTGTAAGTTGTTACTATGCCACACTTGGTGACAGCCTGTTGCAATGTGCACTGACTTATGCTATTTGCTGCCATCCAGTGTCACGAGTTTCACAGTTGCTGGTTTGCTCTGTGGCTTCCCTTTTGCTCTGTTCCACTGTGGCTAGCTTGTGTCATTTTAGTTTTGTCGCAGTTTCTACATCACAGTATATAACTGTAGAGATATGCAGTTTGCTGCCACGTGAATATCCCTGTGTACTATAAACTGCAGTATATGGCGGCTATGTGATGAAAACTTTACTATGATATGCAGTGCCTCTCTATGAATCCCATCTGATATCTGAAATATATAATCATAAAAATATATCATAATAATAATAATAATAAGGAAGAATGGATTAGAGTGGGGAAAGCTTGGAGATCTCTTCCACTCCTCAGTGTTCAACTTCTGAATGCAAGAATAAGACTTAAAGTAGAACCTCAGAAGTCCTGGGTAGATATAGCCTTAGTACGTACAGTTTTATAGCTTCATAGGTAGGTACTAGGCTATTGGCCCTAGGGCCTATATAAGCCTAGCCAAAAGGTACCCTGACTTTCACCAGCCAAGAAAATCATTTTCCTGTGCCACTATCGAGCAGAGCCACAGAAGGGATCCCCGGGGTGAATTTACTATCTCCTATCTAATCATCAAGATTTTTCTTGAAGAGTGCTAATGAGGAGCTTTGTTTGATATAGATAAGTAGTTTGTTCCAGAGTATGGGAAGTCTCTGGGACATGAATCTATCCCTCCAGCATGTTCTGTTATTGTGCTGTCAAAGTTTAGGTCCCTAGAGCATGTAGCTCGGAGGGATTGGGATTTCTTTAAGTGGAGCATGCCCAAAAGCTCTGGGATTGACATAGCTTTGTATGTTAGGCAGAGATCACCTCTGAGTAGGCGATGTGATATGCAATGGAGTAAAGCTGCAGTATTTTGAGACGGTCTGCATAGGGCATCTGTTTGAGGCTGGTAATCCTCTTTGTGAGGTATTTCTGTGGCCTTTCCAGTTGTTGTAGATGTCTTGTGAGGTGCATACCAAAAGGGGCACTGTACTCTATAATGTGTCTAATGAGTGACGAGTAGAGGGGAACAATGACCTCTTTTTTCCTGGATGAGAAACCCTCTGTGATGAGGTGTGCCACGTAGAAGGATTTCCTGACTACTGTGGCAATGTGATTATCAAAGGAGAGACTACTGTCCACCTGTGTCCCAAGGTCTCTTATCACACTTTCGGTGTTAAGTAGACTACCGCCTATGTGGTAGTTCATGGATACAGAGTTTTTGCCAAAAGGGATGACAATGCACTTTTTGGCATTGAGCTTGAGGCCATGGGTTTGACATCAGGCAATTGTCTCAGTGAGGCTCTTTTGTAGGATATCCACATCATTTGGTGTTTTGATTATGGCTCCTAGTTTGCAGTCATCTGCAAACTTCTTTACCCAAAGACCTTCTGTGTTTGCCTGTACTTCAGAGAAGTAGATACCAAACAGGAGAGGACCCAGGACTGAACCCTGTGGTACTCCACTTGACACTGGTCTGAAGTTGGATTTGGAGTCTGCTACTTTCACAGTGTGGGTTCTGTCAGTGAGCCAGTTGGCAACCCATCTTGTGACACAGGGATTTATACCTAGTGTAGTGAGTTTATCTATAATTCCAGAGTGGGGGATGGTGTTGAATGCCTTGGCGAGATCTAGATAGGCTATGTGAACCACCTTACCCTCATCTACCACTTTGGTGACCACTTCAATGAAGTCTATCAGGTTTAGGAGACATGAGCTGCCTTTTACAAACCTAAACTGGGTGGGGTCCAGAGTTTGGAGATTACCAATGTCATTGTTTATAAGTTCCATGATGATACATTCCATAGCCTTGCAGACCAGGCTCGTCAAGCTAATGGGGCGGTAGTTCGCGGGGTCCGTGGTGGCTTCCCCTTTGTGGAGCAGGATAACCATCTCTGTGCGCCATTCAGTGAACACATAGCCTGAGGTGAGGTACTTAGGTGGGGTGCCAGTTCATTCTGTAGTTCATGTAGAATGCAGCCTGGGATGTTGTCAGGGATGCTGTGTTCTTGGCTTTGGAGAGTGTGTTTTTTACCTGTGCAGCCGTGATTACAGGAACTTTGCATTCTTCCAGTATAGAGTTAGGCCCTTTAGGCGATGAGAGGGGGGGTAAAGCTAGCTCTGTACCTATCTGCCAGGATGTTGGTAGTATCAGTTGGTTCTGTATATTTAGTGCCATTGTGCTGTAACTCAGAGCAGATCTGAGTGTTGCCATTGAGACTCTTGACATAGCTATAGAATGTTTTGTGGTTGTCGTTAAAGTCAGTGGCAATTTTGTTTTTGTAACTAGCTTTGGAGGATTTTATGAGGGATCTCAGCTTCTTACTGAGACTGACCAGGGACTTCCTCCAATCATGGGATTTAACCCTTTTTTGCAACAGTTTATTTCTTCTGTTGTAGAGTTTGTTTATGGCAGGGGACCACCAGACTGGCTTCCTTTTTTTGGAGGATAGCATCTTAGTTCTCTTAGGGATTGCACAATCCATGCACTCACGTACGTGCTTATAAAGTGCATTTGTGTAGGATTCAGCAGTCATACCTCTATTGTCCATCAGTATGGGTGTCATGAAGTTTGTCACTTCTGTCTTAAGAAGCGTGAAGTTGGCTTTAGAAAATTTTTTTAAGGTGGTTTCCCTAATGGGGGGTGGGGGTGAGATGTGGATGTCTAGGGTGATTAGCTTGTGGTCGGATCTGACCAACAAGGAAGTGTGGAGCACCAGTTGCCCATGTTGGTAATGACCAGGTCGAGGATATTGCTGCCCTGGTGGGGGTGTGGATAAGTTGATCCAAGGCATTGGAATTTATGAATTCCAGAAAACGTTGAGCACAAGAGTTGGTACATGAGTAGTTTTCCCGGTTAATGGTGGGGTAGTTGAAATCGCCCATTATTAGGGTGTTAGGTTGTACCCTAATATTTTCCAGTGTATCAAGAAATGAGGAGTGGGAGTCCTGGGGCATGGTGGGGGATCTGTAGCAAGCTCCAATTTGGATTGCTGCCTTGCCCAGAGTTAGTTGCACTTGGATAATCTCGGATGCATTATGCTGAGCAACTAGCCTGGAGGTGTGGATATCCTTAATGAATATGGACACGCCTCCGCCTTTAGTGTTTCGGTCCAGGTTAGGTGGCCGAAAGGTGTGGTATGAATTATAGCCTGGGGTACTCTCTAGAGCCTTGAACCAGGTCTCTGTCGCTGCACAGATATCAATGTTCTCCATTTTAAGGAGTGCCTTGAGTGAGTGCAGTTTGATGTTTAGACTTCTAGCATTGAGTAGCACTACCCTCAGATTTTGCTTGCTTGTACCTGTTACGGTGGTGAATTTGTCATTTGAACCTTTCCTAAAAAAGGCACTATAGGGATGGCTAGAGCCTTAGCCAGTATCCGGAATCCCAGGGGTAACAGGTGCAGGCCGTCTCTGGTAAAGCATTGTGGTTTGTCGACCATGTCATTCCAGGCAGACAGATACTGGATCCCGTTTGAATGACACCAGAAGTTTAGCCAATTGTTAAAGTCAATCATTTTGTCCTTGTACTGTGGTATCATTCTGGATGATGGCAGGATGCTACTCAGGGCTGGGTCATACCTGCCTGGGCTACAAGATCAGACAGCTCCTCCATGCCCTTTTCATGTAGTCCAGGGAGGTACGTCTCAGGTCATTCACACCAACATGGACAATGACAGAGTCATATTTGTACTTGTTGCGGAGTGACCTGAGTGCATGCGTTATGTGGCAGATCCTGGCACCCGACAGGCAGCTGACAGTAATTTCTCCTTGTTTAGCCTGGTGATTAGAACATGATACAAATATGTCTTAATAGCTAGAATAAACTATAGGTCAGAAATTAAGATTTGCCAAATATACTTTGATTTGCATTCAGAAAGGATGCACTCTCTGTGTAAGATTGGTACACACTGTGTAAAGGTGTCGTTTAAAAAGGGTTTATATTTGGTACCAGAGTGTCAGTGCATTGCAATGAGGAAATGTTGATGCTTAAAAATGATTCAGAGACAGGGCCCTTGGTACACAGTGTGCAAGTGAGTTACAATGATGGAATGCAGATACACAAGAGTAATTCAAAGAATAATTATTAATGTGCAGTGTGTGACTTACACAGAGTGTAACATTGATACATATGAGGCATTCGGAGACATGGCTACTTAAACAAATATGTTTTGCTTTAAATGAATTTACTTGCACATGAGTGGAAAGGATACGTTTAAAGGGAAAGGGCAGCATATTCACAAACTATATATCTGGCAGGTAGTGTCTAGGATTAATGTTTTCTGTTGTTAAGGTGCTGCTTCCTTTTCTCAAGATACGAGACTTGATTCTTTTCACTTAACCAGACAGTGTTCCTGAGTCACCCCTGAAAAGGGACACCTGCTTCTAGTGGGCTTACCTCATTAATAAATGTCAGAAATAAAAACAAAACTAAGAGATACAAAAAGAGTAAAATGTATGCAATGGCAAATAGGTATTCGTAAAGAGAATAGCTACTCAGAAAAGCTGGAGCAACTGCTGAACCATGTTGCTGGTTATAGTGAAGGAAACAAAAGGATACTTAATTTGTTACAAAAGAAGGCAGAATTTAGGAAGGTGACTCCAAATTGGGCAGACACAGTGGTGCAGTGGTTAGCATTGCTGACTTACAGTAAGAGGTTCTCCAGTCCGATACTTGGCTAGGGTGCTTTTTGTGCGGAGTCTGCATGTCCTCCCTGCAGTTGTGTGGGTTTCCTCCAGGTGCTCTGGTTTCCTGCCACATCCTAAATACATGCTGCAGGTGGATTGGACACTCTAAATTGACCCTACGTGTGAGTGTGTGTGCCTTCTGTGGAAGGTTGGGCACCAGGCTGGCAACCTGACACAGTAAAACTCCACTGCCAGTCATTCTGTGGATCACTGTTCCAGTGTGGTGACCCCTAATGAGAAAAGCTGGAAGGAGAAGAAGACCAGACATGACTCCAAATTAGCAGGCAAATTAATTTCCTTTGAAACATTTTATTTACAATCAGTTCTCCACATGCCCATAAATGCAACTGGACCAGTAAAATTCCACATTTGTTCAAGCAGTTAGCAACAATAAACTTACTGCATATGCTAATAGCTTCATCAGAAGAAAATAAATACTTGCAAATGTAATAATTAAAACATCAGCTACAGTGCAAATTAATTACAGAGGAAACCCTTTATATAAATCTTTTTCATTCTCTACTCTGTTGTAGTAGTTTCATGTGAGAATTATTTCTTTGGTTAAGCATCTGGTGTGAGATGTACAAAAACATTCTTCTTCTTTCGGCTTTTCCTGGTTAGGGGTTGCCACAGCGGAACTTCGGTCTACTAATGATTGGCAGTAGATTTTTACAGTGCCAAAGTGCCAGCCCGACGCCCAACCTTCAACGAAGGCACGAGATCTACAAAAACATTAACAGCTATAAAACACAAGTAAACTAGAAAAACAGGAGGAATAAGGTAAGGGTAAAAGTTTAAGCCATGATTATAAAATATTTATGTCTGTATTACCTAACAGAATGACAATGTTCAGTGTGGAGGGTAGGTAAACATTTGACAACATTAATAGAACTATGATGATCCAGAAGGAAGCAGAATGTCAGAAAATGCCACTATTATTGATGAGACCAAGCAGACGTTTGGGCTGCAGTAAGAGGGTCCCTTTCCTCAGAGGGATTGATATCAGAGTATAGGCATACAGAAAGGACTAGGAGAATACTAAGAGAAATATCTGCTCTGGTAGAGTTTTTAGTTGAGTCTAGAACAGAAGGAAAGGGATTATTAATGGGGCATACAAAATATTACTTGATAACTATAAGAATGAATCAGAGGAAGAGAGACTGAAATGCAATTTACAAAAGAACAATGGGAGGACATCTGTATGGCTCTCAAGTATGTAACAAAGTCCAGAAGCTTTGAGATTTCTGCTTGGATCTTTTTGCATAAGTAGTTTTATACCCCAAACAGACATTAGAGAAACTTTCCTCAGAGAGATAGCAAAATGTTGGAGGTGTGATGGAAAATAGAAATGTAACTGGAAATATTTTTTGATAGTGTAAGAAGTTGCAGATTTAAAAACATTCCCTACAGAGTACTTTGTCAGAAATGTTGGGGGAACAAATGTCTGTAACTAACTGAGTTTGCTTCCTTTTCTATTAATGCATGTGTAACTGTGCAAAAAAAAAGGTAAGGGCAAAACTTGAGAGGTCAGAGAGAAGGTAAAGAACAGTTATGACATTTAAAAGTGGGCTTTGTCTAACAGGTTTTAGTGCAGAACTTTAGAGAGAGAGAGAGAGAGAGGATCATAGGAGGTTACTAGGCTAATGGCCCCAGAACCCTTTCAAACCCCCGAAATCTTTCAAGTCTATTCACGTTCAACCAATGTTCTTAAGGGTGTCTGGTTCAAGCAGACACTAAAAGCAGCACCTACTGCCTCTTTTCAAGAAGGACACAGGTGGAATCCGGGGTGAACTTCCAGTTATCCATCCAGTCATCCAAATCATGCTTAAATAGGGCCAACAAGGGGCTTTGTTTAACATGAATAGGAAACTTGTTCCAAAGGTGGGGTAATCTCTGTGAGACAAATCTGTTTCTCCAGCAAGTTCTGTTGATGTCACTGCTACTCAATGCTAGAAATCTAAATTTCAAAATGCACTCACTCGAGGCACTCCTTAAAATGGAGAACATTGATATTTGTGCAGTGACTGAGACCTGGTTCAAGGCTCCAGAGAGCACCCCTGCACTACCAGGCTATAACTCATATCAAACTTTTCGGCCATGTAACCTGGACCGGAACACCAAAGGCGGAGGTGTGTCCATATTCATTAAGGATATCCACACCTCCAGGCTAGTTGCTTAGCATAATGCAGCCAGGTTATCCAAGTTCAACTAACTCTGGGCAAAACTGCAATCTAAATTGTAGCTTGCTACAGATCACCCACCATGCCCCAGGATTCCCACTCCTCTTTTCTTAATGTACTGGAAAATATTAGGGTTCAACCAAACACCCTAATAATGGGCGATTTCAACTACCCCACCATTAACTGGGAAAACTACTCATGTACCAACTACTTCACTCAACGGTTTCTGGAATTCATAAACTCCAATGCCCTGAATCAACTTATCCACACCCCCACCAGGGGCAACAATATCCTAGATGTAGTCATTACTAACATGAGTGACTGGTGTTTCACACCTGAAGTCAACGCCTCATTTGTCTGATCTGACCATAAGCTAATTACCCTAGATATCCACATCCTGCCCCCACCCCCATAAAGGAAACCATGGTAAAAAAATTCTCCAAAGCCAACTTCATGCTTCTTATGACAGAAGTGGTGAACTTTATGAGACCCACACAGATGGACAATACAGTTATGACTACTGAATCCTACACAATTGCACTTTATAAGCACTTACATGAGTGCATGGATTGTGCTATCCCAAACAGAACCAAGACGCTATCCTCCAAAAAAAGGAAGACAATCTGGTGGTCCCCTGCCATAAACAAACTGTACAACAGAAGGAAGAAACTGTTGCAAAAGAGAGTAAAATCCCATGAGTGGAGGAGCTCCCTGGTCAGCCTCAGTAAGAAGCTGCGATCCCTGATAAAATCCTCCAAAGCTAGTTATGAAAATAAAATCGCCACTGATTCTAAAGACAACCACAAAGCATTCTATAGCTATGTCAAGAATCTCAATGGCAACACTCAGATCTGCTCTGAGTTACAGCACAATGGCACTAAATATACAGACATAACTGATATTGCCAACATTCTGGCAGATAGGTTCAGTGCTAACTTTACCTCGCTCTCACCCCCTAAAGAGCCCATCTCTATACTGGAAGAATGCAAAGTTCCTGTAATCACGGCTGCCCGGGTAAAAACCACACTCTCCAAAGCCAAGAACACAGCATCCATGGGACCAGACAACATCCCAGGCTGTGTTCTACATGAACTACAGAATGAACTGGAACCCCACCTAAGTACCATGTTCAATCATAGCCTCACCTCAAGCTTTGTGCCTGCTGAATGGCGCACAGCAACGGTTATCCCACTCCACAAGGGGGGAGCCACCACGGACCCCAGGAACTACTGCCCCATTAGCTTGATGAGCCTGGTCTGCAAGGCCATGGAATGTATCATCATGGAACTTATAAACAAAGACATTGGTAATCTCCAAACTCTGGACCCCACCCAGTTCAGGTTTGTAAAAGGCAGATCATGTCTCCTAAACCTGATATACTTCTTTGAAGCAGTCACCAAAGCCGTAGACAAGGGTAAGGTGGTTCACACAGCCTATCTAGATCTTGCCAAGGCTTTCGACACCATCCCCCACTCTGGAATTTTAGATAAACTCACTAAACTAGGTATAAATCCCTATGTTACAAGATAGGTTGCCAACTGGCTCACTGACAGAACCCACACTGTGAAAGTAGCAGACTCCAAATCAGACTTCAGACAAGTGACAAGTGGAGTACCACAGGGTTCAGTCCTGGGTCCTCTCCTGTTTGGTATCTACTTCTCTGAAGTACAGGCTAACACAGAAGGTCTTTGGCTAATGAAGTTCGCAGATGACTGCAAACTAGGAGGCATAATCGAAACTCCTAACGATGTGGACATCCTACAAAAGGGCCTCACTGAGACAGATGCCTGGTGTCAAAGCCATGGCCTCAAACTCAATGCCAAAAAGTGCATTGTCATTCCCTTTGGTAAAAACTCTGTACCCATGAACTACAACATAGGTGGTAGTATACTTAACACTGAAAGTGTGATAAGAGACCTTGGGACACAGGTGGACAGTAGTCTCTCCTTTGATAATCACATCACCACAGTAGTCAGGAAATCTTTCTACATGGCACACCTCACCACAAAAAGTTTCTCATCCAGAAAAAAAGAGGTCATTGTTCCCCTCTACTCATCACTCATTAGACCCATTATAGAGTACAACGCCCATTTTGGTATGTACCTCACAAGACATCTACAACAACTGGAAAGGCCGCAGAAATACCTCACAAAGAGGATTACTGGCCTCAAACAGATGTCCTATGCCGACCGTCTCAAAAAACTCCAGCTTTACTCCGTCGCATATCACCTACTCAGAGGCGATCTCTGCCTAACATTCAAAGCTATGTCAAACCCAGAGCTGTTGGACATGCTCCACTTAAAGAAATCCCAATCCCTCCGAGCTACATGCTCTAGGGACCTAAACCTTGTCACCACAATAAACAGAACATGCCGGAAGGATAGATTCCTGTCCCAGAGACTTCCCATACTCTGGAATAAACCACCTATCTATATCAAACAAAGCTCCTCATTAGCACTCTTAAAGAAAAATCTTGATGATTGGATGGGAAATAGGAAATTCACCCCGGGGATCACCTCTGTGGCTCTGCTCGACAGTGGCACAGGAAAATAATTTTCTTGGGAGGCAAAAGCCAGGGTACCTTTTTGGCTGGGCTTGTATAGGCCCTAGGGCTGATAGCCTAGTACCTACCTATGAACCTATGAACCTATAGCAGGTTAAGGTCCTTTGAGTGAGTGAACTGTGTGCCATTTGACTTGTGAATGTGCAACATTTCCATTAAAACTGGGTCAGAGATTGCTTTATATGCAAGGCACAGGTCACCTGTAAGCAGTCTGTATGACACAGTTCTACATGTAACCCATACCCAGGGAGGTACATTTAACATGGTAGGCTTATCTCAGTCAACACAGACAGTAATGCAACAATTTATGTATCATTCACTGAAATGTTCTCACAAAATTCACTGTGCAAAGCAGATGACTTGTTTTAACATCTGCGTCCATTATTTTGAGGATGCAGTCAAGATGTTGGAGCAACCCAAGGAGGAGAGGATCAAGCAGCTAGAAGGCAGCTCTCTCTCCTTGCACTGAGTGTATGTGGTTCTCCCTATATGCAAAAACCTCCCTTGGAACAGAGTTATAGTTAACCCAAGACAATGAAGTTAGTATTAATGAAAAAGCTGTAATAGTTCTGAAGTGGGAGAGTGGGTATACATTAGTTTTAATGAAGAGGATCGGAAACAAATGGATACACAAGCAAACAAGCTGGCAGGGCACAATTATATACCTATTTCTACAGCAATGTGTTCAACACTGTCCTTTTTGTGCTGTCAATATATAGGTTATCCGTCTCCCAAAATAACTTCTGTGTTAACATACAGGTGTACAGCCTGGAATACTGCCCCACTTTAAATAAATTTACCAGAGCACCTCCTGCAGTACATAATACATGGGCATACAACCTGTCATGTTCTGCACCCTTTAAATAAAATAACCCCTCCCAAATACTTACTGCACTATTAAAAAACCAAAAAGCAGCAAGCGTATGAAAATGTTGGTTGCCTCTTCAATCACTGACCAGCATATGCATAAAATAATTTTATTGTGAGTGCTTTTGAAGGGATCTGTGTCCCAACTTCATCAAACCCCTCCCAAATACTTACTGTACTATTGACAAGTATAGGCTGTACATTGCCACTGTGCTATGTATTCTATATGCTGTAACACCCTAGAATACACATTCTTCCCCAACAATGATCAATGCGACACTGAAACAAATGTATTGATCTGCTGCTTGATATGCCACTGACTACATATCAGCAGATGTCAACTTTTATATCTGAATGGGGAGCTGTGCCTCCTATGGCATAGCTGGCTTACAGTAGAGAGGATAGCTCTGAATCTTACCCTCTGCACTACTGTCCTGCATGTATAACCATTAAATCAGTGTAACTCAGTTACACAATCAGCATCAGACTTTCTAAGTAGAAACTGAATATCAGATTTGTATTATGAACACCATTTGTTAGCATTTCAACAAGTCAAACACTGTTGCTTCCCTTTAATAGTCTGTGTTTATCAGCTACCAGAGCCTTTTGTGATTGTATAGCTAGAATGATTAAACTGATCTTGAGACACTATTGGCAACCAGTCTGACATACTAACTTCAGTATTATAAAAGCAACGGATCCAATGTTGCTCAAGGTTCTCCATATCTTTTGTGTTTTTAATACTATGACAGGAATGGATCCCGTTCCTAAGTTAGGGTATAATTAAAGTTCTTGAAATTAGTATTGTTTCAATCTTTGATGTCAGCCAAAAGTGCTTTTGCAGCACCCTCAATGTGCCCAGAATTGACTCCTGCAATTCCTATAGAGTTACATGTATTGGTAGCATATCTAAATATGACTGTAGATTTTTTTTATTAGACTCATTGCTCGGTTTAATTTCTCCAAATCTTTTTGGTTTCTAGTATCATGACGGGAATGGCCCCTATTCCTACATCAAAGTATGATTAAAATTTGTGAAATTAGTATTGTTTCAGTCTTTGATATTAGACAAAAGTGCTCTTCGCAGCACCCACAATGTGCCCAAAAAAAATTACTTCTTCTGCAATTCATACAGAGTTACATGTATCGGTAGCATATCTAAATAAGACTGTAAATTCTTTTTTATGAGACCAGTTGCTGCTACTACTATTACATCCTTCCTCCACATTGCCCTCATTTCTGCCTGCAAATCCTGGTATTTTATGACTTTGTGTCTCTCTGTGTATAAAACACTGTAATCACTGGGTGTAGCAATTTCTATGATCAAAGCTATTTTTGTCTTCTTTTCATGGACTGCTATTCTTGCATCTATTTTTTGAACTTTTGGTAATGGGTGATCCCAAGACTGACTTATCAGAACAATGTGCAGAAACCAACATCAGGAGACTTAATAAAACGGCAGATGTGGTCTAGTCTCCATGAGACCATTACTGCAAACTGAATTCTCTATAACTTATATTTAGCACATGACTTCCTAATCACTTCTTCTTTTTTTCGGCTTTTCCCAGTTAGGGGTCGCCACAGCGGAACTCCGGTCCGCTAATGATTGACAGTCGATTTTTATGCTGCTGAGGTGCCAGCCCGATGCCCAACCTTCAACGAAGGCATGCCCATTCACGCATGTCTTTCGAAAGCCACTCAACCGCGGGGAGGACATGCAGACTCCACACAGAAGGCGCTCCAGCCGAGAATCGAATGGGAGAACCTCTTGCTGTGAGGTGACAATGCAAACGCTGCACTGCCGCTGCTTATACATGACTTCCTAATCACTGGTGTTAACTTATTATTATTTAAATGTATACACCCCATATCTAACATACCCCCTTTAAAGGTAAACTCTACATATATATTTATGTGGGGCATGCATTATATTAAATTGCTAACTGTAAATTTACCTTATCACTATACTAAGCATATCATGGAATATATACATCAGAATTAACTTTTTTGCATATTGAAGGTCAGTTTTACTAACAATCCTTTTACTTGTTACAATCCATCAGAAATCTGTAACAGTGCATATATCTGTCTTCTTTCTTCAGCAGTGTACCACATCTGGAGATTTTAACAGGAATATTTGCACCAAATATGTGATCTAGCTTTGGTGATAGTATTTCCTGTACAACAGCTTCAATTGTAAATGCAGCTTCAGGAATTTCTCTCTCTCCCTTTCTGTGCAGTTGTTAACCACCACAGGTTTTACGTGTTTATTTTCTTCCTGTGGGCTTGATTGTGATGCTTTTAGCTACTCATCTTTTTGGATAATTTCCTAGACCTTTGACTTGGAGATGATTCTTTTGTATAGATATTTGTGATTTCTTCTGCATTCTGGCACAAAATCACAATGGATACACCCCATATCTAACATACCCCTTTTAAAGGTAAACTCTACATATATATTTATGTGGGGCATGCATTATATTAAATTGCTAACTGTAAATTTACCTTATCACTATACTAAGCATATCATGGAATATATACATCAGAATTAACTTTTTTGCATATTGAAGGTCAGTTTTACTAACAATCCTTTTACTTGTTACAATCCATCAGAAATCTGTAACAGTGCATATATCTGTCTTCTTTCTTCAGCAGTGTACCACATCTGGAGATTTTAACAGGAATATTTGCACCAAATATGTGATCTAGCTTTGGTGATAGTACTTCCTGTACAACAGCTTCAATTGTAAATGCAGCTTCAGGAATTTCTCTCTCTCTCCCTTTCTGTGCAGTTGTTAACCACCACAGGTTTTACGTGTTTATTTTCTTCCTGTGGGCTTGATTGTGACACTTTTAGCTACTCATCTCTTTGGATAATTTCCTAGACCTTTGACTTGGAGATGATTCTTTTGTATAGATATTTGTGATTTTGTCTGCATTCTGGCACAAAATCACAATGGAGGCTTAGATAACTCACTGAGACAGCACATGTAGTCCACTCTACATGAGATCTATACTGCAAACTGAATTCACTGGAATGTTTGTGTCCCATGTGACTTTTTTAATCACTATAGTTATCTCACTAGCATTTAAAGGTATATGTCCCATATCTAACATTAATGCCAGCAAAATATGTGTTAACATTAATTTTTACAGTGAGACTAAACAATATTTAAATATTTTTCTGGAAAGATGCATCTTCCCCCAGCACTAGGAGATCTACACTATCCTTTTTGAGAATGTATAATATCCCTAGGAAAATGGTACCCCTAGAAGAATACAAGAATGATGGCTGTCACAACCACAGCTATTCCATGAACCTCCATCAGTGAGCTACATCCACTCCTTATATGCCCATTGCAAAAGACATCATAGCTTGGTGAATAGGATATCCTTTCAGTCCCCTCCAAAATTAGTCACCAGTTAAAGCCTTTCAGGTCAGTGCTTATAATCTGTAGTGCTTACTTACATTTCTCATTCATCTGTCATCTCTTAATGTGAACAGAGAGCTATGCTGGTCACTGACTTGTATTCGCAGTCCTCCCAGAGCACAGTTATGGACTTATTCAGTGGACAATGAGGAAGGAAATGAGCATATTCATGAATAATCAAAAATAATGTTTGTTACATATTAGTCTGTGCAAATTATACATGTATAGCATCCATCTTATTCGAGTGATATTCACTTTGAAACCCACATGGGGAAATAATAAGTGGTTTATAAATTATGGGCATTTTTCTAAAGAAGTCACCCCAGTCATATAAGTTATGGTCATTTTACTAAATAAGTCACCCCCAGTTATGTCCAATAAGTAAACATCTTATAGGTGCTATGAAGGTCCCTATGAGTACCTTTATCATCAGTGGCTTTACATGTGTTTGCTCAATCTGAGCTAAATTTCTAATAGACTCTTTTTGTAAAGAGTATGTAAAAATAATATAAGGAGTTGTACATGAAGGTGCTCCAGAACACATGTACAATTCATTATACACCATGCTGAAGCAAAGTTTGAGTTTGAAGTAGGATAATTTATATGTTGAACATATATGATTTATTGCCGTACCAAAAAACTTCCGGACACCACCACGACAATGGGGTACTTTGTAACAAGGTTTCCAAACTCAACCACAGCAAATACAGTACTTTTTGACTCAAGAAATTTTCAAACACCACCATGACAATGAAATACTTTGTAGCAAGAGTTCCAAACACCACCACGGCAAATACGATACTTTTTAACTCTTTATTGCACCATAAAAATATAACAAAAGCTTCATGTAAGTGCTTTCGGGTTATACCAAACCCTTCATCAGACAAATAGTTATCTCACACAATGCAAACATTTAAATATCAGAAATTGGCGCCAGAAATCCACCTTAAAGAGATACTATTTACTAGTATCAGTATAAAAAACGCTTACCTATATCATCTCATTCTTAGCATATGCTTAAATATATATTTATATTAAAAATATATTTATATTAAAAACAATGTTAAAACAATAATTAAACAAATAAATACATGAATAATAAACACTATATAAAATAAAATAGACAATCGTATATCAATTCAGATTATAATATAAAAGACATGAATTATTTAATAATATCTATTCATACTATACATATTTAGCCTATTCATTATCTATTGTAACCTATATGCCTATATAAATATAGATATAGAGTATGTTATATAAAATGAGAAGTGAAAATAGAAATAAATAAATAAATACATATTTCTGTTGTTATAATGAATAAACAAATATGTGCATGTAAATAAATAAAAAAAACATATCTCTAAACAATAAAGCACTTTGAATATATATATGGTGATAATATATCATGGTTTATGTTTCAATGGTCTATTACTCAGAAATGGCTTAACTGTTGTCCTATCATTTAAACCTTTTCCTTTATCTGATTGCATGCAAATGATCTATCTATTTTCTTCCTGCTCTGTAAAGTTTTTAATATTGCCTAATCTACTGTTTTTTACAACTATTTCTATGACCATAAATTTAAATTTATGATCCATCCCATTATTTAACACATGTTGAGCTAGTGCATTAGTTTCATCTTCATGGTTTATTGCATAAATATGTTCTCTTACCCTCTCTCTCAATGTTTTACTAGTCTTACCTATGTAGAAGCAATAACATTTCTGACAACTTGCTAAATAAACTATATCTCTAGTTCTACAATCGGCATAGTGCTTAAAATAATATATTCTCTTTGTATCTGGATGTATAAATTTATCAGTTATATATGATTTATTGTCCAAAATAAAGGCTTCTTGTAAAACAAGGCTGTGGTGCAAGAAGATGGCTAAATGTGCAATATCAGAGAGTGACTATAAGCAATATTAGAATGTGCATATAGACCAACATAAAACATCATCATATCAATATCAGCCATTAGCCTATGATTAGTGAAGGGATACCAGTATCAATCATGAAATAAGTCACATTGTTATAATGTAATAGGCATAGATACCTACTCATGACATATACTATAACATTAACATAAGTATCAGAAAAGTGTGAAGGCATGAATTCTGAGATTTGTATAACATTAAAAAGTGCAGTCAGGGACAAAGATGGCTGCCATTCTGTAGACACTGTACATCTACAGCTCTCCAGATACTCGGAATAAAAATCAACCCTGAGATTATACTACAATATGTTTTGCATTAATCGTTGGATATAACTATTCTACTACAATCAAACATTGCCTGAGAGGTAAAAGAACAGAAGGAAACTAATTAAATTTACAGGATTAGAGCTGATTGTTTGCCTGACTCTGAAAAGAGTATTAAACAAAGGATCTGTCTGACTTCTGTTTCACGATGTCAAAAGAGGAAAAAAGCATGGAAACAACAACAACTAAAACCAAATTATCAGCACTACAGTCACCAGAAAAAGATTCAACAATCAAAAGACAGAAAACTGTAAAACAACAGGAACTTTTAAAAACTGGAATGACAAATAAACCGGATCAACTGGCTAACATGGAAGACATCAAAACTGCTTTGTTGCCCATACAAGAAGCTTTAAAAGGACTTTCAAACCAGGTACTTTCTTTTGGTGCCACATGCAGTCAAATTCTTGAAAGGATAGAGAAATCAGAAGCTAGGATATCCGAAAATGAGGACAGAATAACATTGCTTACAAAAAAAACAGATATTCATGACCTGGACATTCAATCTATGCAAAACAAGATTCTGGACTTGGAGGCAAGATCCAGAAGGAACAACATAATTATCAGAGGAATTCCTGAAACTATTAAATATAATGATTTAATGTCTACCATTATACAAATACTGGAAATATTGTTCAAGGACGCTGATATGGCTAAGCAAATTGTTATAGAAAAAGCCCATAGAGCTCTCAGGGAAACACAAGCCTCAAATATTCCTAGACCGGTTTATGTCAAAATTCTTAATTACCAGGATGTAAATAAAATAATTCTAACTGTTAAAAAGAATGGAGGTTATGTTATGTAGCAAAATAATAGAGTTTCTATGGGACAAGATTTACCATTGCAAATAAGACAAGCCAGACAAGCATTAGCTCCATACTGCAAGTTCCTTATTGAAAAGAATATTAAATTCCAGATGAAATATCCTAACACATTAATTTTTACAGTTGATGGATCCAAATATTCCATTTCTACAAAAAAAGAAGCAAAACTTACCTTTTTGAAGATTTTCAAATCCCTCCCAACTTTGGAAGCTTAACTGGAACATTCAGTCTGTTTACAACAACGTGGATACTGGGATTCCATGCCTACTATACCTCGAGGCTCCAAAATCCTTTGTTTGTTCTTTCTTCTTCACCAGGCCCTTTGGTTAATAATTAACTAGTTTTTTTTTTGCAGGTCCAGCTTGTTTACGAAGATTCCACGAACTTTTTACAGCTTCTACAAACTGTGTTCCTTTGTGAGGCAACAGGAAGTCCTTTAGATGCTGCTGAGGGTCCGCTTTCGTTGTGGCACATCCGGAAGTCCGTCCGCATAATGGTTCCCCCTTCGCGAATTCGAAGACAGGATTTCATGACCAGGAAGTAGATAGAGTGCTGTGGAAGAAGTGGAACCTACTGGGAACGTAAAACAAGGCTTCGTGGACTTTTAATGTATGTTTTAACTTTATTTCTGTAAAAAGGAATGTGAATTCATTCAGGTAGGATTTAAACTGTATATTAATGTAGTGATTAAAATGTGTCATTTAATTAATATGGTAGAAGTAACATAAAGTTACCATAGTTATTCTATTTTCCTAGGTAGTTTGCCTGAATGTGGATGTACCAGTAATATTGTATTGTACTGCAATATTTATTCTCCTGCTTTTAGATTGTGTTTTAATACTGTAAATGTTTAGATACAAAGGGGTTTTAATGCTGGGTTAGTTAGTAACTTAAAAACACATAATATATCCTGGTATTCCTAGGGAAATTGAAGGTTATTTTTCTGATGTGGTTCTGAATGTTTTGGGAACTGTGCTATTTAGATATTGTTTATATATTTAGATATAGTATATGTTAAGCATAGTTAATGCTACTTGTATTCACCAATGCTGCTGTCATCACAATGTTAAATAAATTAGATTAGATAAGCAATGTCAAATTAATGCTTTAAATATAAATTAAACATATAGTGTATTATTTTGAAGTCAATAACATTACTGTTTAATAGGAGTACTGTCATATATCTGTTTAGGTTAGATTTAAATAAGATAATTAGATATTCTAGGGTAATATAACCAAATTATAGAACTAATAATATATGTTAACTATTAGAGAGGTAGAATAGTAATTTTACATGTAAGGAATATCATTTGTGTTAACTAAATAATGTGTTCAAGAGCTGTAGATAGATATCAGTGTTTAGTAGGGAATGTTTTGGTTAGGTTTTGTAGAGTTAGATGTAGTTATTATAGGTTTTTTGCATGTTTTTAGTGTGTTATTTTGTAAGAGAAAGAACAGTTATTTAGTAATGATGTGTACCAATAGAAGTTTATACAGTGTAAAAAACCTATGTTTGTCCTGGTCCAGGGGAATAGTGGATAGGCACTGGTTAGGGATAGGACATCAAGATTGCTTCCAGATATTATATACTGTGCTAATACATCTGAATCTAGTATCGTCTTTCAATTTTAAAATATACTTTAAAGTTTTAAAAATCTTAGTATGTGGATAATAGACTCATGGAATGTTAAAGGCTTCCAGAATTTGAAAAAAAGGAAATTATTTTTTCATTTACTCCTCCAGTCAAAAGCATGTTTTATTTTGTTACAAGAAACCCATTTGACTAACGACCAATGGACTGCCCTTAAAAATAAGAAATGGATCAGAGAGGTGATAGCTTCAGAAGGGACAACTAATAGTGCAGGGGTGGCGATTATTATTAAAAGTCAGTACCAAGAGAAAATCCTAGATTTTAAAATGGACAAAGAGGGAAGATGGTGTTATGTGATTCTTGTATCCAAACTTTACGATAAACCAGTGATATTTCTTAACATATATGCCCCATGTACCAACCAACAATGTTTCATAACATCACTTTATTTTATCCTGAATCAATATAATAATTACTATATAATAATAGGAGGTGACTGGAATACATACCAAGACCCTAAATTAGATAAATCAAGCTCCCATAGGTCCTTTAATAACCAAGCAGTGATAGCACTACAAGAATTTAAAACAGATTTTAAATTATATGATCCATTTAAATACAATAAGAATCAAAGGAATGCAAATAACTTTACATTTTATTCAAGTTGTCATAAAATGTGGTCCAGGATCGACTTTTTTCTAATTTCAGATGCACTAATGTTTTTTGATCCTTATATATATATATATATATACAAGCTCGATATTTGTCGGACCATACTAGGATCACATTAACTTTCAATAAGGACACTAGTCATAAGATACGCTTTCGAGGTTATAATTGGACATTAAATCCATATCTATTGCATAAAGAAGATGTAATAAAAGAAGCTCAGGAGTTCTTTAACCAATTACTAGCTAATCTTTCGGAACACCGTCATCCTCCTGACATAGAATGGGCAACTACCAAAACACAAATTAGAGGAATGTTTCTCCAAAAGGCTACTTTTTATAAGAAATTACAAGTGAGAGACATACAAGAATTGGAAACTAAAATTAAATTACTGGATCAGGATCTAATTGGGAATTATAGTAAACAAACTGAAACGGAGTTATTAAAATGTCAGAAGGACCTTTTTTTATTACAAAACAGTAAATTATCATTTTATGAGCAGAAAATGTTGGTAAAATACGCCAATCACATACAGACCCCTTCAAAAGCACTAGCACGTATTATTAATCAATCGAAACTACCTTCTCAAATCTCTGAAATACACTTTAACAATAAAACATATACCAACACTGAAGATATCATGAAGGCATTTGAACTAATATTTTCACAAGTATATGGTGAGCAACAGGAAGTAAATATAAATAAGAGTAATAATGATTTTCTGCAGAAAATTATCTTTCTGAAGATTGGTGATGAGCTTCATATGAACTTAGTTAAACCAATTTCTTCAGAGGAGATAACTGATGCAATTAAGAAGTTGAAGCCATATAAAGCTCCGGGACCGGATGGTTTGACCACAGAATTCTATAAAACTTTTAGTGATATATTGGGAAAATACTTCCACAGGTATTCAACTATATAACTAATAATAAAATTACTGACCCGCACTTTAATGCTTCGAAAACTATTCTTATACCGAAAGAGAATACTGATTTACATAACCCGGATAATTATAGACCTATTTCACTTTTGAATATAAATATGAAAATTATGACATCGATTTTGGCTAATAGATTGAAGAAGGTAATTAACCTGATAATATCAGATGAACAAGCCGGTTTTATAAATGGCAGACAAACTACAGATAATACGTTATCACTTCATACACTGATTTCTTATGCCACTCACAGGAACTTTAATGCATATGCACTCATAATTGACGCACAAAAAGCTTTTGATAGAGTGAACCTAGAATGTTTGTTTGATATTTTAGCATGTTTTAATATACTGCAACAATTCATTTTAACTTTAAAAAAACTATATAATAATCCTTATACAAATCTAGTTATTAATAGGAATCTCTCAAAAAGAATTCAAATTAAGAATGGTACCCGTCAAGGATGTCTGTTATCTCCTATATTATTCAATTTATATTTAGAACCATTATTTCTACATATCAAACAAAATATTTATCACAATGCTCCAATAATTTATGGTACGAAGATTTCCATGGCTGCTTTTGCGGACGATTTGAATATTTACTGCACAACACCGGTTTCAGATATTAAGAAAATATTAAAAGATGTGGAAGACTTTGCAAAAATATCTAATTACAAAATAAATTTAAAAAAAAACAAGGTATTCCCATTAAAGATGCCTACACCCTTCTCGCTTTTACCATTGGTAGGGCAGGTAAAATCCGAAGAAAAAATAAAATATTTAGGGGTTGTTTTTTCAACAGATAATAGAGACTTTTACGTAAATAATGTTAAGTTAATTTGGGAACAGATAGTCTCTGGTTTAAAAAGATGGGATAATCTGAAATTACCAATAATGGCAAAGACCTCAATTATTAAAATGAACATACTTCCCAGAATATTATATATCTTTAGAGCTACTCAAGTTCAAATTTCCAAGAAATTCTTCAAACATCTTCATACAGAATTAGCTAGATTTGTATGGGAACCTAGAAAAGTTAGGATATCTTATGACAAACTGATGACTCTGAAAAATAGGGGTGGGTTGGAACTACCAAACTTTGAAACATATTATTTAATAATAAATGCTAATAGAATTCTAAGAGTAGTTAACTTTGATAGGATCAATTCGAAATGGGCTCCTAAGTGGTTGATTCTAAATTATAAACATGTTGCTGGTCTGGGTATTAATTGTAAGGCATTACCTTTTTTAAACAAAGATACCCTTAAAATGTACGCTTTGATGGAGCATATCAAAATATATATAATATCAGTACAAAGTCTGTTTAACTCACTAAATCTTTTACAATATATGATGATGTTTCAACCATTTCACAAAAACCCGAATTTGAAAATTGGTAATCAGTTGATAGACCTTAAGAAATTCCCACTTATAAGTAATTTAACCATACTTGATTTATATCCCTTTCTAGGTATCTCAATACATAACATACTAAGAGAGATGGATCTCCCTAACTCGTATTTAATTATAATAAGACAGTTAAAGGACTTATCAATAAGCTATTTTAGTAATAGGAATTTTAAAATTAAAGAAGAAGATTTAAACATTTGCCTAAACTTATGGCAAACCTTAACACAGGAATGTAAATATATAACAGCGTCATATAGTTTGATGAAAGAGGTGAAATATAATAACCAAATACTTTTATCGAAATACTGGAAGGAGAAATTGTTAACGATTGAAGATAGTAAAATAGTGAGAGCAATTAACTTAACCTTAAAATCAGTGTCCCTTCAGAAGTTATTATTTACTCAGTTGATGATATTTAATAATGCGTATTATATGCGTCTCACTTTATATAAATTTAACTCAAAAAACTCACCCAAATGTCCATATTGTATAGATCAAACGGCTGACCTTTTACACATGTTCTGGAGTTGTAAATGTATTTTTAAACTCTGGAATTCTTTGAAATTCCAACTACAAAAAATGGGATATCAACAGTCTACACTCTCTTGGGAGTTTATGATTCTGCATATTCCGCCAACTAATTTGGATAGATCCCAAAGGATCACACTTGTAAATATTTTTTTGTTAATGAAGCTGTATATTGCTACAAATTGGTTGAATCCATCCCAGACTTCATGGGAAAATTTTAAGAGTGTAGCGATAAAACATATCCTAGCACATAAATTATTAATTAGTGATCATAAGAAAAGTGTAAATAATACAAAAATATGGGAGCAAATCTTTAACATTGTCTTAGCTTAAGGTTCCATTCCACTTTTCTCCGGGAAGTACAGACTAAATATGGAGTTGTCTATAGACAAGCCTTATATTGATACTAGATTTTTACTCTTTTTTTTTTTTCTCTGTAATATCTATTTAGAAGTGTATAGTTATGTATAATGACTCTATGTAACTGTTGGAAGCATTCATGTATATATTGTAAATAGGTTGTAGTATTGTATTAATATTTAGATAAAAAAAGGAAAAATAAAGAATTATTATTGAAAAAAAAAAGTGCAGTCAATAGCACAAATTTAGTTTTTGTAAGTATTTCCCCACAGTGACTTTTATTTGGGTGGCAGATTAACAGGTTTCTCTTATGAACTGCTTAAAAGATGCACAGGCAGGAGCTATGCATGTGAAAATATCTTTGTCTCCCTGAGTTGCACAAAGCAAACATTAACAATCCAGGGATGACACTTTGAATTGTTTGGAAATATATTTTGAGCATAACAGAAGTATCTCTCATGCTACTGACATCACATGTGTTACCCACAGCATATGTACGATTTGGTTTACATTCAAAACTTGGAAACTGCAATGGTCAAATGGCATGTGGTCGAATGGCAGTTTTCAATTCAGCAGAATGTCGAACCAAAATATATCAACTACACAACAGTAAACGGGTAGTGTAATTCAAGTATTTGGGTTCAACATTATGCAGTGAGATTGCGGTTCAGTGAGGAACAGGGAATTAGCCCATTTCCTCACTATAGTATGATTTTGAAGTTGGTATATTTAATGTGTAGTGGGTGTTGAGGGTGCAGCCTTCCACATGGGGGGGTGCAGGGGCGTAGTCCCCCTGTGAAATAGTACAATTAACTTACCGTTGACTGTAGAATGTAACTGTACGTTAATGTGCATAGCAGGAGGTGAGTGAAGTCACCTCCTGCTATGTCAAATACATCGAACTACGGATGTCGATGTATTTATTTTCGCATTGGTTGGTGTTTCTAAATTCCGAATTCAGCATTTTGGGTTGACATTCTGAATGGTTGACTGAAGTGGATTTGGAATTTCAATAGTAAACCATATGATTTTTGTAGTCATACCTCTGCATTCATCATTAACACCCCCCTTTTTCCTGTTTTCTACATAGGGCTAGGGTGTTGCATCAACAGTCACCATCTCATTCTATTCAGTGCCACTCTCCTATCTTCTTTGTCATTCATGCCTGACTGTCACAGGTCTTCTCTCACACAGTCTGTCCACCTCTTTGCTGGACACCCTTGTTTCCTCTTGCCTTCTTCCTGTCTGTCACAAATCTTTTGCTTTTCTGCAAGTACCCAAACCACTATAATCTGTTCTCTTTGGCCTTTTCTGAAATTGGAGCTACTCTGGCTTCTGCTCTGATATCCTCATTTCTTTATCTGCCCACCACTGTGCATCCTACCACCCATCTCAGTCACTTCATCTTCATCACCTCAAGCTTCTGAACCTGCTCTGCCTTTACTGCCTAGGTTTCTGTGCCATACAGTAGTACTTGTTGCACGACTGTTTTGTGTACCTTACTTTTCAGCTTCATTGGTATTCTTTTCTATACAGTACACCTGATACTCTGTGCCACTTGGCTGCAATCCCTCTGATTCTAGCTTTGACCTCCTCATTCAGACTTCCCTTCTCCTCTAACACCCTTCCCAAATATCTAAAGCTGTAAACCTGCTCCACTATTTTCCCTTCTATCTCAATTTTGATTTCTCTCATTTGCTGCCATTACAACTCTCTTATCTGTACACAGATTAATCACATGTGCCTTCAGTTTTGCAATACATTCTCCTATCCTTTGTTGACATTCTTGCTCAGAGTCTGCCTATAATGCCACTTTATCTGCATACAACAACTTTGTTGATCTCTCTCCTCCAACCTGTTTGCTAATGCAGTCCATCACCAGTATGAACAGCTGTGGGTTCAGAGCTGAACCCTGATGCACACCCACTCCCACTGGAAACCCCTGTGTGAGACCAAACACTGTTTGTACTTGAATCAGTGGGTCCTTGTACATAGCTTGCACTAAATCTACCAGTGTTTCTGGGATTTGAATCACTGTAGACTGCCAAAACCAGCTTTCATGGGACTTTGTCATATGCTTTCTCCAAGTTTGGGAATGACCAGTTGGACTCTTTCTTCATCTCCAGCTTCTAATCAACTATATGTGTCACTGCAAGCATTGGGTCAGTTGTGCTGCATCCTGATCTGAATCTAGACTGCTCATCTCCCATCTTACTCTTTAGTACTTTGCGTATTCATTTATCAGTCACCTTCTCCAGAAAGTTTAATACCTCTGTACTGGCAAGTTTGTGAATATCCCCTTTGTTCTTCAATACTGGGACTAGCATGCTTATTTTCCATTCATGTGGGATTCTCCTTTCTTCTCACACTGCTATGAGTACTCCCAGGAACCATTTTCTTGCACCCAACGATTTTATCATACATGTTGTAGCCTCATCTGAGGCTGCTGCCTTCCCTGACTTCATTTTCCTTAGTGCTGCTCTTACTTATTCTATGGTTGGGCTCCTCCTCTTCTATCAATGTAGGCTGTGTCTGGGGCAGTGCAACTTCTGTGGGGCTTTCTTCATTCAGAAACTGCTAGAAGCACTCGATCCATCTGCCGTTGATGCCCTGTGGACTGGTGAGCAGGTTGTTGTTGGCATCCCTTATGAAGTGTGTCTGACTATCTTCTTTATCTTTCTGTCTTTGCCTTGCAACCTGAAATAATTTCTTTGTGTCATCTACTGAGTCATTTTCCAGAAGCTGGTGCAATGCCTCTGATGCCTTGGTGTTTGCTACTGTAACTCCTTTCTTAGCCTCTTTGTTAGCCAACCAGTATTTCTTCCTAGCCTGGTCCATCTTTTCTATCTCACACTTTTTCCTGCACTCCTTCTTTCTCTTGATGACCATCTGGACTACTGCATTCCACTACCGGTTTTATTTATATACCTTATTTCAATAATTAATTCAGCCGCATATCTGTTTTGCAGTCTTCACACATGCTGTTTTAAGGCACTGCCATTCTTCTTTAACTCCACCTATTCTCTGTTCTTCTTGAGATGGTAGAGCTCTGACTAATTCCTTGAAATGCTGTGCTTTCTCTCCAGTCAACTTCCAAGTCTTCTGCCTTATCTTTGGTGACCCCACAGCCTTCTCTGACTAATGCTTGCAGCTGATTGTGGCAACCAGTGGTTTATGCTATGGGCCAACTGTTTCACTGAATATAATTTTTGCAATCATTGATTCTAACCAAGTGCCCTTTCCTTACTAGGAGGAAGCCTATACAAGTTGCATGTTGGCTGCTTTTGTATGTGATCTTGTGACTGTATGTCTTTCTGAACAATGCATTGGCTACTATTAAGCCATTTATCAGGCAGAACTCTAGAATGGCCTCTCCTTCTTTATTCCTGTTCCCCGCACATGTGGATCCAGACAGTCCTCATATCCTGTTCTGTCTACTCCATTATCTGCATTCAGGTCACCCATTATCAACAACAATTCACGTTGTCCTAGTTTATCTAGTAGGTCCTGCAACTGCTCTGTGAATGCACTGTTTTCCTCAGTATCACAACCCTGTTTTGGAGCATAGGCTGAGATTATGACTATTCCCCTATCAATAGGCTGGAGTCTGATTGCCATGAGTCTGTCACTAATTCTGATAACATCCCTCCCTGCCTTCAGGAGCCAATCCCTCACCACAATTCCCACACCATTTCTAGTCCATCCTCTTTCTGAGTAGTAGATGCTGGATCTCAAGCCAAGTGGTATGTTGCACTGCCCTTCCACCTGGTCTCCTGGATACACAGGATGTCCAGCCTTCTCTTTACCATCATATTTTCCACTTCCACGTTGCATCCTGTCAGTGAATCTACATTGCGTGCAGAAATTCTTTGTTCATATTTGGCAGGTTGATTAGTTTTATATCCCACTTTCACTCAACAGAGCTATCCCAGGTGACCCAAGCTGGGGGAACTGCACACCAGCTGCTGGCTGGACAGTTGCTTATTGACCCAGGACTTTCAGGCTTTATGGCAGGCACACACTGGCTAGTAGGGACACATACACTCCTGTTCCTGTTAGCCTGAGTCACTGGCATATGTCAGAGTAGGCCAGGTCCTCAAACCACTTATCACCATCAAATACCCATGCCCATTTGGTGACATTAGTCAACATGACCAAGTCACCTGGAGTTATATTTGTACACCATTGAGTGGCTAGCCCTTCTAGCTTATTCACACCCCTACAGACATTCCATAACTCAGCTGCTAAACCACATAATACTATCCAGTTACAGAATCTCACACTGACATGTTATCAGTCACTTAAATTATGAATCTGTACTAGTGACATAGAGGGATAAAGCCCTGACTGTGTCCCAGGCAACCTGAGTTCAATAGGCAGGCATGATGTAGGCAGGGAAGGATGGATGTGACCATCTTGGGGGAAGAAAGGAAAGAGCTGCTCATACCATGGACCTAGAACCATATAAAACTATGAAATGATCTTCCATACCCTCTCTCTATTATAAACATGAAATTGTTTTCAGAAGTAGAAACCATGTTCTTTGTTCATAGTGTACATTATACAGGTGTATTATATGTCACTCCGTGATAAAAACTGTGAAACTATAACAGTTCCAATAAATCCTCCTACTACATCATGCAGTATGTTACAGTGTTCTTTTTAAGACATATTGGGCCTGTTATGCATATTCTAGAATATCCTCACTTGCAACTTCACACTGTGGTTTGGTAGCTGCACAGTTACAGAAAGGAAGGCGCTGTAAAGATTGGTGAGGGTTGCAGAGAAGGTAACAGGTTCCAGTCTTCCATTGATACAACATTTTTATTCTGCAAGAAGTATCTGAAAGGACAACAAAATAATATAGAACAACATGCATCCTGTGCATGGACTGTTTAAGCATCTGACATTGGGCAGGAGATCTCCCAGCATTCGCTGCAGGGCTACAAGATTCAGTAACAGTTTCTACCCTATAGTGATTAGACTTCTGAACTTGGGCACTAGTCTCAGGTGTCTAGACACATAATAAGTCAATTTTTATTTATTTGTGCAATATATACTTACATATATTCCAAATAAGTGCAATATTTATTTATTATATCCATAGTCAGTATTATTTAACTCACTCAAGTGCAATATTAAACAAATAACAGGTGTTTCAATCTGTAGTTTGTTTTGTTTTACTTTAAATAGGGTAGTTAGTTTAACTCAGGGGAGGGTATTCTTTTCATATATGAGTGTTAGTAAATGTCTGTGCTCTTTCATGTGTGGGGAGTGGTATTGTATTTGCTAGTTATGTTTATTCCTTTAATTGTATGTGTTGTTTCACTTTCCATTGTAATCTCAAGAACTGAGCTGATGCACAACATTTAATTTCATTTAGGCTACACGTGTGTAGTTCTAAATGACAATAACGTTTACTTTGACTTTAATTTTTGTGAACATTCACTTCATATTAAACACTGAGCATGGTTTTATGTATCCCAGTAGTCACTCCTGCATTATCATTTTCATAATGCCACCTGTAGTGAATATCTAGCATACGCTGCGCAAGTTTGCCAAGTTTCATAATACATAACTCTGTTACTTTTGCAACACCAGTACTTCCATGAGTCTTACTCCAGTACTACTACTCTACATCTGTCACATTCATTGCAATTCACTTTTTTCCTACTATCATCAATATAGTCTATGGCCATATTAATGAATATGAAAAAAGTGCCTAGCTGTTGCCCTGTCAGACCTACTATGTTACTTTGTTCCACACAAAACATGAGAAGGGAGGGGGTGATATAATTCAATTTTTTCACCCTTTTGTGATTCATTGTTCTAAATTGGCCATAGGTGAGAAAGTGTGTGTGAGTGAGTGGTGTGAATGAACTACCTTGGCTCGGGATGATTGTCACTGCTGAACTGACACCCCTACCCCATGTGCAAAATGGGAAAAGGGGGTGAGGATGGATGGATGGATGGTTTCTTTCTTTGTTGGGTATGTACATTAGATATGTGCAGCAAATATATCATTGTAATTATGCTTACAGGCTTTTAGGTATAAATACCATCTCAGCTTAGTTAAGAATACAGAGTTTAAGAGCTGTAGTCCACCTTAAAAGTCCTGTTCTTCTATGACATATTTTTTTCTTTCACTGCAGTAAGTATTAAGCATTACTTTGGGCAGCTACTAAAGCCATTTTGTTGCAGCCAATAATATACCAGATGCATCAAGTGCGGGCTGCTCTTTGTCGCATTCTCTTACGCTATGTTGACAAAGCCATGTATTGTGAATGTAGACAGTCTACGAAAATTATATGTCATTGTGATGCACTTTTCAGACATTTCATAATATTTCATCACCATACAATAGTTCATAACACTATGTTGTAAAACACACTGTCATCAGGAAATGTTACACAAACTTAATTTGTATTGTGTTGCACAGACTTAATAATCTATATTATTGAGATGTGACATAGCACAGTTATGACCAGAATTCTAAGCTGAGATTCAAATTTCTCACATAAATATTGAAAATGATTCCTAAAAAATATATTGGAATAAACTGAGCATTCTAACCTCCATAATCACCAAAACATCAAAAGTTGCAGTGCAGGGAATGAAAAAAATGGGTACACCTTTCCAAAAATATTACATGATGAGAAGCATTAAAATATGAAGTCAGCGAATATGTTCGTCAAACCTATTTGAACGCCCCACCCTTCTGCTTACTTGAGTACCACATATATCATTTCAGCTGCCTCCTCTTCCTCATTTTGTTGTTGCACTTATACCCTGTCTATCCCCAGCACTGGAGCTCACTGACATTTACAACATGCATACCCCATGACAACATTCCTGTGTCACTGCAGTACCAAGATTCCTCGTACATTTTCTCAGCTTAGTTTGCTATCAGTTGTATATTGAGTTTAGAGGAATACCTTCAGATTAGAAAGAGTGCAACTACTGTAAAGAGGTATCACTGATCTCTAGTAAATTTTGTTCATTAATATTTACTCCTTTGATAACTGCTTGGGTCTGTTGGTTTGTTCACCAGTCGTCAACCATGATCCAGGCCAGAAGCACCATAAAAATTTCTATGTACATAGTATCTAAGTCAGTTGAATCTGCTTAGTTACATAATTACTTTATTAAAGTAAACATTAGTGGTGTCAGTAGGGCAACAGGTAGCACATTTTTCTGTGGTGCAGAAGGCTGTGGGTTCTATTCTCTCACCAGATAGATCGATTGTTGACACTGCAGTGCAGCATAAGGGGGTGCTGTACTCCTTGAGTGTGTTGTGGTCTGGATGAGATGTTCAAATCAAGACCCCATCTGCTTGAGTTGGTAGCAGCTTATGTGGATGTAAAAGATTCTACAGCACCTGTTGAAAAGAGAAGTTCCCTGATGCCCTGGACAAATATTCCCTCATAGTATAAATACCACCTCAGGTCTTCCCTAAAAAGATACTACAACTGTGGTGGGACTAACCTGGTCAACAAATGACAGTTAAATAAATAAAAAACTTTGTGACTGTTTCATACCTGTGGATGCTGACTGGTAACCCAATATGTATGTTTATTAGTAATGTATATTGTAGCACATTCACTGATGTGTATAATAGTTACATGTTCTGTAGCACAATGGTATATAGTTCATATTAATGCAAGATGAGTAATGACATGTTCTGTGTCTCACTGAAGGTAATATAAATATAGTGTACTAGACTAGGGTATTGTGCATATAAATGTGTTTGTAATGACTGTTACTAACTAGTGATTTGTTTATATGACTGGAGTTTACATTCATTATGGTGGGAATATGTATGGGCAGATTTTTGAACTGTTTATCTCATAGCAATTATTTAAGGTGGAATTGATGTGTTAGTAGCTGTGACTGGTTTGGGACAAGGAGTGCTTATTTTGTATGGCATATTTATTATGGCGTTGCAAAATAAAATAGCAGTGTTCTTGTTCTCTGAATTCATACCAGTCTTGCATACTTTCATTTTTATGGAATGTTAATATGTTACAATTGCTTTATTTTGGTGCCCATTTTGGGACATCTACCATTTCAGAAATGGTAGGTACTTGCAAATAAAATAGAAGACTCAAATTCATTGAAAATGCAACCCCAAGAATATCTTTATGTTTATCAGCCCCACTGTGAGATTACAGCTGAGTGAGTCGTTCTTACCCTTGCATGGTGGCTTCACTTTTCCCCAGTATTATACTACCACGAAGTTAATATATCTGAAGTGGGAGTAGGGGGTGAATTCCCCCAAATGGATGGTGCAGGACACTTGCCCCTACAAAGACATTTTTGGGGGGAGTTGTCACTTGCTATTTCAGCTACTTTGCAATTTGATGAGTTTGAGTCATACAATTTACTTACAAAGACTCTTGAGACCAACGATTTTTAGTGGATTTGCTCATTTCTGTTATCTCCACAATAGTCTCTGCACATCTGATGTCAGATCACTGTCTATGGCTCCTGAGATGTGCTGTTTGTAAACTGAATCTATAAACCAGGGTAAATTCATTAAATATCACTAGGTATATAACTCTTAATTTCAAAGTGTGTATCACTTGCTGAAACCATAGGCACCTAAAGGCTTTACTATAAAATATTTTTTTCTGAAGTCATTGCATCACAAATCATCAAATGCTGGCACTTTAACCACAGCAGCACAATGCGGCCCCTCATTTCAATATTGCAACCTACACCATGATTTAACTAGACATCAAAGTATGTTGTTTCTCTTCTAAAAAGGAAATGTCAAGTTGGATGAATATTTTTTCAGCAGTGTCTGTAATAAATAATTATTTGTTGATGTTGCTGTTCCTTTCCTGCAGTGCATACCTGTTAAGGTACCTCCCGCATGCTCCAGTAATAATGTCTAAATATGCCACTGAGACAAGGTCTCAGACATTTTAAGCAGCAAAATAATACTGCAGAAAGGTTGTAAATGTGAATACTTTAGTATTTATAACAGAAACCACTACTGATGATGTTAATGCAGCTCTGAAATAAAAATGCTATATATAAAATAGGACAAGGAAATGCAGACCCCATAATACTACAAAAAGGCTTTTCACTATTTCATAATATTGGACCTTTTATTCAAGAGTTTCTATTAAATGTGTTTATTTCTTTCTTTTGCTTTGCTGATTGAAACTAGTGTTTCAGTTCTACATCTCTTGAAAACTGCAGCATGAGGCTATCAATGTTTTCCTTTTTATTACTCATTTCTATCAGTTTGTACTCAGATTTCTGATTATTACGTACCTTCATCCTTCTCCATCATCTTTCTGTTATGTTGCTTAGTTACCTCATCCCTTCACATGTTAATATTTTCCACAATTCCATAAGGAAAAAAATGTTTCACTTCATTTTTTAAGTCGATCTTATCACATCTTTGATTCACAAGTCTGAATAGCTTACTGGAATATCTTTCATTTTTCACATCGCAAAATGTGACCTTCTTATAGTGAATCTCTTGGGCATTATATGTTGGCTTCCTAAATCTCATTGACTGTAAACTGGATGAAATTCTATTCGATTGACTTCAGCTCGCAGATGCTGAGCTCCCCAATCACTATGTTCAATAGGTAATCACTGCAAGTATGGTTTGAAAGTGTTTTCCACCAGTCATTCATTGTTTTTTGAGATCTGCCACTTCATATTGGGGCGACTCTGGAATTGGTATATGGATACACATGGGCTTCCCACTGCAAAAATGGTCACATTTACTTTTTTGGGGGGTTAAATACCTGACCAGTTGTGCTTGGTGAGTTTGTTTTCAATTCAAAACTTGTAAGTTGCAACTCAATAAGTCATAATGGAAGTGTATATGCTTTCTGTTGCCATTTATTTTTTTTAGGATATCTTGTTTTACCACTACATTATCTTGATTAACATGTCTCTACTTATGAGAATGGTGTACATCTTTAACTCTAGAGTGGATTATACTAAACAATTGCATCCTGTTCCTAATGGTGCATTTTTAAAAGTATTTATTCTTTCCTGAAAAATCTTCTTTCTGTTAAGTCTGCAGTGACTTCTTTCATTTTGGACTTTCACTGTAGAAACTCTTTTGTAGGAAACTTTTAATGCAGCATGTTTTTTGCTTGTTTTTGACAGTTTGTAGTAGCTTTTTTCTTGCTTTCTGGCAATGACTGTGTAAGTATTTTTGGCTACAATTTAGACCATGAACTGTCTGTGTATATCAGCTGTGTTTGTGCAGCATGGATGTTCAAAGAATAATCTCAATGTGCCTTAAAAAACTCAACTAGTCTGTGTAACCTTTTCATTGGTAGCAGAAGGATGCTTCCAAGCCATCAGCCTTGGGGTTATGGGTCTGTCACCCTACCACTGCAGTCCCAACAAAAAAGGAACTGCAAACTTGAGACTCATAATGTCAACTTTCTTCCAGAGAATTCAGTTAATATGAAATTTTTGTCTGCCCTCTTCTTAGTCTTATTTTGGTCTGACTTCTTCAGCAATGCCTCCTGTGTACTATTAGGTTAGCCAGGTCAATGTAAAATGCCAAAACGTTTTTAGTAAACCCTCATGCTTTCATTCTGGTGTAACTTTTAAGTGCACATGGTGGTATTTCTATATAAGTATACATTAAAACACACTGTAATAAGAATATACATTAAAACCCAATGTAATAAGAATAAGTGAGTATTTGCAATAATGGAGTAGCTATGGAGAACTCTATTCTGTTGATTTTGTTTATCTGGAGGTACACAATTCACTGCAGTTCATTAAATCCAGTTTTGCAAAACCGATTAACAAACACATTCCACTTCCACTTTCATGCACATAAGCACATATATACTCACACACTGACAGAAACATAAACAAGCACTTTATTTTTTTATGTTATCTACATATTTTAATTTTATACTAGCTAAATAGCAAAATTGCTGTAAGTGCAAAATAGTGGTATCTGTTAGCTTTCTTATAATCTGAGCTCCATGGCAACTTAATTTGCTGCCATGAAGTGGCGCACTTGTTTTTCTGCAGGCATTACCTGTACATTAACACCTTGCTGGAGAACGTTCATTCTTTGATCAGTGTTTAATGTACGGTTTGCCCTTTCTCTAAAGACAGTTAAAATAATGTAGGTCTATGGTACAGACATTAGGGTCCTGCATTAGTGGGCACATAAATAAAACTCTCAAGCAGGGACTCATACCACTCAAGTGCCCCTGACTTTAAGGGACGTCCCTGATTCTGCCTTTAGTCTTGTGACAAAACTGTGAGAATTGAATTTATTAAATATTAAGCAATTTCAGACACTACTTAGAATGCTCATATTCTTCTGAAAATATACCTTAATCTTTTTATTCTTCCAACTTCAGCCAACAACCACAGATAAAGCCAGTAATGTAAAGAAGTACATAAACAGTCCAATTTATTAATGCGTCTTTCACTCTGTTCTCTTGTGTAAAGCATCCCTTGATTGCAAACATTCATTTAAACTTTATTTATGAACTCTCTTCTTGAGTTACTGCTGTTCTGGTATCTTGTACCCATGATCTGCACTAATCACAAACTACCAATGCATTTCTAATGGGAGAACAATCTCCTACGGCTGGAGCAAATCTTTCCTGATTCTACAACTGCAAATGGGTGTTTCAGCACTGGAACTCTTCTGATGAAAAAGTCCCTTTATGAGTGCAGTCCACTGGATGACTTTCTAATGTATTTATTTTAAATAGAAAGTATTTTGATGCTAGATCTGTTTGGAGAAGTGATAAACATGCAGTGAAGTACAAGGGTGTTATACTACAGATACATACAAGCTGAGATATATATGGAGCAAACATACAGTGCATCTGAATTATTCCTCAGTATTATTAAGAGGGTTTGTACTACAGACAAGATAATACCGTTAATGTTTTTATTAAGCCTAGTGATGGTATCCCTAAGCATTTTGTGTACTACGTAAGGACCCCTTAAAAAGCATTTGTAGCATTGCTTTAATAGGATTCAGAGACATGCTAATTATGCATGTCTGTGAACTGCGTTATTGCTGAGCAACATAACTCTGCCAAACTGATCAGAACCTCTGCTCAGGTGTTACCATCTTTTATGAAATCTGCCATTGACATCTTTAGCAAAGCCATCAACTAGTACAGTAGTTGCCTTCATGGTAGATGGTTGCTCTTTACTTGTGAATGAATGTTTTGTTACTAGGAAAGGTGCTCCTTAGATTACTTTTTAGGAACCTTTTGACAATAATTTATTCAAGTTTTGCATAGATTTAGAAGTGTTACTATATGAACAAATTACTGTCTCAGCACTCATTTCCCCTTGTGATTAGCTAACAGTCAAACAGATGCAAAAGCATTTAAGTAACATCTTATTTTGGAGAAGTTATTCTAAAAGCGAATGGTAAAAAATTTTATCAGGCTGATTTAATGGACCCTCTTGAGAATGTAAGATATACAAAATAAAGAGATGTGCACTTGAACATGTTCTGTGTATCAAATAGTTTAGATTTCTCTTGGAAAGGTATCTGTGTTTTAGACAGCATGCAGTATCTGCAGATAATCAGTAATATAAGAAACTGAGCTACAGAGATAATTAACAAGGTTAACATTCCTGTTCTAATATATTTGGCTTATAACTTAATTATTAATTAAAAATTGAAGTTTTGATGCATAACTATTTAATTAATTAAAAGTTCATCATTGCTTATAGTGTCAGTTCTTATATTTTCACACACACACACACACACACACACACACACACACACACACACACACACACACACACACACACATGTATAGCTTTTATGGAGGAATATAAAAATTAAATGAAAATGAAAAATTTGTTTTATTCCTATAAACAAGCAATTGCAACATGCAAGACCTTGCAGTGTTATTAAGTTTTTGCTGACCGTAGTATTAATATTATAGTGCTGCATAGTTATGAATTCTAAAAAGTGTGTAGAGTGCAGACTACATGCACCGACAAAATCAGTACTGCCCAGTCTTGTTGTTAGTAAATAGTCTTGTAGATGTAGTGGTCCAGATGGCTGCTGAATTTGTAGTTTCTTGTACTGTGTCATAACAATTCAAATAGGTGAAAGATGTGGGTAAATAACTGAGATCCTTTGGCCATGTCACACAGAGGTTCAGCTATCCAAGGGAGTATAACATCATTGGAAGGTTACATTTTGCACAGAATGCGAAGAAGCCCTACACTGTAGCTTACGGCATTCCCACAATGCATAGCTCTAACGGGCTCCTGAGATGGCAATACTAATATCTTAAGGTGAGATGAGCTCAGAAGGCCATATGCAGAAATTTCCAGTTTACTTTGTATTCATGCTAGATTTTGCATTTGTTAAGTCATAATTTGTTCAGGTAAACACATGCTTTTTTTGCTCTTCTTCAACAACCAATGAAATGATCTGTGCAGCATTACATTTGGGTTGCTGTCTACCTGACAAGTTTGTTCTTGTGCATTTCCCATGCTGCTTAGTTATGTTTCCTGTTTCAAGGTATAACTTGGAGCCAGCAGATTGTTTCTTTCTGTAGTTCTTGTTATCAAACTACAAATGTTCAGCTGCTTTACAAAATGCTAAATGAGAAAACTGTCTGCAAATTCTTTTGTTTCTTACATTTTGAAATTAGTACCAGCTTCATTTGGAATTGCTAGTATTATGTTTCCATTTCAGTGGCATCAAAGACCTTATGAAGGGTAGATAGCTAGCTAGCTAGATGGATAGATGTATAGATAGACATAGACAAATAGAACAAAACAAAGGAAAAGAAAAAAAAGTGACTATGCAGAAATAGGAAAGACTAAATTCTGATTTCTGACAATCTACAGCTGCTGATTGGAAATACTTAGACCCTTCTGCTTGATTAAGCATTTTTTTATACTGAGATAATATAATATTGTTTACTAAGGGCTTCTTAACTATAATTGGCCAGAATCAAATCGCCCAATCTCATTAACAGTTGTTCTAGCATTCATTTCTAACACAAATGTAACAGATATAAAGGTCAGGCAAAAATATTTTAATTGAAATGTGATTATGTCATCAAAATAAAAGTTCTGCATGGATGAGTTTCTGTTTTCATTAACTGCAAATGTATCTTCATCAGCCAAAATAAAAGGCCTCAAATGATCTGACAGCTTCCACAGTATTCACTTCTTGTTACTATGTTATGTTCATATTTCACTAAATAAACCAATGGCAAAATTATAACAAAATGATCTGAATAATTGATTAGTTAGAAATGTATTTATTATCCTGTGTCATTTATGTCAAAATTAATCTGTTCCTGGCTATACAAAGATTTGTTTATCGTGAAGTATAACGTGGTGCCAGACTGAATGAATAAATGATAACACTGGTATTTCAGCTAATCTTATGACTATGTGTTGATCTATGAGCAAGGATTAAGCTTGTGGCTATCAGGTAGGCCTTTCATATTTAATATGTAAGTGTTCCTTGGGACTTTGTTATCTTTTAGCTGGGATTTGCATTAATACCCAGACAAAAACGCTATGATAATTGACTAACAAGTCCATAGTGATGATCCTCTGTGTAAGCAGAAAGACACAAAATTATTGAAATACACAGCTGCAGGTTTAGCTCTATTAATTATAAGTGTTGTGGTGCTGTCCATTTACTGCAAATTTCATTGTGTCACATTCCAGCTATAAGGATGTTATATACTGGTTTAAGCTTTACAGGTATCCATTGAAGTTTGTCCAGACATTAAATATGGCAGTTAGCACACAGAATTAACATAATGAACTGATAACTGTAGTCCAGGGTTTCACTTCATCAGTTTTCACTTGTCTACTGTGTGTCTTTGAGCAAGTCATGTCATCGAGTATTGCTCCCAGGCTGAGTCTAAAAAGATCCATGTGGATCAGTGTACTACCTCATTTAACAAATATAAATAAATATTCTGAATTTAAAAAAATGATTACGTAACTGACTGACCTGTTAACTAACAAATTTGGAAAATGTCTGATTCAATGCTCATATAAAACATAGAATGTCTTTGGGAGATGGGAGAAAAGGCTGGGATTCCTAGAGAAGCACCTCTCATATGTACAGTGCTGAATGGTATGTAGCCTGTAACATGATACAACCCAGACCAATTCAGATATGTAGTAAGGTTTTTATAGTGCTAATATACGAGGTAAGGATTCTATACTAAAACACAGCTGACATGTTAAGGAGAATGCCAGAGCTAGACAGGTGCAGTAGATGAGCAGACCTACAGAAGCAGACACATACTAGATATCACTGCCAAGGCAGGCTGCCATGACAGAATTCATGCATGCAATGAAGTTTCACATAGTTGCCACTCAAGGTCATTAATTTAGCCCAATGAGGCTCAGCACTTCAATGCAACAACCCAATTCATCATTTAAACCCAATTCATCATTTAATCGGGGACAAAATGAAGGACACAGGAAAGTGGGAAAGAGTAAAATATAAAGTTAACAAGCAGAAGAAACTGCAATAAGATAAGGTAATAAACAGTAAGATAAGATAAAATCAAGCAGAGGAAATGGCAATATTTTTGTGGGAAAGAACCCAGTTTACAATATCTAAAGAAGAATGGCAGTAGAAGAAGGTTTGTGGATAGGATAGTGAAAGGGGGAAGTAGTGAGGATAGACGAACAAACAAAATGCAGCAACAGACAGGAGCAGTATACACACAAAATGGAGGGATGACAGTAGATGGACAGATACAGACAGAGGGTGAACACCTGATAATGGAGGATTTTGGCCATGTAACAAAATATGGGGAAAGATACATAAGGGAGAAGAGCACCTTTTTAGGTGGATAAGACAAGGTCCATAGAGAAATACAGGCCAGCCCATAGGGCAACACTCATCATTAGTCATTCTGTGTCTAATATCATGGACAGGCTGTGTTCCTTGTAGCTTGAAGGTCAGGGCCTGCAGATCATGTGATTTGACAAGCCATGCTGGAAGTCATTCCATGCTGCCAAGGTGGGCATTCAGTTGCTGACACACCTCACTTGATGTCATCTTCCACAACTAATGTTGAAAGATGATTGATGACCCCTCCAGGCCCCTATAAGAAGAGGAACCTATGCTCCTTTCCTGAGAATTGGCCACAGTAGCATTCAAAGATCCCCCAATTCATTTACAACAAGGATCCCTCCAGGTCACCTACAGTAAGGTGATCTCTACCCCTTTATTGAGAGACAGACCTAGAGACCATGGGCAAACCAGTGCCAGAGGCATTGACCAGTGTAAGCTAAGGTGACCAGTTGCATACCATCACATCTGCACCTACCAATGGATAAGAAAAAGAACATATTAGTAAACACATATGGTATACATACAATTGCAGTTTTACAGTGCTGACAATACATGCCTGTCTATCTCCCTCGTTCTCTTTCTGTCTCTCCCTCTAACCTTTGCTTCCCACTACTGAAGTAGATCAGGTTGGTGCCACCACAGGTTGCAGTACTGATGCCGGTGGGCCATTTGTATCCTAGCCCGTGATCCCACCAATTTACTAAGACATGAATTAATACCAGCCCCTTTCCATAAGGGCTAGAGTGACTATACCATGGGTATAGTTAGGGTGCCCATCCAGTTGTCCAGGTTATGCTTAACAAGGATTATGGATCTACTCTAATTAAAGTCTAAGGGGAGTCTATTCCATACAAGAGATATTCTCTGTAAAAGTTATCTATCCCAGATTATGTTTCAGTGGAAGTTTGTATTTCTTGAGTGAGTGTTTAGGCTGGTATTAGTTCATAGAGTCATATGGTGGTATTAGTTCATAGAGTCATAGGCTCATAGGTTAATATTTGGCTATTGATCAAGATGACAGTTAGCCTAGCCACACTATCCCAAATCACATGTATCCATTTACATGACTGATGTATACCTAGTTTTGACCCATGTCAATGAAGGATTGAGGGGCCAGACCCAGGATGCATTTATGATTGCCCATCCATTCATCTAGGTTACACTTGCAGAGGTTCAGGGAGTTACTTTGTTTTATATCCAAATGAAGTGCATTTCACAAAAGTAGCATTCTCTGGGATATATATCTATCTCACCAGCAGGACCTATTTATCTTTCAGTGGAAGTTAAGATTTCATGAATGGGTGTTGGGGGCGTTGTTAGTTTAGAGGATGTGCAGGAGTCTCAAATGAGTAGATCTTTCAAGGCTCTGTAGAATAGACAGAAGTCACTTCTCAATAGTCTAAGAAACAGAAAAGATTGACAACACTTTAAGGTAGTTCAGGTATTCAATGACGGCATGCACTTGACTATCCTAGTGAGGAAATGATGCAGTCTCTCAAGCTGGGTCATAAGCTAAGACAAACACATACCAGAGGGCCTTTATAATCTATTATGGGCTTGATGAGGGATGATAACATCCTTAAATCTGGGAAAAATTCCCTTGGTGATTGGTTTGGTTAAGTAAAAGGATTTCCTAACTGTAGTGGGTACATGATAATCAGAGAATAGTTCATTGTCAATGAAAGTGCTCAGCTCTGTAATGAGTGAATCCACTTTCAAAGAGGTTTCACCTATGTGGTAGGTGCACAGGTGCCCAGTTTTGCCAAAGGAACAAAATGCTACACTCCTTGGCCTTTACATTTAGGTCATGGTACAGACATCATTCTTTTGGTGCATGCTAGTCATAGATTCATAGACAAATAGACAAAAACTAGGTTAACTGCCCTTGTGGGCCATTTTAAGCCTAACCACTTTCACTTTAAAAGATGAGAATGACATCATGTACCTTATGACTGCAAGGTAAATACCTTAACCATTATACTGACCCCCAAGCCCAAAAGCATTGAAGCTTCCCTGGCTATGAATCAAACCCAGGCCATGTCAGTGAGAGCTCCAAATCCTAACCAATAGACCACCAGGAACTACCAGTCCCTCCCAAAGAATCTGGAAGTCAGATGGGGGAGTTAATGTAAGGTCCAAGTTTGCAGTCATCTGCAAACCTGGTCAGCCAGAGGCCCTTGAAGTCAGCCTTGTTATCAGAGAAGTAAATACCAAAGACAGGTGGTCTGAGACCCAGTCCCTGGGGGACACCACTGGTAACTACCCTTTATGAAGAGAACATACCTCCCATACTATTTGAATTGGTTCTGTCAATTAGTCAGTTTGCTATCCAGTGGGTAATATTGGGGGGTTACATTTAGTTTGGCTAGATTATCGATAATGCCAGAATGTGAGATGGTATCCAAGGTCTTGGCCAAGTTCAGGCAAGCAGGTAGAACCAATTTACCTGAGTCTAGTGTTTCAGTGACTTACCTGAAGAAGCCTACCAAGCTCAAGAGGCAGAATCTGTCTTAAATACACCCAAACTGGCTTGGGTCCAAAGCTTGTAGACTGCTTGTGTCCTTGTTAATAAGTTCCATAATGGCATACTTCATTGCTTTGCAGATAAGGTTGGTGAGGCTTATAGCACTAGAATTTGCAGCATCAGTAGTAGATCCCTGTGGGATGACTACTGCAGTTTTCCTTTCCTCTGACTTGAGTCCAGTGGAGAAGTTGAGACTCAATAGGCTAAGTAGTGAGCCCACCACTGTTTAGTGTTAACAAGAAGGCAGCCTTACACATTATCAGGACTCATGGAGAACGTGTTTTTGGCCTTGGAGAGAGCATTCAGAACTTGCTCAGAGGTAATCTGAGGGAGTAGCATGGGTGTGCTAATAAGCTAGTGAAAGCTGGGATATAGATAAGGTAGTAAAGTTCGAGATTAATTTGTCCACTAATAAATGTACTATATCCTCAAGGGATGACTAAGTGGTGTCATAATAGTTTTTCAAACCACAACACAGGACTCCAGGAGATGCAAAATAGATTGAGCACTTTCATTCTTTATTTAATCAAGAACTTCATTGGAATAACCATTGTCTTTACTCAACACCCCTATAAATATACCAATTAGGTCACATGACTAAAGCAGCCATCTGATTAGTTTTAATAACAAACTCAACATATACATAACTGAAATTGTTTAAAACATTTCTTGAAAACAAAAATTGTTAAAATGTTCTAAAACAATGATAGGTTATTGCCACTGTATTATTTTCAATAAACACTTTATGTTTATCATACCATTTTAACTGGGCAATTTATCAGCCCTTACAAATACTTGCCAATATAACTTCATTTTCCAAATCAGTATTAATTTCATTATTTAAAAAAATCACTTAATTACTTGTTCCAATACCATACAGCTAAATTTTCTAAACTTACAAATCAATGAATGTTTGGCCAGTGCATTTTTAACAGCTTTGTTTTTAATTGATAAAATGTGCTCAGAAATTTGCTGTGACAGTTTTCTAGTAATTTTACTGACATAGAAACTGTCATAGCTACAGCACCTTGCTAAATATACCACTCCTATACAATTACAAGTAAACAAAAACATTATACTATAAATTTTCTTTAAAAACTAGTGAATCTGCACATTTTACAACCATTATGTGGTTGCATCCCAGGCTTTTTGACCATATTTATTAACTGGTGTTCCAACATGTTATTTAAATTATTGCCTTTTTTGACTGTAAAAATGAGAGTATTCCCTATTACTTTAACCAAATCTTGGTTGCCCCTAATGATCTTCTAATTGTTGCCAACAATCTTTTTAATATAAGTGACATTCCCTACAAATGGAAATGGCTAAAGCTCACTGTTGAATTCTTGCTATTTCATTTTGTCTTTATCTTTACAACCATTTAATAAAACTGCTGCAAATTTGTAAATATAAAGTGTTTATGGAAAATAAGACAGTGGCAATATCTTTTATTATTTTTAGAATATTTATAACCATTTTTGTTTTCAAGAAATGTTTTAAACAATTGAAGTTATGCATAGGTTGAGATTATTTGATAAGTTAATTTTGCTGACGGAAATATTTTCTGGGTTATTGAATGAAGCATAGTCTATTTTCAAGAACATATCTGATAAAGTTCCTTTGGACAAGGAACAGAAACTAAGGTTCTTGATGAAAAACACCTTTGGCAATGATCAGGATATGACAATTATCCCTGGTGAAGAAGTTAATTCCAGGATGAGACAGTGATTTATGAAACCCTGTAATCCATTCAAGGTCAGTAATAGCCTTGTCTATTTAAGAACCAAAAGTCAGATTAGGATCTATGCCGATAATATGGTGGACATCAAGAGTCTTATGAGAGACTTTGAAAATAATATCCTCAAATATAAATCTTTAATTAATGACAGTTTATACCTGGAACAGTGTGTTAACAGTGGATAAGTTCCTCAAAGTTTACAGTTGTATAAATTTCCAAATGGAGTAAAAGAAGACAACCATGTTTATCAGGAACTTATGACTTTATTTAATCTTGCAGGAATCAAAGTTATGAAAATTCTCATCAAACATAATGAAGAAAAAGCAAGTGTATTAGAGCAATGAGTTAAACCAGGGTATTCAATAAACTCCATTTGGACTTTGTGCAAAGACTAGAAGGAGTTCACATGTCTGTGTGATCAGCAGCAGTGCTAATCGCATATGCATGCCGCACATCACACTTACATGAATACAAGTCATGTTTACTGGCCAGCAACAGTGTTACTGCAAAGTAAACATGCAGAGCAACATGAACGCAGAAAGAACATGCAGAGTAGTTTTCTACGGACAGCCACAATGACTACCTGGGTTGAAAATACTGTAACAATTGCAGTATTAACACATTATAGAAAAGTATTCTTAGTGCAGTGTACACTACAGCAGGTTTTTGCGGACTGAAATAATAGCTGTTGGGGTGATCAGCAATAGCAAATACAGTGCAACATAAATATACTAGGCAGGGAAAGTGTGCTGATTAAAATGGCCACAGACATGAATGATAGGAATGAAGAAAGAGGAAGCGGGCATACACAATATGGCAATGTACCCAAGATAGGATATGTGAAGTTATCTACACTTCCAAGACAAGCCAGTAGCATAAAATGAAGCACAAATGTAGATAGCACAGTACATACTGCTGTTTTACCTCTTGTGTGAGTATATTTATATCACTGCACATAATATTGTATATGTATACATATATATATATATATATATATATATATATATATATATATATATATATATATGACTTAACAATCCAAAAAAGACAACTAAAGAAGAATAACACGATTGCAGACTGGATGCAGGAGAAATATAAAATTTAATTGATTGCTTTCGTCAGTATTACATTGATTTCTTCAGAATAACCAAGTCAAGCACAATCACATCTTAAATACTCAAAATTAATTAGTGTAATTAAACACTTAATGATGACATTACAAATTTAAGTTAAAATTCACAGTTTAAAAAGACAGACTTCCTAAAAATACCATATGCAAGAACTTTCTAGTTATAACAAAATAAATGCATGATTGTCACATAATATTAAATGTGCATGAGTGTCCAACAACCTAAATACTAACTGCCAATGCATTGCATAAACATAAATATATGTATATATATATATATATATATATATATATATATATATATATATATATATGTGTACAAATAAAAAATGGATACATAATGATTATAACCAACCTATTACTTTGTCTTTGTTTTAAACGATAATATTATAAATGAAAATCTGCTTTCAATTTCAAAAAACTTGTGAGGGAAACAACCTCATTTATACCTGGGGTAGTGGTGGCATTTACCCTCAACTGCCATAACAATTCTTTAAATTCAAGCAGCAAATCAATGGGACCACCCCTTTCATCCCCTATAAGTTGTTCCAGTATGGCAAACTTAAACTGATGCCCTGGATAATTATTGATATGTTTTGGAAGTGTATTATTTAAATTGCATTTCTCAATATCATACTAGTGTTGGTATACGTGGATTCTAAGTGCATTCTTTGTCTTTCCTATCTAAAAACTTGAACACATCTGGCATACACCAGCATATACTACATTCTTTGTACTACAATTACATTTCTGGTGTAACCTAACCCATCCATATCCCTTTATAAAGACTTTGGCACCTTCTAATATAAATTTGCACTGAGTGCAATGCCCACACTTTGTCATCTTACCTAGACCATAGTTGTCATTCTGGTTTTTATTTCTTTCCAGTATATTTTTAAAAGTAGTATCCTTTTTATAGACTACTATAGGGGCCTTACCTACTTTGCTTTGTGTATTCTCATCGCAGGCAAGAATGTACCAATTCTTAAAAATAATGTCCTTAACCAGCGGGAACTGTGGGGTATATGTAAGAATCAATCCATGACTATAACATTCCTGATGATCAGCTGACAGTACACCATTATCTCACGGGGCACACAATCTGGAAATATCAAGTCCAAGCAATGGATAAAAATGTCCTACTTTTCTCTTATTTGTTACTTCTTCAAGTATAGGAGTCACAAATTCAACCGGATAACCTCTTTTTAATAACATACCCAAAAAACTTCCCTTTCCTTAAGATATTCATCAAAATTACTTATCATGCGGGCAAGTCTAACCCCCTGACCCTTGACTAATGAATGTTTTTGATGTAGGGGGTGCAACCTCTCAAAATGCAAAAGGGAGTTCGAGTATGTAGGTTTTCTAAAGATAGTGGAAGAGAATGTATGTTCACAATATTCTTTACAAATTTTGATATCCAAATAATTGATAAAGTCAGAGTGTGTGTCCATAGTAAATTTCAAAAAGGAAGTGCTATTGTTGAGAAATGAAAGGAAGTCTGACAGCTGATCAGCACTACCGTCCCAAAAAATAGGAATATCATCCAGGCGGCGCCCATAAAATCTACAATGTCCCATACCTTCTGAAACAAATACTATAGACAGTGCCCACTGTGTCAGGACAACATTTGCAACTATAGGTGCACATGCTGCCCTCATAGGAATGCCTGACACTTGTTTGAAAAGGTGACCCTCTAAAATGTCAGGAAACCATTCTCTAATACTAGTTCCATAAGAGTCCTCAAAGTAAGTATTTTTGAGTGTGGGAATGTAGTATGTTGACATAAAAAAATTGTAGAACATCTCTATACCCTCATTGTGAGGTATGACGTTAAATAAATCTTTAACGTCTATCGTGGTAAAAATGATATCTTTCCCATAAAATTCTTGTTTTATCTTTTTAAGGCAATCCCATGAATCTTTCATAATATGGGTGTATTCACTCAAACAGTTTTTTGACTGGAAATCCAGGTATTTAGCTATAGATATTGTTTTTGACCATTTCCCATCCACTATAGGTCTTAATGGAGGTTGAATAATATCCTTATGTATTTTTGCGATCCCGAAAATAGTCGGGATCCTTGGATTTTTTTGTACACAAAAATTATATTCGGTTTCATTAATTTGATCGTTCAAAAGTAAATCCAAAAGGACCATGTCTACTCGTTTATAGGCTAAATTTAGTTCATTTTGGGAAATTTCTTTATATCCATCACCCAATAAATGTACTAACATACTATCAATATATCTATCCCTATCCATCACAACCAAACCACCCCCCTTGTCGGGTTACATAACCCATATGGATGCATTATTAGCAATGCTAGCCAAGAGAGTGGTTTCATCTTGTGTGAGATTGGAAGGGGAATGATTATAGTTGTTTCTAAAAAGGTCCCTAATCTCCTTAATGCACATACCTTGAAATAATTGTATATTGTGTTGTAATAGGGGATTAAATGTGATGTTTTTTTTGCACATGATGAATGGAATATTCACACTATTTGACCCATCAAACATCACACTAAAATTCAATTTCCTGGTATACAACATGACATCCAGTATGGTCATTTCCAAACTGAATTTTTTAGAAGGCACAAAATTCAGGCCTTTCTGAAAAAGGTTTGCCTATTCTTTCATAACATAAGTGCTGCTTAAATTATAAATTTTAAAATCATTGTAATCATTCAATACAATAATGTCGTTCTGCTGGGAATTAGTAAAAACATTTATAGTTTCTTGGTCTACCAGATCCCTGGTCTCTCCCTTCCTCTCCCCCTTCCTTGATTGTTCTGGGCTGGATGGAAATGACCCCCCTGGTAATTCATGTTGGACTGGACTGGTAATTCTGCTGTCGGATTCACTTCCAAGACAAGTCAGTAGCATAAAATGAAACACAAATGTAGATAGCACAGTACAAACTGCTGTTTTACCTCCTGTGCGAGTATATTTATATCACTGCACATGATATTGTATATATGTATATATATATATATATATATATATATATATATATATATATATGTGTGTGTGTGTGTGTGTGTATGTATATGTATATGTGACTGTCTCACAAGGTTACATATCAATGGAGATGAATGATTGTGATATAAACATCACTGACATACTCGGTGTTGAGGACATTTAGCAAAAATGGTATACAGAATAGGAGGTATGTGCATGTTGTGAAGATCTTTATTTTTATCACTGCACATGATATATTATATATATATATATATATAATGTCAGCATACCTCACAACCAATCATGGAGACATAGCAACAGCCTCATGGACAATTGCTGTCAGAAGCAGGCTCAATCAGAAATGGTTTAAAACTACCAACATCATTAATCTGTGACATCACCAGAATATGTGAGTTTAAGTTATTATACTTGTTCTGCAGAAACTGATGTGTATAACTATAATGATTGTCAGTATTCTATAAGGGGAATTCACCACCCTTTTTCTTAAAATAAACTGCCTTTGGAGGGGTTGAGTGGGACAGTTTTAAACCTGGAGTTGAATTCAGGGGCAATCCAGGTCATTCGAGAGGTTGACATGACACATAAGGCACAAACCAGACTCTGGACAGTACTGAGTGTAAAAACATACACCTGCAGCCTAGCTTTCTCTGTTGCACCAGATGTAAGAGCAGCAAACTCCTGGTCAGAGCACAAATAACCCAGGGTTCAAATCCAGATCATTCACATTTTTTACAGATGGTGTCAGGATGGCATTACCTAAGCAAGTACGATCATTACTGCAAATGTGACAATGACTACAGTAAGGTAAATGTCTTACACAATTTTTATCATTAATGTCTTCCTCTCTACAGTGGTACAACTATTAGATGCTTTGCAGGCCTCACTGCAAATTACAATTTAGTTGTGTGTACAGCTTTCTAGAAATGATAAGGGGTGGCACATGTTTTGAAAAGATTATTTCTGACTCAGCAGATATGGTAACTATTTTTGTATGGCCATATATCCTGAAAAGTATATGCAATATGCTTTGTCACAGTAAGGACAGTTTGCACATCACATTCGATAAAGATTTCATCTATCATCACCTGAACATGTCAAAAACAGAATCCTACAGATGGTTTTAAAACATTCCGCAGTACACAAGCAATGATAAACTATTGAGTTAATGGAACATGGTAGTATTAACCATTAGCACAGTCAAGTCCATCTGCAAACACCATCCATCATCCTAATAGATACATGCACATACATGTACAGAAGAGTTGGAGTGATGAGATGAATACAAAGAGAGATGAACATACACTTAGCAGTGTTTTTTTAATGGCACGTTAATGGCCATGTTTTTGGTCTGCTGTAATTCTAACATGTGCAGCATGAAGCAAGTAACAAAAGGGTACAGAAGGCTCATGAGAGGGACAACAGACAGGCTTATGACAAGCAGAACAGAATTAGCTAAATATGTGATATTGGTGGGGATGGATGTCACTTCAGATACTCATTTTTGGGCAGTAATCAATATATCCCCTTGAAAAATCATAACATTTGCAAATCTTAATATGTGGGTGATTAAATATATCATACACACATATATTCACAGTTAGAAATGATGAGAAATGTGTCAGTAATTGAACCCTTGAAGATGTTGTCAAAAAAATCTTCAGACCAGTGATTTATGTCAATACTCCACAGAGTAACTTGCATTTTGTTACATTCAACAGCATAAGTAACTGTCAGAGAAAATGTCTGAAAGTACGGCCTTTACTCTGGTTTAAATCTATATTCCTTTAGCACAGTGAATTGAAGCAGCATTATCTGGACTACTGCAGCTGATGGGAAAAACTCACCAGATTTTGCCATATGACATGAAGAGCCATTAACGGCTGCTCAGCACTGTTGCATGATGCCAACCTCTGTGCAAATGCAGAGGACAAAAAGTGAAGGCATTATTATGGGTCATTTGTGGACATGTGTGTAGTGTGTGATTCTATTTTTTGACCAGATTAAACGTATGAAAATAGGGTAGATAGGAAAGTGGTGAAATGGGGGGTAAGCAGGGGGAAGAACAAAGGGAAAGCAATAAAGGAATTTACAGGAGGGAATTTGGAAAGAATCAAAGCTATCCACTTCTTTAACACTGTAATGTGAACATGTATGGAAAATTGGATGAATTTGTACTGTCACTACAACACAGATGGGTAACAACAATGCTACCATGTTGTATAGCCACTTGGACCAAATCAAGTGTGTTGAGAAGACACATATGTGAAATGGAGAGCTATGCATAGGACATTTTTTTTGTGGGACAGGTGCCCATTTTTATTTTTGGATTTCAAGAAGAGAGGAATGTTGGTAAAAAGACATAGGAATGTCATAGTCAGGTAGGTAGGGTAGGCAAGGACGCAGGTGCTGGCAAATGGGACAAACAAGACAGACATAGAAATGGTGATGGACACAAATGTTGAGGGACATCTTAATTAGGGATAGGTAGGAGACATTGGAGGCACATGCTCATCAAGAATGGGAACAGTAGAATCTAATCCTCCTCACAACTGTCATCACTGTCACCTTCCTCGGCTCCATATGGGATTGGTTGCAATAGAGGCTTTTTTTGCATTCTAACGAGCAACTTTTCCAGGTGGCCAAGGTGGGCACTAATGCTAGCTTCTAATACCTCATGCATCATCCTTTCCACCTCCACCAGTACTCCCAGAGGGTACAAATGCACCAGCAACCAAGGCAATTCTACCTGATGTGGATGGACAAGGTAGTGCATAGTCTGTGGAGGCAGCACTGCCAGTTTGCGTGCCAGATGTTGTGGGTGCTGGTGTGGCAGCTAGTGGAGGGCTGGCAGGCTGAACTGCAGCAGGTGACCTACCTCCCTGTGCTGAAAAGCATTTGGTTTGTTAGCAGAAAAGTATAACATCAGAATGGTGGATTTACATATATAAAATAAAAAGTGAGATAAGGGGTGGAGTGAGACAAAAAAGAAAAGAGATTATTAGAACAATTGTATGTCACATGAATTCTTTATTACAACAGATATACTTTTATTATTATATTATTGACACAGCTTGCCAAATCCAAACTAGGACTGTGAATTGTAGCAAGTACGCCTTGCAATATGCATATATTGCATATATGCTTTTAAAGATAATAGATTAAGTTAACAACATGGCATTAATGTCAATTTTGCTGGAATTAAAATTAAAAAAATAAAATTTTTGGAATTAGAATGTATTTGTTACGTGTGGGAACTGAACCCACCAAATCTGAATACACTATTACACTTGCCTAATATAATTACCTACAGCTACAGAATAAAGCATATGCTTGCTTTTACAGTAAATATCTGCATGCTTAAGTTGCTAGTAATGTATGGAAGATCAATAGTTTTAATACAGTTGTGTTAATTTGAGCTGCATAATATACCTTCCCTCTCTGAATCTTTCTAATCTTTCAGCATGTGTCGCTCTGTTCACTGAAATTTCCTGAGCAGCTGAAAAATAAAGAAGGAGGGAAAAAGAGACATGAAAGCATTATGCATACCAGTCTTGGCTATCTACAGTTTTCTATAACATTTAAAGTTGCTTTATCTGCATACCTACACAACTGTAGAATGTCTGCAGTCCTAAACTCATCTGGCCACTGGTTGAGTTGTCCTGCTTAGGCCATGATAGGTCATTATAATGGTGCCTGCATTGCTCCCCAGTGTGTAGTATGCCAGTCACACTGGAGACAGCCTTGGCTAGACTGCTCAAAGCTTCGGCCTTATCCTGAGACCTGGTATAGTCCCCCTGCAACAGTCTATGGCTCTAGCTCTTTACAAGGAGTGCAATAAATATTCTTGACTCCTCCATACCCCACCTTTGAGCCCTGAATTGGGCACCATCCTTCCCAGCTCCTGCCATGTCTGCAGAAGTCCTCCAACAACAGCTAAAGTGTTTTCCTGCCAATTCATGATATCACATTTTAAGACCAGTGTGCAAACCAGCACAACCATGCCAACTGCATTTGCATGATAATGCATGGAGAGCAACATTGCCAACAGTAAGAAAGGCAGTTTATGAAGTAGGAAGGATAATATGACAGTTGGCATTCATTTATGGCACGTATGCTGCTATACCTGACAACAGTTTGTCCAATGTTCAACAATGATATTTTAAATGACTTGACTTTTAATACCTGAATTGGGGGGAGCAATTGTATGACTTAACACATATTTTGTGGGGCTTTACACATAGATAAAAGTAATTTGTACAATGTGGTATTCAAGTCTATGTAAGAAGGGTGAAAAAGAGAATACCTATATTTCCACATAGGTGTTTTTCCTCATTGTCACAGAAGTGTTTATCAAATATGGTCATTACTAATATAGACCTTAAAGACTGGATGGTGTTCTACTACAATTAGCCATGTATGTGGGTGACATGACAAGGTCCTGGTTTATATATTCTCAGGTGTGATGCAGGAGTGATGTGTGACAATGTACTGAAAATACCTATACTAATATTACTTTGAGTAAATTTTTGAATTCTGGTTCAGATCATACAATACGTTCTGTTTTGCAGCTATACTTGTGTTGTGGGAGGTGTGTAGATGACTTTCAGTAAACTATAAAGTCCATTCCATTTCTAAAATGCATTTACAATTACAGAATCATGACTGGCATGCTACACCAGTTACACATGTAATAGATATGACACCATGTGCATGCCCAATCAACCTGCTATATATAGTTATTGTTATGTATAATTATCTTCATATTATTATTTTTGTTAAAAATTACAGTGGGACACCATTAATAAAAAAGTGGTATGTGCTGGATTAGAACCCTGACTCAACTGGGTTCTAGCCAAGAACTTACACCTAGTGCAACACAGAAAGCTAAACAGTAGGTGATTTTTTTACACTCAGTACTGTCCAGAGTGCTGGTGGCTATGCATTGCCACTTACCCTGTTTGAGCAAAGGAAGGTGAAGCAAGTTATATGGTTTCATTTTTTTTTCTTCAGCAGTGAACCATGTTTGTGCACAGATGGGCATGGTGTAATTGATACAGGCAAAAGCAAATATAGATTATTTCTGTCAATACTCATTACAATTGCTCCTCTGTAAAAAAAAAATACTGTGGAACTCAAACCATGGTCCACCTATCTTATCTATTGTGTACCTTAACATTTTTACACCTTGTGCTTCACTCACAGTTGGGTCACAGGTGTAATTTCTGCTATCATTATCACCCAAGGTGCTGACCACCATACAATGCCAATAACTGTGATTGTGCTTTCTAAGGTAACTGACATTAAGTTTTAAATTTTTATATATTTGACTGTGTTTGTGCTAAGCCGTGTACCAAGCAAATGTTAAAGACCAAAATACTATAGTTAAACACGTTAAACAATTAGACAGCTATGGATTTGCACTATCAAAGTAATGAAATTATAGAACATAGTTGGAATGTGTTATCTCTCTTTGCCACAACACAACTTTGCAACAGCAATCAAATCATGTGCATACAAGCAATTTACATTTCCTCTACAGTATTAACAGGACATACATTTATACATTCTCGGTTGTACATGTGTGGTTAACATATTTATTTCAATAAGGGATCACTCAACCATTTATGAACATTTGCACAAATGCAGTTCTGTCTTCTGTTTGTATTGTGTTCATTCTTCACTTATCTTGGCTGTAAGTTAGAGCATTTTGCATAATTTTCCTTTAAATGTGCGACAAAAATATGTCAGTGAAAAACAGTTTTCAGCAAAGGCAGGAGAGTTTTGCTATTAGTGATCAAAATGATAAATGGGTGGTGTTTTGTTTAATTGAAAAGCTTGCTGAACGTAGTTATTAATTTTGTAAGAGTATCTTCACTGACACATCCACTCCAGTAAATGTCTGAATTGCTGTTCTGTTTTCCTTCTCTCTCACACTAATCTTTCACAGTTGCAAGCCATTAGCATCAAACAATAGTGTAGAGCCTACAGTACACTATGTTTACATTTGCAACATGAAGTCAAATGTTAGGTATTAAGCAATTCTAATTAGTGCACACCTCATTTGCATCTTCACAGTGCCCAGAGGGCTGAATCTATACAATAGAAAGATAACAGTGTAGCTAGCAAACTTGAAGGTGAGGAGACGTGTATGTATCTGGACAAAACAAAAGAACGGTATTCCTTTGAAGGTGCTTTCTCTGCACAGAAGGCTTATAATATGGTTAAGGTATGCTTGTATTATTGAAGTACATTCTACATTTTGTAAAGTGATACAAATGTATTTCTATATCCAGGAGAAAATGCAACCTTTATCTATATGCACTTCTTATACTTCACTGTTAGCATTAGCAGTTTTGTCAGGAATATACCTTTCTGAGGCAGACAGGTTATACTTTCAGCACTATTATTTTTAAAAGGTTAATTTTAAAATATTCTATGTTATTGGAGAGAAATGTAATCAATGTGTCACTGACACTGTTGTTATATTTCTGAGATGGCCCAGGGCAACCTCCACAGGAGTGGTGGGCACAGTGAGAAGTGACTTGCATTTATAAATGAATTTGTCTGTTGTAAATGTGTACACATTCTGATAACTGTGTAGAAAGCATACATGCATTACTTTTATGGCATTCCTTGGTTTATACAAACCTTCATTTGTCTGGTATTTGGGGGTGGGGGAGCCACTTACCATTCTGTGGTCCAAGAAGAAAGGTGTGTTTCAAATACTTTCCTGTTGAAAATGTTTAAGCATCCTGATATTTCTGTTGGGAAACATATATACATTACTTATTTGATATTCCTAGGTTTATACAAACCTTTGTTAGTCTGTGAGTGGGAGGTGTGACAACCACCTAACCATCAGTTATACTAACTAAAAAGTGTGTTTCAAGTGCTTAATGTTGACAAAATGGCACACAGACTGATTATTTTTGGAAGCAATACATTAGTTATATGATATGTATCTGTTTTATCTTTCTCTATTTTTCTGTTACATAGGATTATGACCCCCTAGCCTACAAATCCACAAAAAACCTTTTTCAGCAACACAGAAAATGAGGTGACAATACAGGCTCTGTAGTGCTATGGAGCCTTTCTGCTTTGAGAAGATGTGGGGATATAGCTGCCAGAAAAGAGATCTGGAACCAGTTAGTCAACGATGTCAAAACAGTCTTAGGTCACAGCAGGAATTATGATCAGGTGTGGCATCGGACCACTGACGTGATTTCATCAGCCTGGAAGAAAGCAACTGCAGTTTCCTAAGAACCACTGACTATGAGGGGGTGGTTCTGCTACTGAGCCACCACTAACACCAAATGAAGAGTTCCTGTCCACTGTCAGAGATCTGGACAGCTCAGTGTAGACTGCACACCGTATGCTTAATGTCAGTGCTGATGTGGCTGGGAGGACAAGTGTGTCCCAGGAGAAGCTTCTAGGTAAGCATACATATGGCAATTTTTATATTTGCTTGTAGAATAAAATATATAATTTGATTACTACTTCCTGTGATTTTTTTTTTGTATCTGTACCTATTGATAAGTAATAGACATACACAAAGTTGTTCAGCACACATTGGTGTGGGTGAATGTCTCAGCCAAGTTTAAGTTTTAGCTATTTCTTGCAGTACATATAGGTGATTGTGTATTCACTGTCACCCTGTGCATTCCCATTGGAATGCTTAATTGACATCCTTTCCTTGCTTCATTTCTTCCAGGACCATCTTTCCTGCAAAGTGTGGAGACATCTGCACATGTTAAGCAAATGTTTATTCGCTTATTACTAAGCATTATTAAGATATACAATTATATGTATGTGTGCAGAGCGTATAATGAGTGTCTGTATTACTGCACCATCTGCAATTGTGTGACCACTGTTACATTTTTATCATCTATATTGGTTTAATATTTAGTGTAGTAGTAATTTCATTCCCGTGTTTGTTACTTATTATCACAGATAATCCTGACAGTGGAAGTGTAAGACTCCTACCAATTGATTTTGAAGTATCTATAGGCTCTGATGATACAGTGGCCAAATGGAAGCACAGTCAAGGATAAAGATATTGAATCTGACACTGAGGTTGTGACTCACACATCCCTTGTATTCCCTTCAGACACAATCAGTATGCCTATGCATACCCAATTCACTGAGCCCTCAGATATTGGACAGGTTGAGGGTAATACACTTAATCAGGGTAGTGTGGCTACTGTGGCTTCAGTGCTGGTTGAATCCAGATGTAGCGAAAGTGTGGGTGAGGTGCCATGCAGGAAGGCTGGTAGGGGTGTCCAAAGGAGGCCTGTTCTCCACCCTCCACCTGATTCTGGTGTCTCATTATATGCCACTTGATATATGTTTAGGGCCATCATGGAGGCATAGGCACATTCTGCTAGGGCCTCTGAGGATATACTTAGGATTTTAGATGTGACACAGGCTAATGTGCCTAATTGCGTCGGCCATGTGAGAGATTCAATGGATTGGATGAATAATAGCATGGAATGGGCAGTGTCTGTGATGGAATATTTGCTGGGAGGAGAGACAGCTTTCATGTGGTTGTAGGTCCACAACATCATCTGCTGTTAGCCGGTGTAGCCATGCATCATCCTGCGCCTGCAGTGGCACTACTTCCACTGGTCCATCAGTGGTTGAGGTGTTCATACCCAGATATGGTAGGCCACAGGGTTGTGGAACTGGGCGTCTTTGTGAGAAGAGATTATGCAGCAGACATTACTCATGTTCAGATAGCACTAACACATCTGACCATGGGCATGGATGTACCAGTGCAACTCCTGGCAGAGCCAGTTCTAGCAGTTGGGGGTGATGATGATGAACTGTTACCTCAGGTTCCTATTACATTATCGAATCCTCATTTTATCAAAACTGATAATATTGCACCTCAAATATCAAAAGTTTAAATCTTCAAACAGCATAAATGTCGAATGATATATATTCAAAATGTTTCAGTTGGCCCACTGCAACTGCAGGATGTAGAATGTCACTACAGTAGTGACTCACACCTATCTCATAAATATTAATGCACAGACAATATAATGTAAATAAACAATATATGTTTAATTAACAATAGCAGGAGTGTTAAAGTCACGGTCAAATCTCAACTTAATTGTCAGTAAACAACATTTAAGCGCATCAATTAATGTAATGTAAATTTAATGTTTATAAATATGTATAGTGCACGTCACGTTAAACTGCATATGAACTGATAGTATGGCCGACATTTCGACTCTAGCTCCAGGAAAAGTAGGTTCTGCATATGATACAGTACCCTCACAAAAGAATACAGAAATGCTACATATTGATGGTTACCTGTATAAGAGAAGTCTATAAAAAAGCGTTATTGGTGTTGCAGGTTAAAGTTAGTTCAGAAATGTAAGAGTAGAGCAATAACTGAAAAAGTTGTAGATTGAGAGCTACTTTTAAAATCTGTTTCACACCAGCATGCTTCTGATATAACAGATGTAGAAAAATACAGAGTTTGTCATCATTTAAAAGAAAGTGCTCGGATAACTAGAAGTACACCAGCACTGTTAGTCGATGATGTTGTGGCCAGTACATCTGTTGAAAGCATTCCCAGTTTACCCTCAAGACGATCTATGCTTCAACAAGTAAATAGAGTTAGATGTAGGAAACTATTAACTTACACTCCTGTTCAGCCAACATTACCTGCAGTAGACACTACAAAATATTGCCTTAAAGAGGGTACATTCATTCAGAAAAGAATGATGGACATTCATACTAATACGCATGTATTAGTATTTACAACTAAAGAAAATCTCCATGATTTCTGTTCAACAAACATCTGGTTAATGGATGGTATATTTTTGACTAGTGGACAACTTTGTAGACAATAGTATACCATACATGGCTTAGTTTATTTGCAGAACAACTAAAAGCTTGTCTTTAGTGTATTCTTTAATGACGAAGACGTCATTTAAGGCTTATAACTACTTATGAGAATGTGTATTTCAGTTACTGTCATCAGTCGGTTATGAATCTGTTGTACAGTATATTGTAACAGATTCTGAAATGGCAGCTATTAAGAGTGTCAAACATAACTTTCATGCAGTAAGTAGCAAGGGTTGCTTGTTTCATTTTAGTCAGGCTATATGGCATAAAGTTCAATCATTTGGAGTGGCAAACCTTTACGTTAAAAGTGCAACATTCCAGTTGTCGGTTAAAAAACTAGTGGCACTATCATTTTTAAATGAGGATGAAGTCGTTCCCACTTTTCATAAACTTTGTGAATGTTTTCTACCTGAAGACAAAGAGTTGCTATCGTACTTTTGGGATGTTTTTGTTCTTGGATGTCCTAGAAAGCAGCAGATGAGAAATGCTGCTCTAAGTAGATTTCCACCAATTTTCAGTGTACATTGTTGGGACATTAGTGATTTAAATCAGCTGTCGCTACCAAGGACTCAAAATGTTGTGGAAGGGTGGCACATGCATATTCGTTCATTATTAGGAAGACGAGTATGTGACATACCAGCTGTTCTTAATGTATTAGTTAGAGAACAGAATAGGGTTAATGTGGTTAGAATGCAAATGAAGTCGGGATATCCTTGTCACCTAAAAGGAAAGAAAAAGTATGGCTAAACAGAAAAGAATGCAAGTAGTTATTCGTAAAAGATCAGAGTATACACCATTAGAGTTTGTAAGAGCTGTAGCCCTGCTTTTGAAGGTGTAGCTTGCTAGATCTGGTGCATTAACACATCACGTTTTGTTGTTCATTTATTCACTATATTACTTATTTAGGGTTGTTGTATTACACAAAGGTGTTTAATGCTTCAGAAAAATTCTTTTTGGAATGTATTTACATCACAGATATGGAAATGAATGCATTTAGTTTCTTAGAGTGGTATGGTCACATCCTCACAGCGTTTCATTTGCGTGAATTTGTATAGTTTCGTTAGTCACATTTAGGTATTATTTTCAGGTATACTGCAGATTCGAAGTGGGCCAACTATTGCAGTTCGAACATCTAAAATTTGATATTTTGAGCATTCGATATTATACTTTTTCTATAGATTATGTTCGATGTTTATAGTTTTGATAAAATGAAGATTCGATAACATAATAGGAACCCGTTACCTCTACCATGCACAATTCACACCTGTCAAACATGCCAGGACATAGAACTAGCACAGAACTTGGCTGTATTCATGCAGATGCTCACACACACACACACACACACACACACACACACACACACACACACACACACACACACACACACACACACACACACACACACTTCACATCAAGTGCCAATACAGACACGCATACTTAACAGGTACAAGAGGCATTCACAAGGCTTGCAGGTGATTTTGTCTCAGTGGCCATTTGATATTATCTGCATTTCTAACTGTCTGTCTTTCTTACTCACGCACTGCCACTACTTTTATGTCAACCTTGGCCTCCTGCCCCCCCCCCCCCACCCACACAAATCCCACCCTGTACAAAAGATGATAACTGTGCCATATAATTTTTTTATATCTCTTGGATTCAAAGATACATAAGCATTTATTCTGATGCACAGAGTGCAAAGCTAACTGAGTGCTTACTATATGTATTGGTGATGCTATTTTGAAAGTTGTACTGATTTCTTACAGCCTTTTTACTGTTGTAATTACTACCTTGAAATTTTGATATATCAGTGAGGCTTATTGCTCCACTTGTGAAAATGTAGGGATAATTAGACTTTGGATTGATTTTCTATTGTGTGTATTTTTGATGTATTTGGCATGTTAGCTGATAAATGGCATAAATCTATCGACATAAGTCAGTCCTGTCACATATTGATGTCATTGCTGGACAACTCACACACGTTCTACTTAGGTATATTTTTCAGTACCGGTATGCAAGTATCTGCCATTTATTTGGGTTCTTATCCATTTATTGTTCTTTTTCAAGTTCAGCACTTGCCTTGATAGCCCTGCAGTCACAACTGTTGTAATTTAGGGCTGTCTGATGCTAGCAGTACACAGCTATTACATGGGTAAGTAAAGGTTGTGAGCCTTGCCTGGCATCACGTTTGCTGCATGTATTTGGACAGGATGAAAGTTGTACCCCTTAGGTGGTCAGCATGTGTGCTATCCATTGCTTTTTGGCCAGGGTGAGGGCATATTGTGCATACCTACATCTACCTACACCCATAGTAGCTGTTGGTTCCTCCTCTGAGTTTTCATCTGTGTTTGGCTGTGGTGAACTTGCCAGTGTGGTAGAATGTGTATTCCTTCCCCTTGGTGTTCCAGCTGTTTTCTCAGGATACTATTGAGTAGTACAGCAAAGACAGTGATAATTTTGGGACAAGTACTGGGTCATACTGCAGGGCACTCCCTGATGTATCTAAGTACCAAAACATTACACACACTCTATGATATTGAGGGTGTGCCTCATTATGCCATTCCTGCATGGGTCTGTGTGCATTTCTGATGGGTGTCAGCCATGGTTCAAGTGCCTGCCCTGCACTCCCCAGTAAATTCTCTTGAGGGATATCCCCCCTGGAAAACTTCTGGTAGAACTGTGAGTTGTGCCAGATATGGGAATCATGGTAACTGCCAATGTTACCAGCACACACATTCAGGATGATTCCCTAAGCATTACACACAACCTGGCAGTTAATGGAGTGAGAGCCCTTTCTGTTTATGTAGAGCCTTCACTGTTCCCTGGGTGGTGCTTTGATCTCAAAGTGCATGAAGACTATGGCACCCAAGACTTCAGGAAAGTGTGGTATGGGATAGAAATCCTACATAGTTGTAGCTCTGTTCTCAGGGGTATGGAGAAAATATATATACTCACTAGCATACTGCAACATAGCATTCAGGAATTGATGTAGGATCCTGGATGCTGATGCCTATGACACCCCCCAGCATGTCCCCTGCTAGTCTCTGAAAGATTCCTTTAGCTAAATCTCTAAGAGCTATGCATGCCTTGGCCTCCAGATGTATTGGTTCCCCTTGGTTTTCCCTTGCTCTCAGTTGAGAATGACAGAGGTTGCAGAATTCCTGGAATGTGTCTTTATCCACCCTGTAGTGCTCTACTATTTCCACCTCGTGCAGACCATGAAAAGATAAATGGGGTCTAAACACCCTTCTACTTCTTGCCCGTGGTCTATCAGCAGCAGCAGCATAGATTTGAGCCTGTTGCATAAACACAGAAGCCCCTAATATTCTTTCTGTGCAGTGTTGTTTTCATGGCTGTATTCCAACAGGTTTTGGAATTCTAGGCAAAAACATACACTAAGTGTACACGATTGCTTTATAGCTTGTTGAATCCTGCCATGTTGGATTGGTTGATTAGCATATGACTCAGCTGCTTAAGCTGTAATTAGCATGCCATGATGTTTTCCATGTTTGCATGGGTCTACACATCATGTAGAGCCACTTATTGAATACAGTTCTGCACGCTATCATGTGCGCGTCACATCAGAACAATCACATGGTTTTAGCAAGCCATGTAGGGTTGATTGAATTCATCCCAAAGTGTTAAATGACAAAATTATGAATCATTAATATTTTACTGGTTTTCATGACAAGTACAATCAAGTGTTCGATAAAATGGAGGAACATGTGGAGGTCCTCATTGCCAAAAAGAACAAAAAGCTTATAAGGGATAAATTAGGTTACGAGAAGAACTTAATATATCCTTTGAAGCATAATTCTGACATCAAGACCAACTGCACATATTTGAAAGAGGATGTTGCTCCGGATACTCCTTCCTCTGTTTTTTTTAGGAACAAGAATTTGTCCCACTTCAGAGACATTTGGAGAGAATTGCAAGCAAAAGAGAGTGACTGAACAATGTTGCATCAAACCAGCATTACTGAGTGGAAACAACACAAAAGAGATGGGACAATCAAAGACAAGGGGGAAGAGGAGGGAGGGTTCAATCAGGGAAAGAGATGCTAAATGACAATTTCACCTTTCCATTTTTAATTTAAGCAGTACCATTTTTATTAAAGCCAAATTGAAAGTTTTAGGAAAAGGCTTTTCCTTCATGCTTGTGCAGAGAACAAATCTGGTAAGCCTTATTTTGGGCTTTAACATATATGTAAGAAAACTAACTTTACAAAATTTGTTTAACAGTATTGCCCATTTTCAGAAGAAGTTTTTTTAACCACAAAAGAACTGTTTATAATACAATTTTATGCAGCACTTTAAATGTATTTACTGAAACTCGTATCAACAGGTTTTATAAATTAATAGATGATAAATGAATGTAAATAAGTGATATAACATGAGTTATGAAGAACATTTACCATTGAGAAAATTAAGAGGTATTACCCTTCTCAGATGTCTCAAATCAGACAAGGGTGGGGAAATGGTGGCAAGACTAAAATGAGCTATGTAATGTTTGACTGAAAAAAGATGGGGTAGATTATAAGTGATGCATAACGTTTGCAACTGGGAGTGTGTCAATATGGTTTGTTATATAAAATTTTTGCAACAAGGATTGTGTCGGTGTGGTTTGTTTTCATTTGTATAAATGAATAATTGCCTATGTAGGAAGTGATGGTTTCTTGTTTACAAAGGCAGGAATTGAATAATTTATGTAATGTTGCTTAGGTTATATGATATATAGCAATAAATGTGAAGTAAAACATTTGTTATGTTAATTATAGTGTGATTACTTTTATATGAATGTAAATTTCCACTAAGAAACCGTCCGCTGTGCTGTGTGCCTGAATCCACTAAGGCAACTATGTTTACAATAGAATCTAATTTATTAACAAACGACACTATAAAATGTACAAACCATGTTAAGCGCTTTCATCTAATCCAATAGACTTCATCAGAGCACATCCATAAAAAACAAGCTGGGTTTTAAATACATTTCCAACCAATAAGTTCCTTTGATTAATCTTCCAATTAATTGTACTCCATGATTTAAAGTGCACAGTAGTTAGTACTTTCACATAAACATATTTAATTACATAACAATATTTCTATCAAGCTTGTTTTGGAAAGTAAAACTGATTATTATTGGGGATGACAGAACAAAGTGGTTTTATTATATGTATATATTTTAAAATGTTTTTTTTTAATATGCATTTTTAAAATAAGATTATGAATGTTATGTAATTATATATGTTTATGTGAAAGTATTAAGTACTGTGCACTTTAAATCATGGAGTACAATTAATTGGAAGATTAATCAAAGGAACTTATTGGTTGGAAATGTATTTAAAACCCAGCTTGTTTTTTATGGATGTGTTCTGATGAAGTCTATTGGATTAGATGAAAGCGCTTAATGTGGTTTGTAAATTTTATAGTGTCGTTTGTTAATAAATTAGATTCTATTGTAAACATAGTTGCCTTAGTGGATTCAGGCACACAGCACAGTGGACGGTTTCTTAGTGGATTTTTATGATGTGGACTTTCGCTGACTTTCGGAGTAATGAATGTAAATTTGCCTATGTCACATGTGATAATCCAATAAAAGTGTTTAAAAAAAGGTGGGGGAATGGTAATTATGGAATATGACAGCTATATTGAATGTATGAATATGTATTTAGCAGATAAGACCTGTTATAACTAAGTAGATTGTTCTGTTTTAGACGTGCTACAAATGTATTTATTACAATTTGATTATTTTCTCAAGGATATATTTCAAGTGAATTGTATAGTTTTTTATTACTGGGTAGACCTAAGTTTGGAATTTTGTTTGGTATTCCCAAAATACGAAAAAAAATGAAAATTCCTCTTTTAGGCCAATAGTGTCAGCAAAACAAAATAAAACATCGTCACTTACAGTATATTTAGATGCATTGTTGAATCCAGTTGTTCAAGAATCGAAATATTATTTAAAAGACTCTTAACTGTTTCTCAGTGATTTACACCATTATCAATTTAAAGGGATTGAGAAGTTTTTTATCACTTTAGATGTTTCTTCACCATATACAGTTATCCCACAAGATATTGGGATTGATTTTGTAAGAAATTTCCTTCTGCTACATCTCAGCCTCTCTCTCTCCTCAGTCCTCCTTCAATCTTTTCATCCTTTCCCTAATCACACACTCAATTCTCTTCTGTCTTCTCCCTCTATCCCTACACATAGCATTCTTTTACTTTCAGAACTCAGTCTTAGGTTTATCTTGCCCATCAATGCATTTTCAACATTTCCTTCATCCTTCACCTTTAAGCTTATAACACACGTGTCAATACTTCTTTATATAATCCCCACAACACCTTTATATCCCTTGAAACATTAATGATACTTGTAAATGTAACATATTTAAGAAGAACTCTCCTTCAGCCTTTCACCTTCTTTATTTCTTTCCTTTTTTTCTTTTTCTCTTTCTCTTTCACACACTAGGAACATCTATTTAATTCCTGAATACATTACTATGATAGATGTTCTTGTAAATATGATTGTTTTTACCTTTCCTTTGCTCTCCCAATACACAGCCAGCTAGTACTACTCAGTGTTTGTGAACACTATGCTGCATGTTATTGTTTGCTCTGTCTGATAGTTCCTATAATGCTGTTTGTCTGTTCATTTTAAACTAATTGTTACTACTACTACTGTCGTATAGTAAAAGAGCTTTTCTCCCCGGGCCTCTACTGAAAATGGACATATATCCAGTTGGACTAGCCCGGTCAACAAATGTAAAATAAAATAAATAAAAAAAAAAAAAAAAAATATATATATATATATATATATATATATATATATATATATATATATATATGCTGTACTTTTTTGTAGAGCTTTTCTCCCTAGGCCTCCCCTGAAAATGGGTTTCTGACGCAGTAGGACTTTCCCGGTCCCCAAATGTCAAATAAATAAATAAATAAATACATTATTTGTGTAAATACACTAATTTTAATGACTAACATATAAACAATTTTGTTTTTTTTTTGGATATAATTTTATCAAACTTTTTTTTTTACATTTTCAGAACAAGATATATCAACAAGTGAAAGGTGTGGAAATGGCAGCCAGTGTAGCTTCTGCCTTTGCAAATTTAGTAATGACACGGTGGGAAATAGACATTTTTGAGATTCATCCTCTATTTTCTATTGTTTCATATTACAAAAGATTTACAGATAATTTAATATTTTTGTGGAATGGGACGGAACAAGATTTGAGTTGAACAACAGTACATCTTGTTGGAATTTTACAATTGGATTACATAAAATTACAAATTACTTGATATATATGTTACACTATTATTAGCAAGAGAAATCATTCTCAAGCCAGATATATAGAAAGGATACTTTCAGGAATAATTATGTAGATTACAGTACTCAGCATAATACATAATTGAAAAACAACATAGTAAAAGGACAATACATCAGATTAAGTAGATTGCTTAGTGATGATGATAATTTTATAACAATATTGAAGTATTACAGAAATTATTTTAGAAAGAGGGTATCCATTTAAAAAAATTAAAAGCACCTAGTGACAAAATTGAGAAGGAAAGATATGGTAAATTTGCTCTAATTTTATTAAATGGCTACAAAGATGAAGACAAAAAAAAGAACAAGAATTCAATAGTAAAAAGAAGAAAATGTGTCCAAGGAAGCCAAAGGTTATCCAGTAGGAAGTAAATATGATAAATGCTGCAAACAAACCAGGCATCCACCAAGGCTGTAAAAGTATAAAACATTAATACACAGAGTATACAGGATAAGCGCTTTCACACAAGTTGTGCTTCATCAGATCCACAGAATGAAACAACAGAACCCATTAAATAATAAAACATGTGCTTCAATTAGTACAGGACTGAAAATGACGGCACGGCTCGAACTGAGGAGTTACTTTATTATAAAAAATAAAAGATAAAAAATACACAATACAAAATACACTTGACAGTAAAACAGGTTAAGCGCTTTCATCTGTCATAATACAGACTTCATCGGAACCATAGTAACAAAATGATCCATGGTTTTTATACTTCATTAGGCGCCAAAAAAAAAATATACTCAATCACATTTAAAGACATACTCCATTTGTTAAAAAATACATATGAAATTAATACTGAGAATAAAAACATACAATTTCTACCGCTATCAAATAAATAAATAAATAAATGACTAGTCTAAAATAAGAAATGGTTTTATACTAATATGTTCATTAATTCCAGGGGAACTAGTGGCATCCGTTAACATCTGCCATTTACTTTCTTTTGAGGCTAATAAGGTTTTCCAGTTCACCCCTTGTACTAAACTATCGACTTGATCAATAATTGAGAACTTAAAATTATGGAAGTCCCCTTTAACACTACTATGTTTGTATAAAGCATTGTTTTTATCTTGAACCTGAATCTTGTATAAATGCTCGTATATACGTTTCTTTAAGTGTCTCTCAGTTTTTCCAATATAAAATGCAGGACAGGCACAGCAAGTTGCAAGATAAACTACTTGTTTGGTATTACAATTGCCTGCCCTGCATCTAACAATTGTTCCATTGATGTCTTCTAATTTAATGTACGCCATTTCATTGATAGCTCTACATTGTTTACAAGAGCCACATTTCCTAGTTCCTGTATACCTCTTTTTTGAATTATTAGTTGCTTGTTCAAGTAACTTTTTAATATTGGGTGCTGTTTTATATACAAAATTTGGATGACTACCTAATACCATCCCAATATTTTCACAAACTGTAATCAAGTTCCAATGTCGTTTGACTATCTCCTTAACATATTGTACAAATGGGGTATACATCAAAACACATACTCTATTGTTTGTCTCACGTGCTAAGGCTTTATTATTTGTGTTATTACCATTATTATTAGCTGTGTTGGGTGACCTGTTCAATAGGGGTTGATATTTGGTACCCCAATGTTTGTAAACATAGTTAACCACATCATTCAACAAGGTCTGGGGATAACCTCTGTTTTCAAACATATTATATATTAGTTGTAACTCATTTTCCATTGTGCCTGCCCTGCATTTTATATTGGAAAAACTGAGAGACACTTAAAGAAACGTATATACGAGCATTTATACAAGATTCAGGTTCAAGATAAAAACAATGCTTTATACAAACATATTAGTGTTAATATTAGTGTTAAAGGAGACTTCCATAATTTTAAGTTCTCAATTATTGATCAAGTGGATAGTTTAGTACAAGGGGGGAACTGGAAAGCCTTATTAGCCTCAAAAGAAAGTAAATGGCATATGTTAACGGATGCCACTAGTTCCCCTGGTATTAATGAACATATTAGTATAAAACCATTTCTTATTTTAGACTAGTCATTTATTTATTTATTTATTTGATAGCAGTAGAAATTGTATGTTTTTATTCTCAGTATTAATTTCATATGTATTTTTTAACAAATGGAGTATGTCTTTAAATGTGATTGAGTGTATTTTTTTTTGGCACCTAATGAAGTATAAAAAACATGGATCATTTTGTTACTATGGTTCTGATGAAGTCTGTGTTATGACAGATGAAAGCGCTTAACCTGTTTTACTGTCAAGTGTATTTTTTATCGTGTATTTTTTATCTTTTATCTTTTATTTTTTATAATAAAGTAACTCCTCAGTTCGAGCTGTGCCGTTATTTTCAGTCCTGTACCAGTTTTTTGGATCTTGGGTTCATTTTGTTCGATTATTGAGTTTCGTATGTGTTTCAATTAACCAATAAAATACAGCAATCAATTATTGATGTATACTTCTTTTCTTAAGAATTGGTTTTAAGGAACAGAGGCATTAAGGCCAGGCAGTTTATCTGCCTGCAACTTTACAATCCAACTTGTCTCTGCAGTTTCAAGTCTGTTATCAAAATCACCATGCCTTTTGTTAAAATATAGCAATTGCAACACTATAAAATCAAAACTATGATCAGTAAAAATAGGAGCATGTTTGGCTATTGCATTAAGTATGTTTTTTACATCTAATGTCACCCATATGCTGAAGAATGTGCTCTTTAAGCATCCTAACAGTTTTCCCTGTGTAGAATGAAGTGCAACATTTACATCTGGCCAAATATACAAGTCCATGGGACTTACAATCAGCATAAAAACTAGGTTTAAATATAACACCATATACCGGGTGCTGAAAAACTACCCTGGTAGAAATGTGACAGCAGGCTTTGCAGCCCCTACAAGGATAGGTGCCCTTCTGCTCAGAAGACAAAACTGGTCTAACTATAGATCTATAATACAGTTGTCTCTACAGAGAATTCAATAGTCATCACAATCAATCTTTAACCATTCCAAATTGTCGGGATGTCACTAATATTAAAAAGATTGTCTGCGACAATTGGAAGAACATTATTGACAACCAAAATTTGATTAAAGCAATAGAGAATACTTCAATTTTTACAGTCAAAAAGGCAATAATGTAAAGCACATGTTGGAACTCAAGTTAAAAGATTTGATCAAAAAGTCAGGAACACATCCATGTAATAGTTATACAATGTACAAGTTCATCAGTTCAAGCAATATAAATTATTTTGTGTATTTAAAGAAAACTTTTAGAATATATATATATATATATATATTTTTTTTTTTACTTCTAATAGTATAGGAATGGTATATTTGGCCAGGCGCTGTAGCTGTGACAGTTTCTGTGTTGGTAAAATGACTAGAAAACTGTCAAGGTGAATTTCTGAGCACATTTTATCAATTAAAAATGAATATGTAAAAATATACTGTGCAAACATTCATTCATTTTTTATTGACTTTAGAAAATGTATCTTTGTGGACTTGGAACAAGTAAAAAGTGATTTTTTTTGAAATAGTGAAATTCATACTTATTTGGAAAATAGAGTTACTTTGGCAAGTGTTGTTAAGGATTGATAAATTATCCAGTTTATATTATATGTTAAACATAAATGTTTATCTACGATGGTGGCAGTAATCTTTAGTTGTTTTAGAGCATGTTTAACAAGGTTTTTTCAAGAAATGTTTTAAACAATTTAAGTTATGCATAGGTTGAGATTGTTATTACAACTAATGAGATAGTTGCTTTAGTCATGTGACATCATCGGTGTATTTATAGGGGTTTTGAGTAAGATATGGTTATTCCGATGAAGTTTTTGATTTAATGAAGAACGATAGTGCTCAATCTAGTTAGTTTCTCCTGGAATCCTGCATTGTGGTTTGAAAAGCAGTTGTTACTTTTTCCATTTTAAGGTCTGAGTTGCTATTTTATAACATGTTAGCTGTGAGCATTGCCGAACATTACCTCTAAGGTTACTGACAAACCTGAAGAATGCTTTGTGGCTTTCCTTAGCAGAGGTGGCAATTCTTAATTCAAACTTGCCTTTGGAGGATTTGATTTTGTTTCTGAATTCTTTGTTGGTCTTTTTGGTTTCATCTCTAGATGATGGAGTATTAGGTCTAATTTTACAAGCTATGAGTTTCTTCCTCTTATTGTATGTTTTTTATATTATGGTTCCACCTTGAAGTTTAATCCCAAATTTGACACTGTATCATTTCTTATATAGACATCTGCATGTTTTGAGAAGGGCATAGAATCTATCCAGGAAATGGGGTAGCATACAAGATGGGTTTGTCAAGGTGATGAGGGTGCTTACATTTCATCAGGTCATCAGTTAGCTGGATTAGGTTTACTTTAGAGTAGTCTCTAAAGACATAAGTTTTTTTTTTGATAAGTCAGGCTTTACCTATAGTGAGTGTTACCAAAATGGGGTCAGATTTGACCAATGAAGTAGTAACTGTAGTTGTTGAGCATAGGGTTCTTATATTAGGAAGAACTAGTCCAATATTTTTGAACCCCTCTGTGGGACTTGAACCACTTAGTCTATAGAACTGACATTAATGAAGCCCAGAAATCATTGAGTGTTTTTGTTTGAGGTGGTGTATGTCTCCCAATTAACAGAATGATCACTGAAGTCAACCAAGGAAATAGTATTAGGCTTGATAGGGAAGGATGTCAATTTGTTTAGATATGCCTCATGGTTTACAGGTGACCTGGTGGTGGTATGGTAGTTAGTTATAGTATGGTATGGAGTTCTACTTACCATGTAAAGGACATAGAGGAGTTCAAGGTTGTTGTCCTGGCTTATAAGTCTGGAGTTAAAATGGCTTCTTTGGAATAAATAAAAACAGCAACACCATCATTTCCACTTTGATTATGAAAAAACTCTGCACTGTGGAGGGGTTAGCACTGTTCTGAAAACATATTTCATTAAGTATGCGGATATCTATATTTTCAAGCATTAGGAATGCCTGAAAGGAGTGCAATTTCTTGTTTAGACTTCTAGCATTTGAGCAGTGCTATTTTAATACAGCTCTGATTTTTCATTGGCTATATAGTTAATTTGAGTAAACTTGCCTTAAAATAACACTATGCGAGATGAAAAAGTCCTGGCCATTATAGAGATGCTATGAGAAGGAAGGTATAGGTCATCTCTAGCAAAGCAGCCAGGAATGTTGATCATCTCCTCCCAGGCTATGTATTGGATCCCCTTAGAATAACACCAGTTGCTAAGCCAATAACTGAAGTTAGTTATTTTTGTTTGTATTTTGGCATCCTTCTTGGTAATGTTAGGATACTATTTAGTACTAGTTTCAAACCAATTCCAGATGTATATTCTGACAGCCCCATCATGTTCCTCTTCATATGATCCAAGGAGGTATGTCTTAAGTTATTCACTCCTACATACACATGACCAAGTTTTATATATATATGTGTGTGAGTGTGTGTGTGTGTGTGTGTGTGTGTGTGTGTGTGTGTGTGTGTGTGTGTGTGTGTGTGTGTGTGTGTAATTAGGTTGAAGGGACTTAAGGATCCTAGTGACAATGCAGATCATGGGACCTGAAAGTCAGCTAATTGTCACTGTGACTTTGCTCAGTCTGGGGAGCGGTGCTTCTGTGTGTCTGACTATGGAGTCATATATAACTAAGACATTATCAGATGTACTGTCTTGGTCTTGCTGGCTTAAAGGCTTAGGCCTGCTAGTTGAGTGATTCTCTTTTTAAGTTGTGTTTTCTGTAGTGTCTGTGTATGTTGCTTGCCTTTTAGTGTGATGCTGAGTGCATTGTACAACATATCTTTGTCTTGGAGGCTTTTGTGGTTTAGGCTGAGACTTTTTAAGTACCTCAGTATAAGAAAGTGTATTTGTTTGCCTAGGACATGTAGGGCATGATTCTATGAGGTAGGTGTTGAGACTGACAACATGCTGGGTACAGTCTACAGTCTTTGAAAAGAGCTAGGCCTCTAAGTTTAGTAGATACCTGCTCCTCTCCATATATAACTGTCTATAAGAAGAATCAAATAGCTGTTAGTGAGCATGAGGCAGTTCTTGCATTAACTCAATGTTCCTGTTGCTATCAGGTTGGCAACAGACTGTGAGGTAAACTGTGGCTTCATGATATTTGGTGTCTGGTGAAGCAGGGAGTACTAATGAGTTAATTAGTAGGAAGGGTCTGTATCAGTGATGGTGAACCTTGTGGGTTTGGCATGTCACAAATTCGTAAAATGCCTAACTTGGCTCTATTGGTGTGTCACCCCCCGCCCCCAAACAAAATAAATAAATAAAAAATAAAATAAATAAATAAATAAAACAGCATAACTCTCAACACATCAGGGAAAATCTCAGCAGAATCAGAGACAAATCTAGAAATAAGAGATATGGACAGTTTTAAACTACTAATACTATTAATATGAGACACTGACACAAAAAAATAATGTGAATCAATATACATTTTCTGAAGTAAAATAAGTCTATTAAGTATAAAAGATCACCAGTTTTAGGAGGGATTAAGAGGGATAGTTGAGAGGGATGTAAAACAGCACATGCTTAGAAATGCAGACTATTTGCCCTTTTGCAGAAGTGTAACCATGAAGAGAAAACAATGTTAGCACTGCTCTCTGCAGACTTTGGAGTCAGTATACCAAAATAGTCTTTGAGGTTAGTAACTTCCTTATCTCTGCAGCAGTGTTGTTGAACTGACTCCTGGCACAAAATAGTTCAGTGCACTTCACATGAGCAATGAATACAAAACCAGTTTCTTTGGTAACTCAGGTGTTGGTGAATGCTGGCATGTCACCCAGAATGTCGTAGATTGTCACCTTTGACACACATGTCATAGGTTTGCCATTACTGGTCTATATTCTAGAATAAAAGGATGAACAATGAGTCAAAGTGTGAGAGTTACAATTGTGGATGTACAGTAGGAATAAGTGAAGGGCAAAGTGTAGAAACAACTAATAGATTTATGAAGCAGTAACTACCAGTTTAACTCTGTGTCACAGCAACAGCTTAATACAAGTAATTTGGCTCTGTAGCCACCTCAACAATTTAGTACAAATGGTTTGGTTGCTGGGCCATATTCAATTCCCATGTAGAAAGCAAAAGTGTAAGTTGTAAAAGTATAGTTTAATCAGACAGGTGTTTCAGGTGATTTTGCACTTTCATCTAGCAATGGACACATGTTAGGCATCTAAAAATAGAAACTGGATACATTTAATTATAAATGGAAAAGTCATGTTTAAGCATAGCTGAGCGTGTTTGAGTGGAGCACCACTGTGCTCAGCAGTGCTTAAATGTAGTGGAGAGTTATATATAAATGTATAGTAGCAGTCCACATGTCCACTTCGCCGAATGGTTAGAGTGACAGCCTTAGGTGCAGGGTTCGAATCCACAGGCATGTTATTTTGCAAATACACATATATGAGAATTATTCCAAATCCCACTTAAATATTTTGTTTGATTACACAGACAGATTATTAAATTTATCTTACAAATATACATTTATGAGAAGCACTATTAAATCCCTGTTTGAATTTTGTATGAATATACAGACAGATTATTAAGCATGTATGTTGCAAACACACATTATAACAAGTATTCTTAAACCCTTGATTGAATATTCTGTGTACAAAGGGACATATTATTAGGCAGTTATGTTTCCAATACATAATATGAACATTACATTTCAATCCTGCTATGGTGCACCCAGCTAAGCTCTGCTAAGCACAGCTAAGCCTAGCCAAGCACTGCTTAAACCAGGAATGCTTTAGCACTGCTTGGTTGGTTTGCACATTACTAAGCAGTGGGAAGCTCTGCTAAGCAATGCCTGTTTAAGCACTGCTCAGTCCAGCTAAGCTGGTTTGCACACCACTAATCAGCCGAGCTCAGTGGGTTTGCACAGTGCTAAATGAACCACGGCATTTTTAAAAATGGCCCAATGGCAGTAAAGGACAGGAAACCAGCCTTATTTAAGTGTAACAGGTGAGAATACAATTATAATCTGTTGGAATTTGAACTTGGCAGGACGGTAGCAGGAGTTGGAGAGGGTGCGCGCTTCTGGACACAGCAGTGGGGCATTCTAGTGTCCAGGGTCATGGTTAGACCCCTCATTAAATACCATGATGTTTGGCTGCTGCAGAGTCAGTACCAGGGATCGGAGTACAAGTTGGAGGCCTGGGACCGGCTGGCCCACGATCTCACCAGTGCAGCTGGAATCACCCATGTGAAGACTGGTAGAGATGGATGAAGGCTGCCAGCCTAGTCAAATAGAATTTGGTACATAATTCTATCATTTGTAAATATAAATGTTGAAATACAGGCTTGTTTTCTAAAATGAAAGAATATGCTGTGAAATGTTGAACTCAAAACAATGTAGCGACATTGATTGTTTTAGTAGGAATGTTGTATATATTGCTAGATGTGACCAATGTCCAGCATTTTATATAGGTAAAACTTGTCGAACATTAAGAGAAAGGATAGGTGAGCATGTTTTAGACATAAGACATATGAAAAATACTAATGCCCTGTATAGACATATTAGACAGCATCCCAAACATGAATTTAAATTTAGTGTGATACAACAAATCATTAAGGATGCTCAAGGATGTGTATTGGATGTCCATTTGGACATTAGTGAAATTAAGTGGCAAATAAGATTAGATGCCACCACCTATCCGGGCATTAATGACAGTATTAGTATCTCCCCTTTGTTAAAGTTAAAACATATTTTAGGATAAAGTTCATGTATAGACCTGGTCCCTTGTAGTATAAGTAACTTTGATCAAGTTTTAAAAGGTTTATTTTTAAAAGGTTTATTTAATCATTTTTAATATTTTTAAACATTATTTTGAATGTTAAGCGTGTTTTTATATATTAATATGGGTCTACTTCTTTTGACCTAACTTTCATTTGCCTGACACTCATTTGCCTGACCCCATTTGACTGAAATTTCATTTGCCTGACACTTCATTTGACTGACACTTCATTTGACTGACAAGTATTATTAGCAAGAAAATGGAATATGCCCCCTTCCCCACTGTAGTGCGACCCTGGAGTTAGAATATATAGTTGGGGGCTGGGGGGGGCACAGCCCCCCACAAGAGGGGGTGTGGGGGGCGAAGCCCCCCACTTCATTTCATATGATATTGTTAACTTTTGATGTAATATTGCTTAGTAAAAGAAAAGTAAGTGGGGGGCTTCACCCCCACAACCCCCCTTGTGGGGAGCTGTGCCCCACACCCCCTAACTATATATTCTAACTCCAGGGTCGCACTACAGTGGGGAAGGGGGCATATTCCATTTTCTTGCTAATAATACTTGTCAGTCAAATGAAGTGTCAGGCAAATGAAGTGTCAGGCAAATTAAATTTCAATCATTTGGTCTCAGGCAAATGGGTGTCAGGCAAATGGGAGTTAGGTCAAAAGAAGTAGACCCATTAATATAACTATTATTTTAAAATTCCCTTTGTTGACCAACTAAATATACGGTTCGTTTTAGACGATATGAAATTTGTGTGAAATATAATTGTTGCAATAAGTATTTAAATTTTATAGTTAAAAACATGGTTCTGGTTGAGAACATTTTTAAGGAGCATGTCTTTTTAATGTTGTTATGGATACCAATGATGTAATTGAATTATTGTTTAATTCATAGGTATTTTTAAAGGGAGTGGGACTTTGGGCTTACTTGTTCTGATGAAGTCCGTGAATGTAGGACGAAACCTAGGTTAACTTCTTTCAGTGTATTAGTGTACTGTTTTGGTGCAATAAACTTGTCAGTTTTTCTAAAAGAACAGCGTAAGTTCCAGTGTTTGGACTGCTCAAGTTTTCCATGGTTGGAAATGTAGCGACATTGCCCTCTGCTGTAAAGAAAGCTAAGTCAAACATTTCTTGTCTGTCTTTTGAAATTGAAATTATTTCATGACTGTCTTTGATGTTTACAATTCGGATCCGGATGGGCTAGATGAAGGCTTCCTGCTTATTGTTTTAAGGCTAAAGTTAATGACCAGAATTTACATGTGGAATGTCCTTTATTGCTTTGGTTTCTGCCTAGGTGTAAAAGAATGTAAATGCAGTTTCTGTCTGCCTTGGAACACCAAGAAAGTGTAAAGAAATATGTAATGGGAATCAGGACTGCAATAGCAATTTAAACAGAGAGAATCAGAAGGCATTAAACATTTTTGCCTTGACTATCTAACTCACAGCACTGCCTGTTGTCTTATGTAAGTTATCTTAGACTTGTGTTTTCTTTTAGAAATAGCTAGGAACTAGAAGGATTAGACTAAGTGTTTTTCTGTGATGTCAGAACTGTACTATGGAATTATTTTAAGTATTTCTGTGTGATCTCTGAACTCTTGACTAGCACTGTGCAGTAGAAAGTATTGTCTTGTGTTTTTTATTATTTATTATTAAATATTTTAAAACCTTTTAACTGTGGCTCATTTGTATAGAGATAAGTTAAGCTCTAAGAGTACATTGCATATATATAAGGATCATGTACCAAGTCATTTGAATAAGCCTTGACTGTTTAGTCGCAACTACCAATTGGATAATAATATTACACAGTAATAATTGGACACCCTTTTAAGGGCCTTTGAGTAGCTGATAAGTGTTAGTGTGTGGTGGCAAGTGGAACTACTGTATAGTCTGAGAAAAAGGAGCACAGCTGGAGAAACTGTGCCAGCCTTCCCCAGAAGTGTCTGTGTGGTTGTATAAACTTTTATCTCAAAGTGCCTGTGTGTGTGTGTGTGTGTGTGTGTGTGTGTGTGTGTGTGTGTGTGTGTGTGTGTGTGTGTGCCAGCTACTTGGGCAGGGACATGAAGCACTGGCTGGACAGAGAAGGTTTTAGCTTGCCCACTAGAATGATATCTGGACCCTATAGCTTTGCCAGTGGGGAGTCTTATTGGGGACCTGGAGAGCAAGGGACCGACCAGTCCCAGACTGACTGTGATCTCTGTGTGTTCTTAAGGGAAATTGCACTTTACTGTGTGTATTTGTTATCCTTTCCTCATATATGAGATGCCCTCTCTGGTGTTAGTGGTGAGGATTGAGGCTCCTTAATTGCTGGGCCAGGGCATGGGCATCACATATTAATTGTTTGGCAGCGGTGGGATATCCACATCACATATTAATTAGTTGGCAAATACTAATTGGTTTGTAGTGATGTGGGTAGAGTGAATCCTGTAGCTTGTGTAGAATGAGCTTTGAAGGTGATTTTGTACTGTAAAACAGCCATGCAGTGAATACTCAGAGTTCAGATCACAATTGTTTTATTTCTTTTGTTAGCTTAGTTAGTCAGGGTGAGCAGGCAGCATGTCAGCAGAGGAGTATGGGAAGCTGACAAGGAGCCAGCTGGTGGAGATGTGCCAGGCTAGGGGACTGGTGCATGGAAACCTGACTAAGGCAGACCTGATTGCAGCCTTGGTTACAGCTGCATCAGAAAACAGCAACGAGGAGGATAATCAGACTGGCAGTGGAGATATAATACCCTCAGAGAATGGACATCTCAATCTTTCTGCAGTGTACTTAAAAATCCAGCTGGAGCTAAAGAGACCTGAGTTGGAGGCCAGTCATGTGGAATTAGAGGCAGCTGAGAGACCGAGGCATCTAGAGAGTGAGGAGAATGAGAAACTGCAACACCTAGAAGCTGAGGAAAAGGAGAAGCAGAGGCAGCATGAGAAGGAGATGCTGACTCTTTGCCAGAGTCATGGAGGTAATGAGGAAGGGAGTAACTGGACCCCAGAAGCACAAACGGTCAGTAAATTTCTTCCGCAGTTTAAAGAGGGGGATAATTTTGATAGTTTCATTCATATGTTTGAGAGGGTATGTAAACAGTATGAAGTTGATCAAGGGCTCTGCATATGGTTCCTGACCCCCTTACTCCATGGTAAAGCTGTATTAGCTAAAATGTCTGATGTTGTCTGTTTTGATTATACTGCTGTAAAAAATTGTATATTAGAGTTTTTTAAACTAACACCTGGAACATATAGGAAAAAGTTTTGTGAGCATAGACACATGGCAGATGAAAGTGTGTGTGTGAATATATTGCCGAATTGAGCACTTATTTCCATAGGTGGGTGAATGGATGTCAGGTCACCACTTTTGAAGGGCTGGCAGACCTTTTGGTGAGGGAACAAGCCCTTAGCACTTTGCCTGAGGACATGAGGATATGGTTAGCTGACAGACAATGTGCTACTTCAGATAAGTTGGGGAAGAAGGGGGACCTATACCTGGCAAGCAGGGCAGCCCTGAACAGGAAGGGGACCCCAAGTACTGCTCATGGTTCTAAAGGAACCCATGGTGGGCAGCACAGACTGCCACAACAGAATCTGCCAGTAGCAGGGGAAGCCACCAGTCCAGGTACACATCCAGGAACTAGGGTTAAATGTTTTGAATGCAACCAGTAGGGCCATGTGGCATACAGGTGTCCATTGAGGCAAGGTGGGGAACCAAAGGTGAGGGAGCCAGTAAGTGGGAAAGACAAAATTCCAATAGCAGGTTGCCTTGAGACAGTAGGGGTACTAAACTACCATCCTGCAGATGTCCTGAGAGGGAAGGATTTGGATGAGGCAGTACCATGTGCTTATGCAGTTACACGCAGTCAGGCTAGGAGACAAGCATGTATGTCTGGCAGCCTGGGGGAGACCCAGGCAGACTGCATGCTTGCAGCCAGGACTGGTGAGGTGGTTACTTCAGGGAGGGAGCTACTCTGTAGAAGTGAGACTGAATGTGACCCATAACTGCTTGTGGGTACTGATGTTCCCTTGGACAGAGTGACTGCAAAGGTAGAGGAGAGTAGTAGTACCTAGGCTGACAGTGAGGCACCACTGTCAGAGGATGCCAGACTTCCTGTGGAAGGGGATCTGGGAAGGGTTACAAGGAGAGAGTTGAGACATACTCAGCTCTCAGACCTTACATTGCAAGGCCTGAGGCAGCTAGGGAGGCACCTGATTCTCAAGGAAAGGATAAATCTGTATACTGGGACAAAGGGTTACTATACAGAGAGTGGACCCCTGAGGAAGGGCTAGAAGGTGAGACAGTACAGCCATTAGTAGTGCCTAGAGCCTACCATCTGGTGCTTCTAGCCAAGAATCATGATATTTTCTTTGCAGGTCATATGGGCATCAAATGTACAAAGAGGCATATTACGCAGAACTTCTATTGGCCTGCAATTTCTAGAGATGTAACAGGGTACTGCAGGACCTGTGAGCAGTGCCAAAAGGTAGGCAATCAGGACTACAATAGCAATTTAAACAGAGAGAATCAGAAGGCATTAAGCATTTTTGGCTTGACTATCCAACTCACAGTACTGCCTGTTGTCTTATGTAAGTTATCTTAGACTTTTGTTTTCTTTTAGATATAGCTAGGAACAAGAAAGATTAGGCTAAGTGTTTTTCTGTGATGTCAGAACTGTACCACGGAATTATTTTAAGTATTTCTGTGTGATCTCTGAACTCTTAACTAGCACTGTGTAGTAGAAAGTATTGTCTTGTGTTTTTATTATTTATTATTAAATATTTTAAAACCTTTTAACTGTGGCTGGTTTGTGTAGAGATAAGTTAAGCTCTAAGAGTACATTGCATGTATATAAGGATCCTGTACCAAGTCACGCTAATAAGCCTTGGCTGTTTAGTCACAACTACCAATTGGATAATAATATTACACAGTAATAATTGGGCACCCTTTTAAGGGCCTTTGAGTAGCTGATAAGTATTAGTGGGTGGTGGCAAGTGGAACTACCATATAGTTTGGGAGAAAGGGGCACAGCTGGAGAAACTGTGCCAGCCTTCCCCAGGAGTGTCTGTGTGGTTGTATAAACTCTTATCTCAAAGTGCATGTATGTGTGTGACCTACTTGGGCAGGGGCGTAAATCACTGGTTGGACAGAGAGTGTGCTAGAGGTTTTAGCTTGCCCACTAGGCTGAGATCTGGACCCTATAGCTGTGCCAGTGGGGAGTCTTATTGGGGACCTGGAGAGCAAGGGACCGACCAGCCCTGGACTGACTGTGATCTCTGTGTGCTCTTAAGGAAAATTGCACTTTACTGTGTGTATTTGTTATCCTTTCCTCATATATGAGATGCCTTCTCTGGTATTAGTGGTGAGGATTGAGGCTCCTTAATTACTGGGCCAGGGCACAGGCATCACACCCCACACAGGTGCATCATCATTATGATGACCTGAAGCATCATAAGGAGGATCTCTTGGCCACCTGGGTCCAAGATGCTCAAGACAGGAATACCCAACAAGTTTGTAAGTATTGTTATCATTGTTTTACCAAAACCTACTCTGAATGTGTGATAGGTACACCTAATTGTGTGTTTCTCTCTCCACAGCTGCAGATGAGGCAGCTTGCAACCTAGAGGGCCATGCAGGATGCCTGGCCAGGTTGCGCCATGAGTATGGTGAGTACAGCTGTAACTTGCAATCTATAGTCATATAAACAAGAAAGAGTAAATTAGTAACTGCTACTAGGTATATTCAGTTTTGATTGTACTGCAATGAATGTGGTCATAGACCTGGACTGAAATAAGTGAGTAATGTCGGGTGCAGTTCAATAAAGATGAAAGGATGAAACTTGATAATATTAAGGAAATTAAGTTTCTAGTGCATTGCTAATGTTAAGGGAATAAAGCTTCTACTGCATTACTAATGTTAAAGGAATAAAGTTTCTACTGCATTAATAATGTTAAGGGAAATAAAGTTTCTACTGCAGTAATAATGTGAAGGAAATAAGTGTTTCTATGGCATTATGTGTGGAGTTACAGCTGTATTGCAACACCTGCATTATATGAACTGTTCTTCAATAAAGACTGGAACTATATAGCAATCACTGCATGAAGTCACCCCTAATAAAGCTGTGCTGTACAATATGTGTATATTTTGGGCTGTTGGTGATGAAATGGAGTATTACATCTGCTGGGTTGTACAAACACAAACAATACCAGTAAGTGACTGAAGGTTAGCTAATAAAAAGTGTTCTGGTAAACCCTAGATGTGGAGCTGTACTACAAGATATACTGCATTATGATATTTGTTCTGCACTAAGATCTGAAGAAATAATAGGAACGCCCAGAGTATATTGTGTATGTCAGGATTGTCTTGTGTTAACCATTGCATTTCAGCTATATGCATTCCTGCTCTTAGGTATGCTGCTGCAGGCAAGTATGAAACTATAATAGCTGTAGACTGCAAATATACCATCTGCAACTGTATATGGGTCAGGTAGCCAACCCAGCACTCTGATATGGTTTGTACACATCATAGATATTCCCACCCACTAGAGGCTTATTGTCTACATATGCATAACATGTATTAATCCACAGTTCGCCTACAACCTCTGTCATGCATGGATATCATGCATGTGTGTTCAAGTGTCACTGCAGTCTTCTATAACACTCTACCTCCATCATCAGGTCATATTTTACCAGGTGAGCTCTAGGCACATATCAGTCAATCAATATGCATCAGTAGCTCAGTTTGATAAATGATAGGTGTGATGCACATTTTGTCAAACACAGACCGGGGTTTAAATCCAGTGACAAGTACTAGTAAATATTATTGAATCACTTATGTATTGTTAACAGATATTCTCCCCACAGGAATTACAGGTAAATAAATGGCTGTAGTAGCCATTAGAATGTATTAATAATTTCTGTGTTCAGATGTACCAGAGTGTTAACAGGATTGCTCAGCAATGTGAAAACATATCAGAAAATAATGGTAACAAGTACAATACTAATAGTTAATACAATAAATAAAATGTATAATCTTGGTATGGCTATATGCCTGTTGTGTCTGTGAATGTCTGCTGATAGTCTAACCCCATGCCTGCCAAGGAGGGCATGACAGTTGTAAACTCTCTGTACTCTGTACGGTACATGTCTCTCAAGTGTCACGAGGTCACAGACTGTGATCACTGTTGCCTAATCCCTCAGTCACAGATCTATCATGGACATGAGTTATGTGAATAGCACAGTCACACTACATCAGTCCACAGTATATATGTCCCCCTGACATGTAATAGTCCCCTGTAGTTGTATAGCTGTAGGTGTTACAGCTTGGCCCATACTGTCCCATGCGGATAGCTTGAGAGGTATGTATGTGCTACAGAAGCTATAGGACACTCGTATATATAAAGTAAGGGCAGACCTGTAGAGTATATAAGAGTGCTGTTGCAAACAATACAGCCTATATTAGTATTAATGGACTGTATTTCTCTCTACCTCCCACCCCTTATCTGCATCATTATTTATTATTGTTATACATCAGTTATGGTTTACTAAAAAACATCTGTGGTTGCATACTAACATATATTGTTGAATTACCTATGTTGCTGGCCTTATGCTGTAACTGTTACTGGCATGCTGTCACTATACTGACTGTTATCTCACTCATTGTTGTGTTCCATATGCTATGCAATGTGATGTTACTAGTTATTTGCACCTTTTTGTCATGCTGTTAAAACTAACTAAATGTTCTGTTTATTTACTAACCTATACAATTTGAAATACCTCAACACCATAGCTCAACTGGGTAGGCCAGTTCCTGGTGATCCACCTACCCTAACTTAGCCGTCCATGGCACTGGGTCCCAGCACATCTGGGACCCAACCTGGTGCTGCCCCCTCTGTTGGCCCTGCTCCACTTATGAGTGGAACCACCTTAGGGGATGGGGCCTGTCCCCTCCAGTTGTTGGCGTGGAGGGAGTTTGTCACCGAGCAACAGCTACCAGGGATGATACACAGGATCATGCACTGTGGCTACAGTTATTGCCTGTAACAAACTGAGGGCAGACTGGCCAACCTAGTGGGGTAAAGTGGCGCTGGCAGCCAGCCCCCCAGTATGGCCACATTTGGGGCAGTGAAGGAGCAGTGTTGACTGCGCATGGGTGGGGAGTTCAGTCTCACTGCTGCTGTCTGGGAGCACATGGCTCTCTGATTCCACAACACCCTCCCTGTCCAAGGTGTTTACCCCCTCATGTGTCATATACCACCCCTGTATGCTGTCTTGTCTGTTTGCAAATGGAACCTCTCCTACCCAACACACCTCCCCACACATACCTATATCCCTTTCCCAACATTCCACTCTCTCCTTGGGAAAAAAAGGGCATCTGTCCCACACAAAATACCACCCCATACATAGCTCTCCATTTGGCACCCACATCCAGTGGACACAATCATTGCATGAATTAATCAACACAATTATGTCACCCTCACCCCTCTGTCTGGGGTGTGAGGCTCCAAATTCCAAAATCACTACAACCTGCACAGCTGTTGCTATACAACATAAGGCGAGCTATGGTCCTTTCCTACACCCGTCCTGCACGTCCCTTTCTACTTTCAGTATGTTTTCAACACTGCTTGCCCCCATTTCACTACTTTCCTATCACCCCTTTTTTTCTTTTAATTAGCATGGGTTTAAGTGGACCTAAATGCCACGCAAACCTGCTTAAAACTGCCTTAATCACCATTTCTGCTTCTGACACTGTTAGGCACATCTGCAAAATAATTACCCCTGTCAAGTCTCAAATCCAGGACCCTGGTAACTGTAGCATAGTGCATTAGCCTCCTAGGCCACTCAGTGCTGAAGTAAAGCAGGTGTTTCCATAAACATGTCCTGATTGCCAATGGCACACTGCTTGTATATATAATGGGAAAATTGGCAGTGTACTTGGGACTGTGATACAGACGCCAAACCAGTACACAGCCAAATAAATAATGATGGATGGATGAGAGGCCTGGGATATCAGGTATAGCTGTCAACTGCACAGCCTACTTTTGGCACACTTGTCATGAAACCTTTTCTGTACACTAAAGTACTGACAAGTCAATGCAGAGTGTGGTTAGAAAATCATGACAGACAGTTCAGTGTGACATGTCATACCCATCCAAACACACATGCTAATGTGACTCCTGTGTAACAGACAGTATGCATGCACCTATATCTTGCAAATACACTTTCTGTAGTATTAACTCGGTAGCTCAGTCTGTTAAATCTCTAGCATGTTGTACATTTTGCCACCCACAGTCCTGGGTTCAAATCCAATGTGTTACACTTCAATTACATGCTTGTGACTACAACTAATAATGACGGAGCCCTGCAGTTTTAACCAAAACAGGTTGCTGCTACTGCATTCACTGCTATGTATGTTAGTACGTCAAAAGCCTGTAGGTAGGGACACACTGCACAAATATGTATAGGCTACCTATATGTCACCTAACACTCTCCGATTGGCACTGCTACATAACATATGTACCTTAAGCACATGCCTCACCTGGACTGTTATGGGTACCCTCACCCTGGCTCTGCTGTAACAACAGAGCTGACACTGCTCCCTCACTGACACATATAGCTTTGCTATCCTCCAGTGTGTTCATGCTCCCCTGTATGAGTCCTGCACAAAAAGCAACAGCTGCAGCCTGCAACATATGCAGCAGTATATTCAGCTACCTTCTACAGACCTACCATACCTCCTAACCCCCTACAAGTTATCCACACTACACCCTTTTCAGTGTTATGAAGTGAATCCATATATATATATATATATGTGTGTGTGTGTGTGCATATCTACATATATACAAACACCTGGCAGTTGATGGAGGGGAAGCCCTTGTGGTTGATGTAGACCCTACCCCGCTCACCAGGTGGTGCTTTGATGCATGTGTGCGTGCAGTCTATAGCACCCACTACCTCATGGTGTTCTGCCATTTGGTGGAAGAGACGCATATTGCTGGCTAACGCCTCACGGGTATTGGGGAAATATATGTGCTCACCGGCATGTGCTGACATGGCATCCAGGAACTGATGGAGTACCCTGGATGCTGATGCCTGTGAGATCCCCATGATATCCCCAGTTGGCCTTTGGAAGGTACCTGTGGCTAGTATTCTTAGGCCTACGCATACCTTGGTATCCACTGGGATGGGTTACCTTCTGTTAGTTCTGTGTGTCAGGTGTGGCCAGCACAGCTCAACAATTTGCTGGAGAAGGTCCCTGTCCACCCTATAGTGCTCCACTATCTCCAGCTCATGTAGCTCCTGGAAGATTACCCTGGGTCTGTCCACTCTTCTCCGTCTCCTCACTGTGGGTTGGTTGACAGCATTCTCATCCTTACCACCCTCAGCCTCTTCCACATGTTGATGTATGATAGCTGCTGCAGCCCCTATTATTTTGTCATTTTTGTTTGTTAAAACTTCCCTGCTTGTATACACCAGTGGTGTAGAGTATGTGGGAAAAACCAGAGGGGGAGGTGTCTGCATAGTTTACAGTAGTGTTGTGGGCTGGGCTGGGCTGCTGCCTGTGTAATTGGCTGATTCTGCTACATTTTACCTGCCAGCTATGCTAGTTCTCCTTGATTACCTTCCTACCTGTTTTCCTTTTCCATTGCCTTCCTGTTTAAGCCCAGGGGTGCACGCACAAACACAGTGCTCAAATGTGCACAGAGCTGCTATTTCCTGGTTTACTTTTTTTTCCCTTTAAAACCTGGTGCACAGCTCTCACACCTGCTTAGGCAATATAAAGAATGCTATGCAGCCTAAGACACACCCCCTTGCTTAGCTCTGCTAAGCTAAGCACAAACCCAAGCCACAGGGCACTAATCTGCTTATAGTATGCCTGACCCCCCCCCCCCCGCATGATGCCAGCTAACTCTTAGGGTTGAACCAAGCTATTCCTGCACTTACACTGTTGAGTGCTGACTAGCATTGAGGGAAAATCTGGGATTCAGTATCATTCCCCTTATTTGCATATGATTGCCTGCTAATGCATAGTTACAGGTCCCACACTGAGCCTCCCCCCTTAGCAACCACTATTCACTGGCCATGTTGTCCTCTGAGTGCCATTGAGTATAATGGCAAAATAGTGATTTCGGTTAGAATGCTTATTTCAGGTTATTTTTTTATATTTTTGGCCTAATCCCATTTGCGCACTGCTGCCCTACATTTAAACAGCCAAAATCGGCTAAAAAAATAAACGTTAATTTTTTTTAAACTGTTTTCCATGCCAATGGCCATTGGCATGCTTTACACATTATATACACCTTTTATTTGGAGTTGCCATGGCTCCATTTTGTAGTTTGCAGAGATGTACTCGGTTACTAACCGAGTACATTTCTGCAGATTACACTAGTCCTGCATGGCTGGCTGCCAGCTTCCTGGATCACAAATTCACCTCATTTGCATGGTTTTCACATGCAAATGGGGTAATTTGCATACAGGAGCTGCATCCATGCAGGAATAGTGCAGGAACACTCGTGCGTGTCCCTGCAGCTTATTCCTGGTTTGCACGGTGGCCATTTTGCCTCCAGGAGCTCCTGCACTATTCCTGCATGCCATGCAAGGCTTGCTGAATCTGGGGGAAGATGTCCTACACACACAATCCACAGCATCCTCTAGTGGTTTGTTGTTCTGGTTTGTGACCCCTCTCACTGGAATTAATCCTACTGAGTCAGATATTCCAGTATAAGGGTGTTATACTTACATGTCTGTCTAACATCCTCCCTGCCATTATATATGATTTAGTATATCTATAGATTTGGTATCCTGAATATGCACCAAACACACTTTTATGTAATGTTTTGGATTTTTTACATGATATTGTTGTAGAGCATGTGTGCACATGAATAGTATGATCTCTAGCTGTTTGTCTCAAACTTTATTTTCAGTGTGTGCCTCTCTTTTAAAAGTACCCAGTGATGGAATAAAAGAGTATATCAATAAGCGAATGTATAAATGAGAACTGATACCCAGGAATAGATTCTGAGATACATATAAGACTAAGACATTTCTGAATCAATTGCAAGGTGTTACTGTTTGCAGATGCCAAATATCAATGTAACACTACTCTTGCATAACTTATATACATGCTAAGCGTATTCATCCAAACACAGATGAGCCTGGCATCAAGATGGTAGATGGTACATGAACAGTATTAAGCAGTGCTAAGAACAGAAATGTATGCTGCTCTATAAGATTGCTTTGTCTAGCATTTTTTCAAGAGCTCGCATTTGATATTATTTTATTACCGAAATCAGTTGCATGTATTTCTTTTATTTTGCTTTATCTGTAACTAGGACAAGTTATAATGTTTAATGTTGTTGTTATTATTGCTGACGTAGTTTCATGTATTTGTTTTGTTAGGCTTTATCTGTATCTAAGTTTTGACTGAAATGGGTTCTTCTGGACCAACTCACTTTAGTGTGAAATTAATCAGTTGAAACAGTAATATCTAAAAGAAAACAAAGCATGAGAGATGTACCTGAATGTAAAAGATAAATAAATAAATTAATTAATTAATTGATTGATTGATTAACTAATTAATTAATTAATTAAAGCAGAGTTCTTGAATCAATGCTGCACCACTATGGAAGGGCCCATCCTGAACTTCAACAAGATAGCAGATATACATATTGCTTTCTTGTCAGGGTTTTGCAAAATGATGAAAATAATGTAATGTTGAGAACTAATACGAAAACAACCAGGAACTATTAAGTTAAACATATGCATTTAAAAAAATGTCAAACTTAACAGCAGGATAATTTATTCTTTTTACTATCTTTCTTTCTTTAGTTGTTTGTTTGTGTGTTTGGTTTTGTTTACCAGGAAAGTCTGACTGATGTTCGAGTGTTCATTTTCAGTGGAGGCCCTGGGTGAAAAGCCACACATTAGTAAGGGAGCAATAAAGAATGCAAACACGTGAAGCTATATAACATGGATAGATCATTAAGAATCATTACAGTGGGAAACATTGGTACAAAGTTTAAAATGAATTACAAAGCTGAAAATAGTCACTTTTAGGTTAACAAAAACAAAAATAAAAATATTTTGTCTATTTGAGTCAAGCGTGTGACTTTTCAGTGAAGCTGCAAAAAGAGGATTAGAGATGTAAGTAGTTCAATCACTTTTTAGTTAGTTCAGGAAGTGTGAAAATTAGTTGGTAGCAGAGGATGAAGATGTGGAAATGGAACTGAAGGTGAAAAGTGATGAATTAAGAGCAGTAAGAGTAAGCAACAGTGATAGTAGAGGAGAGATTGGGGGAGGTAGAAATGGGTAAACTGGTAGAGAAGGATGGTAGAAGTCAGCTGTAGTGAAGTAGTCAGTGTGGAGGAAAAAAGTTGAGGGGAAATGGAAATGAAGGTGAAAATGTGGAGTCCACTTGTGAATAAGTAACAGTTGCATAGTTTGGTTTTACTCAGGTGATTTTTCAGTGTAGATTTAAATTGTATATTGATCAAGAGCTCTTAGGGCTTGGAAAATTATTCCAAATTTCAGAGATGCTAACTGAGAATAGTGAGGCAACATTCATAGGATCATAGGTTCACAGTTCATAGGTACTTACTAGGCTGTTTATATGTGAGGATCTTTAGAAGCCTAGTTCTGCATTCTCGTGAAATTTTTAGCCCTTATAAATTAAGTATGAATACTCCCGGGCCAGCAGAACACTTATATGTTATCCTTATCCATAACAGGCAAGGGAGCCAGATCAGGGGTGAATTTGTATTTTCTTATCTATCCAACCAGATTGCATTTGAACATAGTACGGGAAGTACTTTGCTTTAGGTGGAGAAGAAGATGAGTCCAAAGATGTAATATGCTCTGTGATACACATTTATCCCTCCAGCACATTATATTTTTGTTGCAGAAGAGATTAAGATCTCTTTGTGGGTTTGTATGTCATTATTGGAGTTGCAGGAGAGTTTATTAAAATATATGAATGTATGATGCTGTCAAATGCCTTTGCAATGTCTAGATATGCAATCTATACCAATTTTCTCTCATCCATTGCTTCAGTAACATTTTCAACAAAGTCAACAATTTTAGGCAAGCAGGATCTGCCCTTCACATAACCAAATTTACTTGGGTCAAGAGTTTGTAGGTTACCAATGTCTTATGTCCTTATTTATTAATTCCATAATGATCTGCTCTATAGTCTTACAGATGTGGTTGGTCAGACTTATGGATCTGTATTACCTAGGTCCATTGATGTCCCACCTTTGTGCTGGGGGATGACTGTAGCTATACTCCATTGATTCAGCATAAAACCTGGTAGGAGGCTGATGTTTAATAACCTCTGCAGGGGTATGACAGATTCTGTCTCAGGGTGGCCAGTAGGCTGCCTGGTATGTTACCTGATCCCATAGAATCTGTATTTTTAGTTTTGGAAAGTGCTTTGAGGAGAGGGTATAGATGTGAGTATGTGATCTGGGAATGAAGGAGTGAAGTTAAAGCTGAATTTATCTGCTAGTAGACTGGCTTTGTCCTCCAGGTCTGAGTATGCACTATTGTTTACTATTAGCTCTATGCAGTGCTGGACACTGTTTCTGAGGTTTCTAACATATAACTTATAGTTGTCTTTTGCCTGGGTGGCTATTTGTTACCTCATATCTAGATGTGGTTGATTCAATCAGGGACAACAGTTCCTTGTTAAGTTTAGCAAGAGCATTTTTAACATTTTGAGAGTTACATTTATTACTAACTGAAATTACTGTTTCTTTTATTGCAGAGCATATTCATATTTGGTTTCCACCATAGGTATTTACTTTTAAATTTGCCATTGTATTAACTTTGGAGAGGGGAAAATGCATCTATTCACATGTGCATAGACTTTGGTGGTGAAGGATTCCACATACACAATGATGTTATCCGGCTGGAGTCATCACTCGGTTTTTGTAGATTAGCCTTGGCATAATCTCTGAATACTTGAAAATGTTACTGGCTTCATTCTTATGGGAATGTAACTGATTTATGGCCCAATTTGACTAGGAAGGAAATTACAACTGATGGGAACCAGAGGTGTCCCATATTGGTGAGGACCAAGTCCAGGATTTTATTTCCCCTTGTTGGGCTATGTGGTCCAGAGAGTTTGTATTTATGAAGTCCAGAAATCTCTGGGAATGCATGTTAGGGAATATATAAGTCTTTCAGTTGATGGAGCGTAGTTAAAGTCCCCTAGGAGAATGGTGTTTGGCTAATGCATAGGGATTCCATACTAGTTAAGAAGGAAATGTGGGCTAAGTGGGGATATAGAGGGGATCCTATAGTTAGTTATGATATGATAAGGAGTTTTGCTAATGGTAAGTTGGGTGTGGAGATGTTTTAGGTCATTATTCTGTCTAACAAGCCCGGTGATAACATTTTGTTTTACAAATATAGAGACAACACTGACTTTAGTGCCTTGGTCAAGTGCTGTGGGCCTCAGTACTTGATAGGTGTTGAAACTCTGCACTAATCAGGTGCTCTCAAAGCTCTTGAATGACATATCCATGACAATGCATGTAGCAATACACTCCAGGGTATGCAGTGCCAGGCAGGAGTGATTTTTTTTTTGTTGAGGCTCCTAGCATTGAGCAACAATACCTTTATGTTGTCCAGATTCTGCTTGGTTAAGTTGTCAGCTTTTGAAGGTTGACATTGTCTAAAAAAGGCACTATAAAGATGGAGAAGGTTTTAGCCAATACATAATAGCCATGGAGACATAGGTGCAGACCATACCTGGCAAATCAGTAAAGATTGTCTACCATCTCCTCCAGTCTGATGTATATTGGACTCCTCCCCCTTGGATGACACCAGATGCTAAGCAAATTGATGAAGTCAATAATCTTTTATTTGTATTGTGGCATCATTCTCCATGATAGTAAAATGCTATTCAGAGCTAGGTTCATACCTTACTTGGTCATATATTCCAAGAGCTCCAGCATGTCTGTTTTCATATAGCCCAGAGACGTATGTCTCAAGTCATTTTCTCCCATGTGTACTAGTGAGTGTATCAGATATGTATTTGTGGTATAAGGACTTGAGTGCGTGCATGATGTGGCGAGTTCTGGCATTCAGTAGAAAGCTAATTGTGTCTATCTCCTTACTCAGCCTGATGAGTGCTACATCAGTGTGTCTCACTAGGGATTAATCTATGACTAGCAAGTTGGATTGTACTGAAGTTTGCCTTATGAGATTTTGCATGGAGGGATTGTGAGTCATACATGCATGTTTCATATTGGGTGTTGCCTGAATTGAGTGTTTGTCAGGTTGCTCGGAGTAGGTATTTCTTAGGTTACATTTAGGAGGCCATTATGGTTTAGACTGGATGTTTTTAAAAGCCTCAACATAAGTAGCTTTATGTGTTTGGTCTGTATTGTGTGTGATAGGTATAGAGTGGTGCTATGTGTTACTGACAACCATACCTCTCAACTGTCTAGACTGTCAAAGAATGTCCAGATTTTTAGCTCAAATTTTTGGTCTGTTCCTCATAAAATTTGTGGTTTCTGGCAAATCAGTGGGATGATCTGAGAACTGAAGTCACTAAATAATGACACACATTTGAATTCAAACTTCAAATCCTTCAGAAAATATATGTTAAAACAAACTGTTACTTTAGCAACTTTCTAAGTTTATAAGAGCAATATTTAAATATGTCTTTTTGGGCTTTTGTCCCCCTATTTTGTCTGGCTTTGTCCAGATTTCTTGCACTAAGAGGTTGAGAGGTATGCTAGTGGCTTTATGTTAGAGCTTTGCCTACAATAACATTGTAAAACTAGATTTCTTACATATTGTGTCAGTTTTGTAAAACTACATTTCTCACATATTGTGTCAGTTTATTTAAGTTGTAGGTGGTTGTTAGAAAATAAAAAACGTGACAGTTGCTACATTGTCTCACACTGCCCATTTTAATCAAGCTGGCTACACAGGCAGCTGGAAAGTGCAAAACCATGGCTCCAGGTGCTTACTATTTTGGGCAAACAGGGTAGTAATGCCTATGAGATTTGGAGTTGATTACTGGAGGTGCTTTCTGTCTAGTGGAGACTGAGATGGTCTCAACACAGTTTTACAAATCAGTGATGTGTTACTCCTTCTCTCACCAGTAGAACTAATCTCAAACTACTTCCTGAGCAGATGATAATGGGCTCAGTACACTTTGTCTTCTCTTGACAGATACCCTGGATAGAACCTACGGCAAATGGATGCAACAGAAAGCCAAGCTGCACAAAGGCCTTGAAGAGATTCTGACCAAAATTGTAATTAAAGCACTCAATAACATCCAGTACACATCACCCCAATCAGATGAGCAGGAATCAGCACCCTTGTGCTCTTTCTCTCACCAGGAGCAAAGCAGTAGCATTAATCCCAAATTGGCTCATAAGAAGCAAATTTCAGGCTTTCTAGTGATTGATAATCACTAGGAAGGTCAGAAAATAATATCTCTCTGCTCTGTCTCTCACCAGGTGCAAAACAGAAGCACTAATCCCAAGATGATTACTGAAAATAAGTTCTGAGGCTCTCTGATGTTTGGTAATCTTGTCCTAGATGCTACAGATTTTAAATATAATTTGGAAAGAAGGGATTACTACTGTCAGTATTGCAGTATGCATTAACTGAGTGGGGTAATGTGAAGCAGGGGCTAACAGAGGCTTTAAGAGTTTAAGGGGAGGAGCATATCCTTTTCATCTTTCAGTGCCCAGCAGAATGAGTGGATGAGATGTGAGTGGGAGGAGTTTCATACTGGGTGTTGCCTGAATTGAGTGTTTGCCAGGTTGTTCGGAGTAGGTATTTCTTAGGTTACATTTAGGAGGCCTTTATGGTTTAGACTGGATGCTTTTAAAAGCCTCAACATAAGTAGCTTTATGTGTTTGGTCTGTATTGTGTGTGATAGGTATAGAGTGGTGCTATGTTACTAACAACCATACCTCTCAACTGTCTAGACTGTCAAAGAATGTCCAGATTTTTAGCTCAAATTTTTGGTCTGTTCCTCATAAAATTTGTGGTTTCTGGCAAATCAATGGGATGATCTGGGAATTGAAGTCACTAAATAATGACACACATTTGAGTTCAAACTTCAAATCCTTCAGAAAATATATGTTAAAACAAACCGTTACTTTAGCAACTTTCTAAGTTTATAAGAGCAATATTTAAATATGTCTCTGTGTTTTGGGCTTTTGTCCCCCTATTTTGTTTGGCTTTGTCCAGATTTCTTGCACTAAAAGGTTGAGAGGTATGATAGTGGCTTTATGTTACAGCTTTGCCTACAATAACATTGTAAAACTACATTTCTCACATATTGTGTCAGTTTTGTAAAACTACATTTCTCACATATTGTGTCAGTTTATTTAAGTTGTAAGTGGTTGTTAGAAAATAAATAAAAAAGTGACAGTTGCTACATTGTCTCACAATGCCCATTTTAATCAAGCTGGCTACACAGGCAGCTGGAAAGTGCAAATCCATGGCTCCGGGTGCTTACTATTGTGGGCAAACAGGATAGTAATGCCTATGAGATTTTGAGTTGATTACTGGAGGTGCTTTCTGTCTGGTAGTGGAGACTGAGATGGTCTCAACACAGTTTTACAAATCAGTGATGTGTTACTCCTTCTCTCACCAGTAGAACTAATCTCAAACTACTTCCTGAGCAGTAGTAATAGCCCAGATGTTAATGGGCTCAGTACACTTTGTCTTCTCTTGACAGATACCCTGGATAGAACCTACGGCAAATGGATGCAACAGAAAGCCAAGCTGCACAAAGGCCTTGAAGAGATTCTGACCAAAATTGTAATTAGACCACTCAATAAAATCCAGTACACATCACCCCAATCAGATGAGCAGGAATCAGGACCCTTGTGCTCTTTCTCTCACCAGGAGCAAAGCAGTAGCATTAATCCCAAATTGGCTCATAAGAGGCAAATTTCAGGCTTTCTAGTGATTGGTAATCACTAGGAAGGTCAGAAAATAATATCTCTCTGCTCTGTCTCTCACCAGGTGCAAAACAGAAGCACTAATCCCAAGATGATTACTGCAAATAAGTTCTGAGGCTCTCTGATGTTTGGTAATCTTGTCCTAGATGCTACAGATTTTAAACATAATTTGGAAAGAAGGGATTACTACTGTCAATATTGCAGTATGCATTAACTGAGTGGGGTAATGTGAAGCAGGGGCTAACACAGGCTTTAAGAGTTTAAGGGGAGGAGCATATCCTTTTCATCTTTCAGTGCCCAGTAGAATGAGTAGATGAGATGTGACTGGGAAGAGCTTCTAAAGCTAAATTTACAGTAGAGGCAGGCAAGTAGCTCAAAAACCACCAAGCTTAAAAAAACACAATAGTGACTGGGTATGTGGGTGAGAAAATCACCAGGCCAACAGATTACTCTGAGCAGTAAATAAAAATATAGATTTACTCAAAGCAGAAAATAAAATGCGTAAACAGAACAGCCAATTTGGAAAGCAGCTCTAAATTGCTTTATCAATTAATAAACTTAAGTGCAGACAGAAAGTAGTTACATTACTTCCTTGGCTTATTTTTTTTTTTTTATTTTAAAACTCAAGCAGGTAATCACATACCATATGTTTAGAATGTGTTTTTGGATTTATGGGACTCAACAAGATTAGGTTCTTTGAACTGTAGATCTCTGTTGTTTGGCACATTGAGTGATGTTTGACAAAGAGGCCAAAGACAAAGAGGCCATATTGAGTGGTTTGTGCAACATCTTGTGTGCCACTAGTAATTGAGAAAGAGAGAATTTGTGAGGGAGCTTGAGCCAGTCGAGGCTGTCTGAGTATGTGCAATGATGGGTGCAATTGTTTTTGTAGCTGGTGAATCAGCTAATAGTGAAGAGTGCTAGGCCAATAAAATAGAGTCTATACAGGAGAAGTTGGTGTGAGACTGTATCAAAGATTTTAGAGATGTTACATAAGAAAGTAGGGACTGCATGGCCAGAATTCCTGCTTTTTTAAAAGTATCAGGGAAGTATAACATGTCTATCTCAGTTTTGTGGTGGGGGTTGACAGCCATGTTAGGTAGGAGAGAGCAGTTGGTTTTCAAGTAGAAAGATAAGGAGTTTGGAGAAGGGAGGGAGGATTGCTATGGGGCGATAGATAGTTCAGTGAGTATGCCACCTTTGTGAAGTGAAATTATGAATGAGGCCTTCCACAGGACAGGAATGTAGTTTCTATTATGGATCTATTTAATGAGAATGGATAAGGGTTAACTTTTACTATTGACAGGCATACTGTGATTTGACTGGCAGGTTGTCAGGTGCCAGAGTTGTGGACTTAAGCTTTTGAATATATATTCTTTGAGGATACTGGAGGGAATGGTTTTTGAGGTGAGTTAGGGTGTGGAGTTAAGGTTATGAAGAGGTGTAGGATGGGCTGGAATTATTATTTGGGGAGTTGCTGGATATGAAATTGTTATTGAATGCATCAGCTGTTGTTGTTTGGTTCTGATTGGAAGGGATTTGGTGTGGGTTTCTACATAATTTCAAGAAGATGCTTACATTTTGATGGATTTTTTTTATGTGTTACCTGGTTGGCAGAGAAATTTTTTCTTTTGTTTCTAAGAACTTGTGTTGGTGCAGCTTTTGAGACAGTGGTATGTTTTGAGTTTTGTTTGGCTTCTATTTATGTGCTCTGTGCCTGTCTTTCATTAATTGTTTAGCTTGACAGTTAAGCCAAGGGGCAGCATTTACTCTCTTTTGTACCTAAGTGAGGCTTGTTTGTTATGTATTGCTAAAAGAGAGTCACTGAAAGAGGAGACAGCTTCATCTAGTGGTAGGTGTTTGAAAACGTTCCTGTTACATTGTCTGAGGGTGCCGTTGAAGATGGTTTCACCAACATTTGTTAGGTTTCTTACTGAGTTATAGTGTTGTGGTTTATATGGCTTGTGATAGTCTCTGTTGATGTATGTGGGGTGATGATCACTGAAAGTATCTGGGAGAATGCCAGCTAGACTGATTTTCCCTGGATTTGTTATAAGTATGCAGTCCAAGATGGGTGATTTTTTTGATTTTTGTCAGTTCTGGTTGGTCTGTTAATCACTTGTGTGGAGTGAAACAGCTGAGGTTGTGGGAGGAGATTTGTTATTTGTAGATCAGTCAAGGTTTAGGTCTCTGAGTTCTGTAGAAATTACTGAGTGAATAGTGAATGATTACCACAGAGCAGCAATGAAACAGTAAAAACAGCTAGATGAAGGCAGAAGTTTCTGCACTTAAAAAAAAAGTTAATACAATTAAATAAGTTATTACAACCAAAGCTATGGCCAGGATTCAGAAAAAAATGCTTACACAGCCACCAAAAAGCAAAGTAAGTCAGATGAATCAGTGCAACATGGCTTAGAGCTGATTAACAATGTAGTAAAAGCCACTTTGCCTGACAGACTTAAACTAATGAGGGAATTCACTGGCAAAAATGCTACAGATTGTGTAATGACCAACACTGTACAAAGTGGGCCACATGAAATAATTACCTCATTATTTACTTATCTATTTATTTATTTAGAAATAATTACCTCATTTCTTTTTACTTATCTATTTATTTATTTATAGAGTTAAGGCATTTATTTATGGGAATAGTATGGCTAGGCAGGAGACCTACTCCTTTTCACTAAATGCCCAGAGAGAAAAGCTCCAAATTATACAAAACATATAATAGCAAATGCAATGCACATAAAAGTAGAAATAAAAATTTTAAAGTGGTAATTACAAAGTAAGTCTTCAGGGAAAAATTGAAGTTGAAGCAATCAATAAATAATACAAGCCATACCAATGGTAACAGGTACAACGTGCATATGGCAATGCAGAATCACAGGAGCATCAAATTATTGCTGTGAGCAAAGCTGAGAGGCCTGATAAGGACTACATAGCAAACTCCCTAATATATTTTGCTATACATGTGGATAGGTCAATCAGAAATGGGAAGAGCAAGCAGAGGAATATTATAGAGAAGGAAAGGAGGAAGGTAAAATTGGAATGCATGTGGAAAAACAAGGATGTATTGTTTTTTGGGGCTGCAGATATCCATTTTCCCTTTTTTCAAGATGGGTAGAGCAACAGCAACAAGGGGAAAGTGTGAACAGGAAATATTTATAGGGATAGCACTAGGGACAGATAAACACAAAAGACAGACAAAGACCAACAAGGGCTGACACAAAAGAGGGGAACACAAGGAAGATACACAGACAGACAGACACAGGGAGGAAAAGTGGTGGTGGAGAGGAATGGATTACAAACTGTGGAGGGAAGGGACACTTAAGAAATGTTTTCATGTTGTCAACTTTACATGCATCATTATGCTCCTATGCCAACTTTCTAGTAATTTTGCCTTTATAGAACCTGTCACAGCTCAGAAAGGTAGCAATATATGCAATAAAGTTGGTGTTACAGTTTGCCATGTTACAAGTCCTAAACAAGAAAGGACCCTCACTGATAAACCTTCAGCTTTAAAAAAAAAACATTTGTATGCACCTTTTGTATGTATCCCATCAGCCATATATGATTTAATGATTTTGCTCCAAAAATATTTTCAAATTCATGCCATGTTTGGTCTCAAAAATGGTTGTGTACCTATAACACTGACTAGTGTACCTATCACACTGACTAAGTCTGGGATCACTTCCAAAATTTTCTAATTTATCTTCTTTTGGAAACATCATATGTTGTTGAACTGCATTTTTTCAACTGAATCAAAGTAACTGAACAACATATATATCAAAAAGAATGTACTAGAGACCAGTAATTGTCAGAGATCATTGAATACTGGAGATAGGGGAGTTTATTCTTTTCTTTGGTATTGTGTGATCTTAGAGTTGGTATATTTAAGTTAGTGGGGATGAGCGGAATGCACATGGGAGGTGAAGGGAGGCACAGTTTATTTTTGGGTCTTGCTCTCTTTTCAGTAATTCCATTTTTTGACCATTTTAATTCGATAAAATGGACTTTAAACTGAGCATTGTTCAGTTATTAGTCATGTATCCCTTTATTATATTCCTAACTTGAAAGGCATTTACAGCTAAGTTCCATCACCGTTGCTGTCACATAATTTTCTATGTAACTATTTTTATTAGGATCAAGGCACATAAGTGCAAGTATAAAATGTACTACATGTATGTTGTGAACCACATGTGTAGTTAAGCAAACTAACTCTTTTTTTCCAAACTAAACTCCTGTAGTACTCACTTCTCATGACTACACCCGACCTTCCTCAGGTTAGTGGCAGATAAAATTGCTAAATCCCCAACACATATTTAGAACTTGTCCCTGACATTCGGCATAGTCCTAGCAGCCTTCAATCATTCTTAAGTCATACCACTACCAAAAACTCCCACACCCACTGAACATAAAGATTACAGACCCATTTCACTTCATTTGCCCATTCACAAAAGTATGTGAAAAGCTGTTATACAAGTAACTTTTTAAACATATTAATAGCTATGAACTACTTTGCAAACAACAATATGACCTGCTAAGTTCCTTTAGCACCATGACAGTCTTACTCTCGGCTACTGATCTCAAATATAACTTTATCACTGATAACCTTATTTCTGTTGGAGTTTTTATAGACATGACTAGGGCCTATGAAACAGTCAGCTACAACCATCTACCCCACAAACTCAGCAAGTTACATTTTCAAGGCCATACAATTGCATAGTCCCAAAACTATCTGAAAAATATAGCCTTTCAAATTTATGCCGAGAATTGTCTCTCAGACAATGGAACCCTCAACATGGGAGTCCCACAATGGTTAGTGTTTCAGCCCTTTGTCTTCTCTCTCTTTCTTTATAAATAACATCGCCCTTGACCTACCTAACCTAAACAGACAACATTCTGCTGCTTGGTGAAAACAAAACACATAAATAAGGCCTGCAGTCAGATGTGCAAACCAATTTCTCACTGCTATAACAATGGCTCCATAGCAATGGACTCCTAATCAACAGTAAGAAAATAAATGTTATGATTTTTTTGGTAGCATGAAACTTCTTAACATACCACCCTTACTACTTAAAGAAATTAAAGGAAACATCATCTCACATGCCTCAGAGCAAAAGTATGTAGGGCACATACTGAAAATATCACAGCCAAAATACTCACTTCAAACTATGTTAAAGAATCTCTCACCTTCTCTGCAGTAAAGCTTGCTCAGCAATTGCTAAATGCTCTCTTTTCTAAACTGGAATAGGGTCTGCCTCTGTTATACCTCATCTTTGCCAATAATACCTCAAAATTACAATGAGCAGTTGAAAGTAAAATATGCAGATTTGCTTTATTTGCTGCCCAATAAAAACACGATTGTAACATTCTAAATGATGTAAACTGGAACCTATCACAGATAGGACTGCCATAGTTTTCTGGACTAACTTATTTTGAAAATACTTCGGGTCGGATTCACAAAGGCTTGCACGGAGTCTAAGAGTAGTGTAAGACTCCATGCAGCCTTCGCGATCCAGGAACAGCCCAAAGTCCGTGTAAGAGACAAGCTAAAACGGCTCTTACACGGAGTGAGCGTGGATAAGCTAATCACCTCACTTGCAGCCGAATAGCATGCAAATGAGGATGATTAGCGATCCAGGAAGCCCAGAACAGCCCGTGTAAGAGCTGTTTTAGCTGCAGAAATGTACTCAGTTGACAACTGAGTACGTTTCTGCAAAAACTGCAATGGAGCCATGTCAGCTCCAAATAAAGGGTGCATATGTGTTAGGCAGCATGCCAATGGCCAAATATGTGGCCATTGGCAAAGTAACCTGATGCAAATATATTAAAAATATAATTTTTGTTTTCGGCGATTGCCGATGTTTAAACCCAGTGCAGCCCCGCGCAAATGGGCTGTGCTGTATAAAACATAAAAACGAAGGTTTTAAACCCACAAATGTGGGTTTTATGCAATACATGGAATGTCAATGCAGGGACCAGCAGACCAAAACCAACATGGCCACCGTGTAGTGGTTGCTAAGGGGGGAAGCTGAGTCTAAGACATATTACTAAGCATTAGTAGGCAATCTGATGCAAATGAGTGTTAGGATACTGAATTCCACTGTCACATAACAAATGAGCACAGTCTGAGTAGTGTAAGAGTTACAGAAGGGGGAGGAACAGAGTAGGAGATAGGTGACATCACAGGGGGGAATGGTAGAAAGAAATGCAGTCCATTGGAGGTCAGAGTTACATGACAGATGTCAGACAGATATCATGGAAAGAGGTGTGCCACTAAATAAGCATGAGAAAGTCAAGAAATGGAAGGTGTACACTGTTGCCTACACCAAAGTTTCTTGCTGGATGTGTATGCGCACGTGTGCGCACCATGAAGCACGAGTAAGGCAGTGTGCGCGCGTGTAAGGCAGTGTGCGCGCGTGTAAGGCAGACTGAGCATGTGGGAGCGTGTTGGGACATGTTTAACACCGTTTGCGCGGGTGTGCACGCGTTTTAATCCGAATAAGCAGATTCTGAACTGTGTAAGTATGTGTGTGCGTGTGTAAGCCACTGTGAGCGTGTTTCTGCTGGTTTACACACGGCTCCACCCTGAGGAAACAGAAAGGAAAAAGGAAGCAACAGATTTAGTAGGAAGCTAGCAGGGAATACTGCTGGAGCTAGCAGGTGAAAACAATTAGATGCAGGCAAGTACACAGGCAGAATAGTAGCCCAGCCCAGCACTTAAAACTCTGCAAACAGCAGTGCAGGATGTTTCTCTCAAGAGACACTGCAAGACAGGAGTTAAGTTATCAGAAGTGAAAACTGAAAAAGCTGGACTCAGAGCAGAAATGTTAGGGGCTGCCATAGCTGTCATAATGAGACATAGGCGACTTGCTGAGGGTGGTGACAATGCAGATGCTGCCAGACAACCCACAGTGAGGAGACGGAGAAGAGTGTACAGGCCCAGGGTCACCTACCACGGGTTACATGAGCTGGAGATAGTAGAGCGCTATAGAGTGGACAGAGACCTCCTGCAGCAAATAGTGGAGCTGTGCAGGCCACGCCTCACACACAGAACCAACAGAGGGGAACCCATCCCAGTGGAAACCAAGGTATGTGTTGGCCTAAGAATACTAGCAACAGGTACCTTCCAGAGACCAACTGGTGATATGATGGGGATATCACAGGCATCAGCCTCCAGGGTACTGCACCAGTTCCTGGATGCCATGTCAGCACATGTCGGTGATCATGTATATTTCCCCAATGCCCGTGAGGTATTGGCCAGCAATATGCGTCTCTTCCAGCAAATAGCGGAATACCCTGAGGTAGTGGGTGCAATAGACTGCACGCACATACGCATCAAAGCACCAGCCGGTGAGTGGGGTAGGGCATACATCAACCGCAAGGGCTTCCCCTCCATCAACTGCCAGGTCGTGTGTGATGCCCAGGGCATAATAATGAATGTGTGTGCTGGCTGTCCTGGGAGCTACCACGATTCCCACATCTGGCATTTGACACAGCTGTACCAGACATTTGCCAATGGGGACATCCCGCACGGACACCTAGTGGGGGATGCAGGTTATGCACTGGAGCCGTGGCTGATGACACCCATCAGAAACGCACACACACCTGAACAGGAAGGCCATAATGAGGCACACGCACAAACACGTAATGTAATAGAGCATGTGTTTGGGCTGCTCAAGTCACAGTTCCGGTGTCTGGACACATCTGGTGGATCCTTGCAGTACACACCAACTACATGTACCCAAATTGTCATGGTATGTACTATGCTACATAATATGATCTTGCGAAAACAGCTGCAGCAGGACCAGCATAGGGCTGCCAGTAGGCAGAAGGAGGCGTGCCCAGTATGCCCTGGCCTTGGCAAAGAGGCAACGCATAGCACATACACTGGCTCAGTAGGAACCCTGGGAATGATACCCCTCTCTGACTCACTCATATAGTAACAGGGATGCCTAACATGACACAACCTGCTCTCAAACATGTACAGGGAAGTGTAATATGCACATCTGACAGAGGCAGCCCTGCAGCACCACCTGAGGCATGAATGCTATGTGTTAAGTAATGTAACACCATATACTATATGCACACCTGAGGACCCTGACTAACATCCTACCCTCACCAAGCATCATGCCACAACATGACAATGAGATGATCAAGTGCAATAATTGACTGAAGTATCGCAGTTAGTCAAAGGGGATCCAATGTGTGCCAGTCAGGGATGACATGCTGAGCATGACATGATGCACCACCTGCTAGGACTGGCGTGCACCTATCAGTGCAGGCCATATGGATACTGGCAAAGGCTGTTGTTACCCACAGTGTGCCCTGAATAGGTAAGGCTCAAAACACAAACCTATCTCCATAGGTATCAGAAGGGATAAGAATAAGATAAAGGGATAAGTCGAAACAGCAAGATGCATGCAGTCTAAACTCACCCAGTATGGAGAATGTTGATATCTGCGCTGTAACAGAAAACTGAGTCAAGGCTCACAACAGCACCCTAACACTACCAGGTTACACCTCATACTGTGCTGTACAGCCTCAAAACATGGAACAAGCTACAAAAGGAGGGTGACTAGCAATAATTGTCAAGGATAACCACACCCCCATGTTGGTACCACAACAAGAAGCAGCATGGACTAGCCATGGTCAAGTAACAGTGGCTAAAACTGCCCCCCAGTTTATAGCCTGCTACAGACTACTGTCCCAACACCAGGAACTGCACCTGGCCTATGCTGGAATACATGAATATATCAAGTCCTCCAAACCACATTATATTGGGTGACTGAAAATACCCAGACATAGACTGGGAGCATTATACTAGCTCCAACAGTGTAGGACAAAAGTTCATAGAATCCATAAACCAAAAGGCCCAGGAACAACGTACCACTCCCACAAGAGGGGTAAGCATACTGGATGTGATAATCAGCAACATGGGTACTGGATGGCAAGATGAGAAGTGAATTGCTCACTGGTAAAACCAGACCATAGAGTAATCACACTGGATATACAAATCCTGGCCACAGTCCCTGACCAGAAAACCACAGTGGAAAACATGTGTTAAGCAATATTTGCACTCCTCCAAACTGATGTGGAATCCATTAAAGGTCCTGTGCAGGTGCAAAATATGGGCCACACCTCAGAACCTGTAATACAGCCATTCCATGAACACTGCCAGGAATGCTTGGATTATGCAATCCTAAATTAAAACAAGACACAATACCATACACGCAGGAATCTGGCATGGTGGACTCCAGCCATAACCAAACCATGCAAGAGAATGAGGAAGCTACTACATGATAGAGCAAACATAAACAATGAAGTAATCACTGATCAGTAGTATGGCAATAAAATCTGTCCACACATACAATCCACTAAGGCCAGCCACAACAAGTTGAATCTGTGAATCTTGAGGCAATGTTACACCTGCCCCAAGTACACAGACAACCCCCAACTCCACCCAAGAAATACAAATATATGTGAGCGATGCAACCATCTATCCAAACTGGAGGCTGAGCTCCCTCAACTCAGTACCCCCAAAACTAGTCAGGAGGAGAAGGTAACCACACACACCACAAACACAGTCCCACATAGACCTATCACAACTGCAAACCAAACACATAAACACAGAAAAACATTCCCGGAGGCACAAATTACAAACACAGCACACCAACAGAGGCCTCTAAAGCAGACACCCAATCAAACAACCTCCAAACATAGTACATGCAACACATAGTACACAAAGCTGGTGTGCCAAACAGTCACAGGCCAGAAGGAGAAACAACATGCCTGATACAGTTGTAATAGGTGACTCCATAGTCAGACACACTGCTGTCCCGCACACCAGACTGAACAAGGGAAAGGGTACAGTAAGCTGCCTGTAGGCTGCCACAATACGCCACATAACAGAAGTATGCAGGTCACTCCAAAGCAAGTGGAAATATGATGCAGTCATAGTCCATGCTGGTGTGAATGACCTGAGATGTACCTCCCTAGACTACATGAAAAGAGACATAGATGAGCTCTCTGATTATGGAGTCCAGGCCGGTATGGCACTCACCATTTGCAGCATCCTACCCTTACCAAGACTAATGCCACAGTACAAACACGGAATGATCAGTCATAGCAAGTGGCACACTTACTGGTGTCATTCCAAGGGGATCCAATGTCTGTCTGCTTGGGATGTCATGCTTGACAAGCCACACAGCTGTTCTTGGGATGGCTTGCACCTGTTACCCCTGGGCGTCTGAATATTGGATAAGGCCTTTGCCACCTCCATAGAGCCTTTTGTAGGCAAGGCTGAAAAGACTGACCCACCACCCTAGAAAACATAAGTGGAAAGAAACATAAGGGAAATGCTGACCAATGCCAGATGTGTAAACCCCAATATGCATGCTCCCAAGGCCATCCCCAGTATGGAGAACATTGATGTCTGTGCAGTGACAGAAACCTGCTGCAAGCCTCCTGACAGCACACCAGCACTACCAGGTTATACCACGTATCATGTGTCATGGCCCCAAAACCTGGAACAAAACATAAAAGGAGGGTGAGTATCCATATTCAGCACAGACACCCATACGTCCAGGTAACTGACAATGCACAAGGCATTGGAGTCCACCCATGTGCAACTAACTGTAGGCAAGACTGCTGTACAGTCTGTAGCATGCTACAGACCACACTCTCACATACAGGAACCCCACCCAGCCATCCTGAAGACACTGGACAGTATGAATGTCCCACCAAATACCAAACAAGGTACCACAAATTACCACATAGGTGGTAAACCATTATGTATGGAAGGAGTAACCAGGGACCTAGGGACACAAGTGGACAGTAACCTGTTATGTGACACCCACATTGCCAATGTGGCTAGGAAGACTGTCTACATTTGACACCGTATCAGGAAAGGATTCACATCTACGTCAACAGAGGTCATTGTACCCCTATACTGTTCTCTAATCACACCCATAATCTAGTACAATGCCTCATATGGGATGTACCTTACCTGACACCTGCAGCAGTTAGAAAGACCTCAAAGGTACCTCACCAAGAGGATAAAGGGTCTCAAATATTTGTCATATGCTGCCTGGCTGTAGACACCCCAGCTGAATGCAGTCACATACTGCCTACACAGAGGCATTGCATGCCTGTTGTAGAAGGCCATGCCCAACACAGGAGTAATGGACATGCTCCACCCCAGAAAACTCAAATCCATCGGAGCTGTGAGAGTGAGAGATGTCAACCTCAACAAATAATGAAATAGGATGTGCTGGTGGAACAGATACATAATCCAGAGGCTCCCCACACCCTGGACCAGAATCCCACTCCATGTTAGGCAGAGCCCCTCACTGACACTCTTCAACAGGAATCTTGCCAAGTGGATGGATGATTGCAGAGTTACACTGGGGGTCTTCACTTTGTCATGTCCAGACAGAGGCACAGCAAAGCAAATCATAAATGGCCATAATATTCACATAGCAAGGGGTGGCAAAAGCCACACACACTCTGGCTAGGCTAACAAATGCCCTAGGGTGGATAGCCTAGTATGAACCTATGAACCTATAAAGATACAAATTGTACAGAACACTAAGGATAATCCCAAGGCTTTCACAACTGATGGCAGGAACCATGTTGGGAATTCACAGATATGCTCTGAATCACACAAATATCACAAACACACACACATATTGCCAACATACATCCTGACAGGTGCAGTGCACCCCCCCCCCCCGAATGCAGAATATCTATCCCAGCAGACTGCTGGCCCCCTGACATTGCAGATGCTGAGGTAACAGCCAACATCTACAAAGCAAAACACACAGCAGCAATGGTATGAGATGGTGTCCTGGGCTTAGTGCAACATGGACTCCAAGATGAATGGAATGCCAAACCACACTACTGCTCAATGTCAGTCTTACCACAGAATATGTACCCAAAGAGCAGTGTACAACAACAGTGGTCCTTCTCAACAAAGGTGTTGCCTGAATGGATACTGAAAACTACTACCCCAGAATCCTGAGAAGCTCGGTCTGCACAGCTATGGAAAGGATCAGCATGTACCACAGACATAAAGATATTGGGGACCTACTGACACCGGACCCTACCCAGTGTGGCTTTCTTAAGTGTAGATCCTGCCCCTAAACATGTTTGACTCAATTGAAACAGTCATTAAGGTCATTGATGAGGGAAATGTGGTCCACACAGCGTAGCTGGACCTTGCAAAGGCTTCTATACAATACCCTATGTGTTCATTATAGATAAGCTCACCAGCTTAAATATAAACCCCTATGTCAGTAGAGGGGTTGTAAACCAGACCAAGGACAGAACAGACATGGTCAGACATGCTGCAGCCATGTCAGACTACAAACCAGGTATAACTGGCATCCCACAAGGCTTGGTCCCGGGATCTCCCTCGTCTGGTATATATGTCCCATAGGTACAGGCAAACATGGAAGGACTGTGTCCGAACATGTTTGCAGAGGACTACAAACTGCTCACCACATATGATCCACCAGCTGACACAAGCATCCCACAAAAGGGCCACATAGAAACAGACAACTGGTGCCATAGCCATGTCAGCAAGCTAATTGCAGAAACATGTATAGTCAACCCCCGTGGATATACAGTAAGTGCCCACCAATTACCACATAGGTGTTAACCCATTATGTAGTTAACATGTAATGAGAGACCTGGGGACACAAGGTGATAGATATCCTGCATTGGACAAACATGTGCCGTAGTGTTTACAGAAACATACCATATACCCACCTAATCATGGAGGTTGTCAGATCTAGATAAGGGGAGGTCATTGTGGCTCTGCAGTCATCCTTCATCAGCGGTACAATTGACTACAATAGCCCCTGTGGAATGTACCTCAGCAGACACCTCCATCAACCGTAAAGTCCCCAACAGTACCTCACCAGGAGTATTAAAGAGCTAGCACAGATGCCATGTGTTGCTGGTATCAATAAACATGCTGCACCTTGTACAATCTGAATGGCAGTGAGCTATGCACATGAGAGACCTGAACCCCAGCACTGACTTACATAGGACAAGCTGTACTGCATGATCCATAACACAGAAGCCACCCCACCCATGAGTGAACCCCCAGTACAGGCTACCCATAGAGTCACTTATCAATCTTCCTCAATAGGAATCTTGATGAGTGGATGGGAGATGGTAGCTTTATCCTGGGTATCACTGTCATGTCACAGGTAGATAGAGGCACAGTATACTAACCATGACATATGTCATGGCAAACTCCACTTACAATGTGTGTTGAAGGACAAACACACTCTCCAACTAGCATTAGACATGGACTAGGGCACATCGCTAGTGTTTGCAAATGTACACCTATGTTGTGGAATACACTACCAATGTTGGACAAGCCTGGTTTAAGTAGTTCATATCTGAACAGAATGCAACATGGTCAGATGTACACAACTGGCCCCGAACCAGGCTGTTGTGCCCACTATCGAAATGTAAAGCAGTGATAGCACTAAAGCCCAGGATACTGTCCACCACAGTCAAAGTACTACCAGTACACTATACAGTACTACAGTGTTAGGTCAGTGTGAAAGGATGTTGACAACTGTATGCAAGGTATCCCATGCAAACACTGCAGGCACAGTATAATCCTGTTGTGTTCACACACAAAGCAGTTGTACAGTAGCTACACAACATGACACACAACACACAACCATAAACGGGTGATATTTGTTGAAGTTCACACTCATCCACAAATGTGGTGGGCTGCAGAGTCCAACATATGGAATGCTCACACTGGGCATGCTCACACACTTTGATAAATGAGACATATGTCAGACAACATGCCATGGGAAGGCTGAACAGGGCATGCTCACACACTTAGGCCAAATCTCAGTTTAGCAGTTGGACACACATATCTGGTATTTTTATGTGTTATTCCAGGAACCAACCACATTACAGCAGTCTGCCCAGTGCACACAGTTAAATGACTACAGAGACATACGTGATATAGTGGATCCCTCCCATATGCAAACATCTTCCACAGATGCACAAGTTGTTCATACAAACAGGGAATGCTATGGCAATAAAGATATGCAAACAATCTATCAGCAACAAATAATGTGCATTTGACAATTAAACATAATGGTGTAGAGGTCAACACTAGGCTGTTTGCCCTAGGGAATGACAGCTTAGCCATAGTGTGCTTGGTGGCTGCCTCCCCACAGGATGCACATTCCCCTTTCTAAACACCGATGATGTCAGCACCCTATAAGTACAGCAGGAGAAAAGAAACTTTCTAGTAATGCGAATAGCGCACTCCGCTAATGCGTCTGTCATAAATGTCATAACATAATTAGGTAGGGGTTTGAATCCTGCAAATGCTCTGTGTGTGAGTGGGGTTGGTGTGTGTGTAAGTCTGTGGGAGAGAAATGTCCCTTTTGGCAACTGGGAAACACACTACAGGATGCACATTCCCCTTTCTAAACACCGATGATGTCAGCACTCTATAAGTACAGCAGGAGAAGAAAAACCTCCTAGTAATGCGAATAGCATGCTCCTCTAATGCGTCCGTCTCAAGTGTCATAACATAGTTAGGTAGGGGTTTGAATCCTGCGAATGGCAAGTGTGTGTGTTTGTCTGAGGGGTGTTAGTGTGTGTGAGGGAAAAGTCCCTTTTGGCAACTAGGAGAACAGACTACAGGATGCACATTCCCCTTTCTAAACACTGATGATGTCAGCACTCTATAAGTATAGCAGGAGAAGGGAAACCTCCCAGTAAAGCGAATAGCGCGCTCCGCTAATGAGTCCGTCTCAAGTGTCATAACATAGTTAGGTAGGGTTTTGAATCCTGCGAATGGCAAGTGTGTGTTTGTCTGAGGGGGGTTAGTGTTTCTGAGGGAAATGTCCCTTTTGGCAACTAGGAGAACAGACTACAGGATGCACATTCCCCTTTCTAAACACTGATGATGTCAGCACTCTATAAGTATAGCAGGAGAAGAGAAACCTCCCAGTAATGCGAATAGCGTGCTCTGCTAATGCGTCCGTCATAACATAGTTAGGTAGGGGTTTGAATCCTGCGAATGGCAAGTATGTGTGTTTGTCTGAGGGGGGGTTAGTGCGTGTGAGGGAAATGTCCCTTTTGGCAACTAGGAGAACAGACTACAGGATGCACATTTCCCTTTCTAAACACTGATGATGTCAGCACCCTATAAGTACAGCAAGAGAAGGAATACCTCCCAGTAATGCGAGTAGCGCACTCTGCTAATGTTTCTGTCTCGAGTGTCATAACTTAGTCAAATAGGGGTTTGAATCCTGCAAATGGCAAGTGTGTGTCCTTGGCTAAGGGGGGTTAGTGTGTGTGAGGACAATGTCCCTTTTGGCAACTAGGTGAACAGACTACAGGATGCACATTTCCCTTTCTAAACACTGATGATGTCAGCACCCTATAAGTACAGCAAGAGAAGGGAAACCTCTCAGTAATGCGAATAGCGTGCTCTGCTAATGCATCCGTCTCAAGTGTCATAACAGAGTTAGGTAGGGGTTTGAATCCTGCGAATGGCAAGTGTGTGTGAGGGAAATGTCCCTTTTGGCAACTAGGAGAACAGACTACAGGATGCACATTTCCCTTTCTAAACACTGATGATGTCAGCACCCTATAAGTACAGCAAGAGAAGAAAAACCTCCCAGTACTGCGAATAGCACACTCTACTAATGTGTCCATCTCGAGTGTCATAACTTAATCAGACAGGGGTTTGAATCCTGCAATTGGCAAGTGTGTGCTTTGGATGAGGGGGGTTAGTGTGTGTGTGAGGACAATGTCCCTTTTGGCAACTAGGTGAACAGACTACAGGATGCACATTCTCCTTTCTAAACACTGTTCAGCTGAAGGCCATGGCTCTGGCACAAGTTGTCTGTTTCTATGATGCCTCTTTGGAAGATGCTTGTGTCGGCTGGAGAGTTGATTATGGTGGCCAGTTCGCAGTCATCTGCATATTTGGTCAGCCACAGTCCGTCCATGTTGGCCTGTACCTCCAATAAATATATACCAAACAAGAGAGGTCCCAGGACTGAGCCTTGTGGGACACAACTCGTAACTGGTTTGGAGTCTGGCATGGCTCCAGCAATTCTAACCATGTGGGTTCTGTCCTTGAGCCACTGTGCAATCCATCTAGTGACATAGGGGCTTATATGTAAGCCGGTGAGCTTCTCTAGAATGCCCAAGTGGGGTATTGTTGTGAAGGCTTTTGCAAGGTCCAGGTAGGCTGTGTGAACCACCTTCCCCTCATCAATGGCCTTGGTGACTGTTTCAAAGAAATGAACCAGGTTAAACCTGGTAGTGCTGGTGTGCTCTCAGTAGCCCTGAACCAGGCATCTGTTACTGCACAGATATCGATGTTCTCCATGCCAAGGAGTGTTTTGGGTGCATGCATCTGGAGGTTCAGACTTCTGGCGTTGGGTAGCATTACTCTTAGTTTCTCATCCCTTGTGATACCTATGAAGGTGGGTTTGTCATTTGAGCCTTGCCTAACATAGGCACTATGGGGGTAGCAAGAGCCTTTGCCAATATCTGAAAGCCCAAGGGTGACAGGTGCAGGCCATCCCTAGCGAAGCAGATAGTTCAACAGAAGATGAATATGTGAAGGTGTAGTGCCTGTGATTAGTTAGCAGTAGCATATATGACTGCTCATGTGGACACATGCCAGGTAAGTCATATGCGCTGTGTCACAGGCAATGTACATGTGAACAGGACAAACAGTGACATCCTGTCCAGTGGGACATGGACATACATATAGTACGCTATGCAGATGGCACTAGGAGTCCACAGAAGCTCTATAACTATGCATTGCAGGTGTGATCAGTATTCCAGGGTAATTGCAAGCAAACATGCATGCAAACAAAGCTACAGTAAATAGGGCTGCATGTAGTCCATTGTACAACAAACAAGCTGTACCAGTTCCAGTAGGTAACACTGCAAATATGCAGGCACTATGCACATGTACATGGAAATACACGGGTCAGAGGGCTAGGGTCCAGTCTCAGTGCACACAAGTGTACAGACCATGTACTGTCAGGATGTACAATAACTGGATGGAAACCCATGTGCTCATACCTGCAGTAATACACATGTCAAATAACAGACACTGAGCCTTCACTCAGTGGTTCCATACTTAGTAGGATGTATGCTACCTGGCCTGCCACCACAGTATCCCTGACATATATGGGGACTCTCCCTCCTGTGACAGTTAGTTCTGTGTGTTGGGGCTGTCTAGCATGGTATGAGATGTGAGCATGCAGTGCTAGGGTGCTCCTGTGTGTCCTGTACCAGTCGTGTAGTACTGCACACATATCAACATCCTCAAACATCTGCATTGCAGAGTCCAGTGTGGGCAACATGCCACTTGCAATTTACATGTCCATCATTGCATATTACTACATTCATTACCTTATCCCCTGTGCTACCTATGTATGTAGCCTTCTGTTGACATCATTACCACCAGTATGTCAACATGTGCAGATGATACACTATGGTACTTACCATGGGTGTAGACAACAGGACATGACAATCACACACTTACTGCATCAGGCATGCTGTGATATACCCACAATTAATTCAGCACACAGTACTGTTAACAACATGATACTATTACTACACATCTATGTGGTCACCCTGTGCATCAGCAATATGTTAACCTATACCTGCACAGTTGTTACAGATTGCAGGAGGTGGCACAGTTTCATCATATGCACAGGGTGTGAACTTGGTATGCCTGAGTCTGCCACTGATACCACCAATTGACATGTATGTGTATGTGTGTTGGTGAGGGACAGCAGTAGAAGGTGGGGCAATGTTGATGCAGTGTGTGCGTGTATGCAGTAGCCCTAGGTGTTGTCAATTCGCATGTGTGTATGGATGCACACAGTTCCACCTCATGGCTGCCATATACTGGTGTTTGTGGACAGCCACAGACTGTACCTGCCAGGTCATACAGATCAGTGTCTCTGGCCACGGACACGGTACCTGTGCCTTGCAGGGTGCTACGGACCGTATCCAGTACCAACCCAGACTGGGTACTGTCATCAGAAGCAGGTGTTCATTGACTGGACACAGATCCCTGTCGGGCCTGGCCAGAGCCACGTGCACATGGTCTCCTGGGGCGGTCTGATGACAGCACAGACCCAGCATTGCTGGGGCTGCTGCTGGCACTACGGGGCGGCGGCCCTGTTGTCGTCCGCGACGACTGCCAGCTGCTGCTGTTGCTGGCATACGGCCACGTCGATGCCTCAACCGCCCACCATCGCCCTGGCTCATGGACATGTAGTTGTGGAACCGGTCTAATATGTCCCCACAACGTCTGTCTATGACATCGGTGAAATCATGGATGGCGGCCGCAATGTCACGCATACTGTCAGTCATGGCTGTGTGACATGCTGTCAGCTCCCTCAGACCCTGTCTGGTGTACCGTTCCATACATTACTGTGCCTGCATGACAGCCCGAAACATAGCTGAGGTTGTAAGACCTCTGTGGGCACGTCTGACAGGGGCAGTACACCCACTGATGCTCCCACGAGAACCCCTGGACATCTGTCTGTGTGGTACAATCTCTGGGCCATGCCCATGGCTGCTGTGTGGGGAGGCATGTGCCACAGATTCCACATTACCCTGGTCAATGCCCAGTGTATGCTGTCCATCACCTAGGGACATTGGTGACAAAGGGTGTATTGGCAGGATAACTGTGCGCATTGACGGGGTCGACAGCTGTGTACTGTCAATTGGCTGACCAATAGCGGACCCTGGCATACTTTCCTGTGCCATTACACAGATGTCATCATTATCAGTACCCACGGCACCTGATTCAGGTTCCCTGCTACATGACACCAGAGCAGCAACAGAACCTGTGGGAGGGAAACAGGAAACACAGTTTACAATGTCTACACATTACCAGTGATGCACACATGCACACATGCACACATGCACAGGTGCACACATGCACACATGCACAGGTGCACACATGCACATGCACACATGCACACATGCACACATGCACAGGTGCACACATGCACACATGCACAGGTGCACACATGCACACATGCACACATGCACACATGCACACATGCACAGGTGCACACATGCACACATGCACAGGTGCACACATGCACACATGCACACATGCACACAGTTTCACACAATTGTACAGTACTCAGTATGCGTGATATCAACACACAGACACAGACACACCTACATGCATACAAAGAGCACTAGTAAGTGAGCCAAATAGTACTATTACTATCAACACTATTACAGGAATTGTTAATACACACTCACCAGCATGGATAGGCTGCATTGCTGTTATACCAGAGGGTCCTGCAGGCGTGAAGAAACTGATGTCAGTGGGCACAACTGTGCCATTGTTACTGAGTATGATACAGGTCAGTAGTACAACAGTCGCCTTTCACAGGTCAGCTGCTAATATTGAGGATATCACACTTGCACATTAAATACTATGGTGACAGCTACAAACCAAGGACACACCTCACACATGCATTAACTACCAGTGTACACAACAGTCAACTGAACATATGGCATATTACCTGCACGTTCACTGTCTTGCTGCTGCGTGGCTCCAGCCTCCATCATAATGCATGTCTGCTGCTGGGTTTGCTGGCGGACTGGAGCCACTACACTCATGAGTAGTCCCTCCAGTCTGGTGAGTGGGGGATGTGTAGCCACCCCACCACCTGTGGCGACCTGTTGCCTGTGGATATCCGACGCACGCTGACGGACATGTCTGATTAAATCACTGCAGTGATGTCGTACCTGCTCATATGTCCTATTATGCGTGCCTATGTCATTTACCCGACGGACAAGGTCTTGCCACAGTGCAGCCCTCTCCTGCTGATTCTGGCTGGTGCGGGAAAAGAGTATTGCATAATCCCGCACCAGGCTCTGGTGTATCTCCTCATCCTCAGCTGTGGAGTAGGTGGGATTCAGCGGGTGGGCCATGTACCTGAGAAAGAAAATAACCTGGTATCAGCAATATATGTCAGCAGAATTTGGCACACATACTACACATGCTACTCGACTGTTATGATACAACATATCTCACATATGTAGCATCTGTCTGTCTATTGGTGGATACACATGTAGATGGCCAGGTATCAGTGCTCAGCCAGCAACTGTGCAACAGTACCTGGCACACTCCATACGACATACTACCAAACCCCAGCAGTCAGAACACTGATTCAGGTCAAGAGCACCTCCTCACTCTGGGGATTTGTATCTAGGTACTGTATGGCCTACATCATCAACTACTGTGAGCTGACCACACACTGATTGCCCTGGATATACATATCCCACCTCCACCACCAGCACAAACGACTATAGTGCATAACATTACAGATACAAACTTTACACTTTGTAACAGTGACATGGTATCCTTTCAGCCCACTGGGCCAGTGGCAGATACAACCCACAGTGCTGACCCCTACACAATTGCTTTCTACAGACATCTCCGAGAATGCATAGATCATGCAATCCCATATATGACCAAGACACTCTCCACAAAGGGACAGCATCCTGTCTGGTGGACCCCAGCCATAGACAGATTGTATTACAGAAGATGGAAGCTACTGCAAGACAGAGCATAATTCCATAAAGGGAGGGCATGTCTGAGCAGCACTAGTAAGGATCTATTTTCCATCATACAAAATCCATGGGCAACTTTGAGAGGGAAATCAAGAGGGACACTACAGATAACCAGAAGGCCTTCTTCAGTTATGTTAGCAACCTGGTCGGGATCCATCCTCTATGCCCATAGTTAGTACACAACAACAAATATTTCAGTGACACCACAGATATCGACAACATTGTGGCAGACAGGTTCAGTGCAGGTGTCACCCCGCCCTCTCCCCAAAAATAAGACATAGTTATCCCAGCTGACTGTAACCTCCCTGTCATCACAGATGTCCAAGTGAGAGCCACCCTCAGGACAGCAGAATACACAACATGAATGGGACCTGATGGTATCCCCAGTTGCATGCTACATAAACTCTGACAGGAGCTAAACACACATATAGAAGTGCTATGTAACACTAGCCTGACTACAGGATATGTACCTGTACACTGGCGCACAGCAGCAGTGGTTCCACTCCACGAAGGAGGCACCTCAACATACCAATGCAATACAACACAATACATTACATTACAATACAATACTATACAATATGCTATTGCCCCTGGGACTACAGCAGCATACTGTTCTGCTACCCTGACCATTGTGACACATGTGGTGTGATGGTACCTGCTGCTGTCACACAGTTGCACAGGGTGACTCATATGGCATATTACCTATCTGACTAAAATTCAGCAGGGGTATGTGTGACATGTACTCATGGGTAGTCTTGCTTCTTAACACTGTGTGGTTTATTGCAGGGTATGTCTTATCTGTGGGTAGGAACTCTTACCTCCACATGTGCACTCTATTGCAGTGGCACGGATGACACACAGCAGACATTTAGGTTGTGGATGGTGTGAGGTGTTACTATGGTTGTTGGACATCTGTCATGGGTGTGACTTACATATGAAAATCTGGGAGTGGTAACCTCTATGTGGGTAGCATATGTGTACTCTGTGGTGTTGTCAGTCACTGTGCATTGGTAATGTGTTTGAGTGCATTGCCACAGTGTTGTACATGTCACTGTGTCCTTCTCCATATCTGTAGCTGTCATGTGAGGTCCATACCATGGCATCCATTATGTGGTGTGGACGGGTACACCGACCTACATGTCCATAGCTGACACACCATGTCCGCTGACACATACCATGTGCAGGTATTCCAGGGATAGTGTGCCACTGTGAATATCATTGGGGCCACTATTGTACACATTTATGACCCTGTTCACCCCTGACACATGCAGTGGTGGGCAGCCAATCACATATCTGGTGGTTACTGGTGTAGGTGATCTGGAATGTGGTATGGTATTCCGGTTTTGACACTGGTGTTCACTCCATGCTTTTGTCACCAGGCACCTGTTGCAATACATCTGTACACATGTGCCTCACTCAGAATTTATATACATCTCTCTCTCTCTCTCTCTATATATATATATATGTATATAGATATATCTATATGTATATATATATATATATATATATATATATATATATATATATATATATATACATGTCCGTATACATATACACATATATATATATATTGATGTACATATATTGCTATAGATGTGGAGGGGGGACACACAGGGGGTGTGAGTGACAGAGGGGGTGGGACAGGCTGTGTTGCAGGTCATCATATACAGTCATACCTGTAGGTAGTCAGATCAGTCTGTCTATGTATATGTATCTACATATATCTATATCTGTATGTGTGCATTACATAGATATGTTTGTACAATATTCTATCTACATCTGTCTATGTATTCCTACATCTCTCTCTCTATGTATGTATACATATATGCATATCATATATATATATATATATATATATATATATATATATATATATATATATATATATATATACATACATATGTTGACATACATACGTATCCATATGTTAGACAGGTATATCAAAATATTTGTCTACCATACTGTATACACACACTAACATACTGCTAAACATACATAACTGTGAAACCTACTTTGTACATGGCACTACAACCTACAATCAACCAACATTGATATGTGCACATAGATGCTCTCACATACAAATGTATGTACAGCCTTCACTGATAGTTGCTGTATGTCCCCTGCCCTTTACACATCTTCATATACATATGGATACAGACCAATGACACATATGGAGGGGTCACAGTATGTAGACCTTTATAGTATTACTTTACATTACCTGTGTTTGTCACAGCTGCTTGTGTTGCCGTCTGGTTCTCTGTCCTGCTGCTCCACTTCCCAGTTGTCAGCTTTCAGGTAGCTGTTGCTGAACAATTTGTGTGTGTCTGCTTAATTGCAGTTTTCTCTGTCTCTGTCTCTGTCTCTGTCTCTCTCTCTCTCTGTCTGTCTCTCACGTCCTTCTTAGGGTGCAATGAAAGTATTGCATGTGTGGACTGGGAGTACAGCATACTTTTGTAGGTATCTGCATATGCCCATGTGATGGCCTCTGCACCAATTGTTAGCCAGCATTTGCTAATTGCATGCAGCCAGTTGTGTACTGATTGCAGTTCTCACTGTGATTTCAGAACAGTGCTATAAAAAGGTATGTGAGATAGGTGTAGCCCTTTCAGATTTTAAGGGCAGGGACCATGCTGTTATGCTGTGGACAATGTTCTGTGAGTGTAAAGGTTGGTATCTCTCTCATATTTCTAGGTGTGTTGTAGATTAACATTCCTCCATTCATTTCTCCAGTTTCCTGTACTAACTGTGTATGTACACTGACGCCTACAACTACTACTACTGTTAATGTGTGTGTGTATGCTTTCCTTTCACTTTTGCTTGCACTTTGTTGCTAAGGCTTCAATAGTTGCCCTTTACAGTCACTACTTGTATGCCTGCTAGGTGTCTTGACTGTAGTGTGCTGCTGTAGCTTTCCTATTTTCCATGTACATTCACACCTTGGAATGCTTGCTATATCTGCTAGGGTGTTACAGCATGCAGTGTGGTCTGGCCATGGTGTGGGCCTTGACATCTATTAGGGTATTTGAGTATGCTGCTGAGCAGGCCCCAGAGACTTTCAGGTTCATCTGTTATGTGCCTCATGGAATGGTACATATCACTGGGGTACACCCATTAAAATGTCTGGTATGCTGCAGTTGTGACTGTGGGTTAGCATGAGCATATGTATTACTACACTTTTTCTGCCATGCAAGTGATGAATACTTTCAGGACTTCATAGTTACCATTGCATGTGTTACACCTTTCTGCCTACTGTTTGTACATTTCACATGGGGTCTGTGGGGCATCCCTGTAAGTCATTCACTGTTGCTATGTCTAGGCTCTTAACTATTCAAATATGGTGGTGTCAGACCCGTCATGTGTACAGATATTTGCAGGTTGTCCCCATTTCTGCCTCATATTTTGGTGAATATCTCATGCACACCTTTTTCTGGCAAGTCACTCTGGGCTCAAGTCAGAATATGGTGACAAACATTCAAGTTTCAGACTGCATACCCTTCCAAACATCCCACAAAGTGCAGACCCTGTTACTTTCTGAACTGTCTGCGTTTGTTGTAACATTATTTGTAATGTGTCCCTGGTTTTGGGCCTTTGCTCCACATATTTTATTACTTGGTCCAGATGTGTTCCTGTAAGAGGTTGTGGGGTATGGGCAGTGCTTATCCTGCTGTGAGTATGTGTATGGCTTGCAAGGTGCTTTAGTGACATTATTACCTACTAGCTTCCAACTAGCATGGCTGTTTCTGTTCACACACTACTATTAAGGAAATCCACTAGTTTTTATAGTAATTCTAAATGGCATGCTTTGTGTACTACACATCTATATTCCCTTTACATTCATTCCTACTATTACATGATATATTTATTTTAGCACAACATTCTTGTATAAGAGTCATGGCTTAGTGGTAAGTCATGCAGACTACTGTTTCCAAGGTCCTGGGTTCGGGACTCACAGTGGGATTTTATTTTGCTTTTGAACTGAGTACAGGACCTGTCAATCAAAGTGACTAAGGCACTTTTAAGCAGTTGTAACTGGGTTGGCGCTGGTTTGCGTGGAGCTCACGCATGCGCACTGGCGGTTAGCTCCGCGCACACAAGCGCACACCCGATTACAACCGCTTAAACGTGCTTACTCTTGCGCACACCCGCGCTATTTTCTTTGAAAGAAAGGAAAATGGGGAGACAGGAAAGTGGTGAAAAAGGGGTCACAAAGAGGGTAAGACAGTAGGGAAACAAGTTTGGGATGTGCAGGAGGGATGTAGGTAAGGCCCATAGCTGCCCATTTCTTCATCAGCAACAGCTGTGCATATGTATGTAATTTGGTGTGACATTTGAAACCTTCCACCCCTGAGAGAGGTGTCAGGACAACAATAATACTTGTTGTACAGCCAATTGTAATTGATAGGTTCCATGTCCAGTAGACATGTGTGCGGAATGGGCAGCTATGTATGAGGCGTAATTTTTTTGTGGGTACAGAGTGCCCTTTTTTTTTCAGGTGAGAGTGGTATGTCAGGTGAAGGAAGTCGGTACAGCTGGGGAGGTAGGTTGGGTAGGTAAACAGACAAGACAAACAAGACGCATACAGGGGCGGTGTATGACACGTGTGGGGGGGTTACACAATTGACGGGGATGGAGGTATGGATATCCACAGCCCATGAGCCCACAGATGGCAATAGTGGAACTGATATCCCCACCCATAGGCAGTTGCCACTGTTCTTTCACTGCCCAGGACGGGGCTGTGCTGGGGGCTGTGTAGGCAGGGCAACAGGCATGCCCGTTAGTTGCACCACCCGTGCCTCGAGCTGGCGTAGGGGCTCGAGAACAGAGTCCCGAATCTCCCTACGCACCACAGTCCGGACGCTATGGAGGGTGAGTGGTGGTTCTCCTCCGGCCACACTTGCAGAGGGGGGGCGATCCCCATCCCCTGCAGTGCTTCCACCCGCAGGTGGCACAGGGCCACCGGAGGAGGGTCCGGACTCGGCACTAGTGCCAGGTGCACTCGCCAGCTGAGGTGGGAGAGGTGGGTCCGCTGGAACCCGCATTCCCTGTCGTACTATGTTTTGCATTATGTCATGACAGTTTGGGTTAGTGACATATAATACCATTCACAATTAGTTGTAACAGCATGCATTAGTATTCCCATTAACCAAACACCCAGATATTCACACCATTGAACAGCATGCATAACACATGCATAATTTGAACAGAAATACACAGTCCAACAACATGCAGGGTTAATTGATGGCAACAGGCCATCAGGTGTGGATGTATGAACAGGGCAGATGCATCAACAGACATGCAAGTATATATGACCCAACAGGACAAACGTCCAGGGGTGTTAATTGTGATTGCACATACCATTTTCACGTGGAATGGGTTATATGTGGTTATAGGGTGGGGTGAAGAAAGTAATATTAACACCTTGAATAACAATACATATGCTGTACATTTCTAATAGCTACAGTTATATACACACTACTGTTCTAACTACAGTTTCCTATATGATAACTATTTCAACTTGGTGATAGGACTGTTACTGCAACATCAATATACATTTTATGGTTCTTCATACACATTCACATCTAGCTTTGTTCAGCTACATCATCCTGCTACATTTGCTTTATATAGCTGTAGACAAGTGTGGATGTTTGGTATATCAGACAAACATCCTATCTGCATATTGCAGACTGAGAGCAACATATCCAGATTTTGGGATACACATTCCAGATGCAGCAACACTTTGAACAGATTTTGCTGTTTGGTTTTGAATCTCACATGCATTTCATTCTGTCTTGACTGCAGTATACTTTATTCAGGGGTTATTACTACTGTATTGCTGGATTCATGACACTTTCTCACACTCTCTCACTTGCTTTCATTTTACTATTCAGGATGGTACTTCTAGGCTTTATTGACATGTTTTACCAGTAGTTATTACAATCCTTTCCAGCAGTCTCACTTCTGTCATGTTTCAGTATTTCCACAGGGATATATTTCACACATGTGATTTCATCATCTTCTGCAGCTATACTTTTCAGCCTGCTGCAGGTTGTGTACTATTTTCTTACAGGCAGGGCATTTTTATTTCAGAATATATGTCGGACAGTTTCATGTTTAGGTTAAACTTACAGGCTGACACACACTTTTGTAATCAAGCAATACTTGCATACACTTTCACACTGTTACTTGCAGATTTTATTCCTTACTGACTACACTGCACTCTTTTGCTGACTGTCATACTTTTATATTTCTTTACAGTTACTGGTAGTGGATTACTGACCTGCCTGGTGGCGCAACCGCACCAGCCTATCGCCATAGGCTCTGCGGTTCGCAGAACGGACACCTGCAGCTGTAATATAAATGAAGTAATATTGGAATACACATCTCCATAATATCAGCTAGTTTAATTTCTTACATACATAATTAAATGTTACTTACTCAGTAGTGGGGTGTTGGGTGTTTGCCGGGCCTCCTGGATCCAAAGGTTCAGTTGGTCCTGCTTGCGTCTCTTCAGATCCGCATGGTGGTGACGGACCTGCTCACCAGTCCTTGGAATCCCTGTGGCACTGGTGAGATCATGAGCCAACCGGTCCCATGCCTCAGCCCTGTAAGCTCCCCAGAGGACCTGGCCCTGCATGAGTTGGGCCTCATGATTATGGACTAGGAGCCAGACCATGTACCTGGACTCCTCAACACCCCACCTCTGTGCTCGAAAGTGACTACCCTCTCCTACTCCTGTAATTCTGCCTGCAGGTCAGTTCTACAATCGTTTATGCTGTGTATTCCCGCCTATGGGGCTTATATAGTCCGTTTTTCCCGCACATATCTGTGATTGGCCATTTTGGAATTGTATCAACTTCAGTAAACCTGCATTGTCATGCTCTAGTTTGTATTCATTCCTATATATTAGCTATTATTGCATTTACAGGCACTGTTGTCATGGCTTAGTGGTTCTGTACCTTGACTATGGTGTATAGTATCCTGGGTTCGAACCTGGCCACTGCTTTTTATTTTTCATTACTGTTTAGACATGCTGAGGGGTGTGTCTGTGTAAAGGCAGTTTTGATACGGCTTGCTCAACGTTGCCCATCGGTTAGCTTGTTTGCGCGGTGCGCAGCTCCGCGCAAACGGGGTATGCTGGTTTAAGCCTCATTTGGCTATTGGCACGCATATTATGCTCAGCTCAGTTAGGGGCACATAGATTTAGTGTGTTAAACCACTGCTCAGCTACGGGCACTCATTTTGCACCAGTTAAACCACTGCTCATCTACGGGCAGATGCACTCACCCTGTTAAACTGTAGCTCATCTATGGGCACATCTGGCATTTTTTATTCTTTTGTTACCTCACATTTCTTCAATATAAATGGGCTATTTCATTACATTTTACATATATTGGGGTTTTATGTGTACATATTTGTCAGGGACTTGTTTCCTGCTTATTTTGAAAAAAAAAAAAAATTGGTGTTGTGGGGGCTCGAACCATGAATGCCTGCTCTTCAGCCAACATCTCTACCGCTACACTATTGCTTCCTGGCTTATTTTGCATATTTAGTTCTTATATGCTTTCCCACTGACTGCTAACTGTAGCTGTGCTACGGGCACGCCCGCAAACAAGCACTCACGGTTAAACATATTTACAATTTAAAAAATATATAACATGTTCATTTATATATATTTTATGTTCATAGTCTGTGGGGGCATGTGTTGTGTTGTGTTTATTCACATTTCCGTGGACTCTGTTGTGGGTATTTACTTTGAGCACTTTTACACTTCTGGGGGCGTGTCCGCTTGCAGGGCTCAGCCTACGGACACGCCCCCTACTGTCTTACACGGACCGTGTTAGACTTAGGTGTGATTCAGCATGCTCTCATGAATATGCAAAGCATGCTGACATCACTCCGTTTAACTGCAGCCTCCGTGTAAGAGTTATAACTCTTACACGGAGGCTTTGTGAATCCTGGGGTTCATCTTTCCTACAGTCCCTCTCTGAAACGAAAACTTCACCCAAGAGAAGAATGTTACTCACTCAGAACTGCCCAGGATGCCACTGTCTCACTAGCCAGAATGAAACTGAAACTAGCTGTAAAAGAGAAAGTCTTCACCAGTTTGGGGCCTGCTGTATGGAATAATCTTCACTAGTTTGGCGCCTGTTCTATGGAATAATCTACTACACAATATTAAAAATACTCTAACTCTGGAAAATTAAAAAAAAATTGAAAGTGTTCCAGCAAAATTAATTCAAGTACATTTGCTTCACAGATTCTAGTTAAATCAAAACATTGTATACAGTATTATATTGTTTAAAGTCTAATTTTTTTGAAAGATATTTTGTAAACTATATTTTACCTAGAAGTGGTTTCTATACTTAATTGTTTTATAATATGTGCAAACACTACTTTATTATTAAGCTGTTTTCTAGACTAAAATTTCTTTTGTACTACACACCTTTTTTGCCTGGGCTGTGGCTGAAAAAGGGGCATCTGACCATATCACTGGTCTGGAAAACAAACTAAAAAATAAATAAAATAAATATGTCTGCACTGTTCTGCTACAGACTAATACACATTGATTGAAGCTCAAAACTATATTCACTCCATGTGTTGTCTGCTTCCAGGATCACTATTAGTCTAACACCCAATGTACTTGGCCTCACTGACCTCTAAAATCAAGCAAAATACATGTAAATGTAATGGCAGTAGTAGAAAAATGGTTATCACCTCAGAGGACTTTTCCATATTCTGATAGTTTGTAACTGTACTGTGTATTGCATCCCCATATTAGAACCACTAAATGCTACTGAGATTTGGCTTACATACATTCACTGATACATATATGCTGCCTTCACCTGAGGGATGACTGTTTCACACTGTACAGTAACATTCCTACCTCACTGCGGGAGTTTATTGTGATACTGTAAGGGGATCGAATTCCAGCAGCAACACTGATCATGCAATGATACCTGGACTGTCGATGTGCCCATTCCATCTTTGAAGTATAGTACAAGTCATCCCAGCACTATGGTTGTTCCTACTGTAGTACAATACCTCATGGGGTATGCTCTCTCTTCTACTCAGTCACCAGCTTCCTCACAGGGCAGGTATGTGTCATGTTATTACTTTTATATTTGTTTGAAGTCTGTGTACAACAACGAAAGTAGTGTGTTGTATTTGTATCAGCTTCATTCAAGTCATATCACCTTTATGTATGTTGAACTTGTACCCTTTAACATGTATGTAATGTCAGTTTCTGGTATGTGTGTGTGTGTGTGTGTGTGTGTGTGTGTATATATATATATATATATATATATATATATATATATATATATATATATATATGGTTCCACTTCAAACCATCGAAATTTCAAAACATTGAAGTTCTGATCATCGAGACCAAAACATCGAAGGTTACAAATGTAACCAAAAAAAAAAATAAAAGAAAAATAAATTTTAACAATTGTGTGCAGGGGGGCTTTGCCCCCTTGCAACCTCCATGTGAGGAGCTGTATCCCCCATACCCCCCTACTTTAATATTCCAACTCCAAGACTGCACTACTCGATGTTCTGGTTTCGATGATCTGAGCTTCGATGTTTTAAACATTCGATGGTTTGAAGGGGAACCATATATATATATATATATATATATATATATATATATATATATACATACATACACAGATATATATATATATATATATATAGAGAGAGAGAGAGACAACGAGAAAGATATATATATATATATATATATATATATATATATATATATATATATATATATACATATATGTAAAACACTCTTTTGATACACTGGTTAATCCCAGGAATGTAACTGATTGCTTTATATTATGCATATCAGTTTAGTGTTATGATAATTTTCTCTGTACTGCTCTATATATACACTGTATTACTGCAGTTTGCTATCTGTATACCTCCTGCTAACCTACTTTTGGCTTACATTCATAAACTTTTTTTACCATATCTCTGTTCTTATACTTTCCTCATATTCTGTTCCTCTGACTCACTGCGGTCCTTCCTCTGTCTCTTTTTATAATAAGTATTAAGTTTATTGCCTCAATATAATATGACAGTTTACTAGAGTTTTTCTCTTTTCTTACCTTTCAGAGTCTGAGGGTACTTCATTAACCCAGATACTGCTGAAACTCTGCCACATGGGCGAACTCCCAAACTTTTTCACTGACAATTTTGTCTCTGTACAATGTAAGCAAATTTATCTTGAAGAACCTTGCTATGTATTAACTTCATCTAGACAAATAAGTGCCTGCCTGTGCTGTAAATTAGTTTTTAACATCCCCCTTCCCAAAAAAATTGTCCTTGCACTTTAAGGACCATTTACTAAGTTAGCTACTGTCCTTTGTTTTGACCAGTAGATTACACTGTATATGCCAGTAACTTGCATCCAGGAAATGAAAGAAAACATGTTGTACTTGGCATCTGTCTGCTAAATGCTTTCTGTTGCCTATAAACTGATTACTATCTGTTATACTTTGTTCTGAGGGTAGAAGCCCACTACAATCAGCTTTGCTTTGCTCCCCTACCTTACCCTACCCCCATTCCAACCCAACCCCTCTTACTCTGCTATCATACTTCCTACACACATAATTTACACCTGTGACTCCTATTCCACAACCCTCTCAGACAACCTTATTACTTTCATACAAGCATACCTGTTTGTTTTTACTTAATGACCGACTTCCATTTGATCTTTTACCATCATTCCCAGCTACAGTTCTCCCTCCCATACTGTTTTACTATATATATATATTTAAAGTCACACCTCTCCCTAGCAGCATCTGTCTATTCTACATTGTATATTTTTTCCAAATAAATCCTCATTTCTTCCTATTTTAACTACATTCTCAATTTCTAGCCTTTTAAACCCACCTATTCCTTACATTCCAGAGAAAATACTAGGACAACTTCACTCTCTTCATAGAAAAATACTTCTTTCCTACTTACCTACTAAAAGCTTTCAGGGTCTATTATCACTAAATATCCTTCTACCATACAAATTATTTTTCCTTCTTGATCCCTACTTCCCCCTACCTGCAACTATAACATACAGATCCCTTTACTTAACTGTGTTACTACTCAGCTTATCCTGTATTTTTCTCTCGCTACTGGGCCATCTTTCATCCTACCATGACTCTATAATAGCTTTCAACATATCTCCAACTTTTTCCCATCCACCTATTTATACTTTCTCCCTGCAATCTCCACACATCACACCAAACCTATTTAATGGTCCCCCTCACCTTTATTCCAAATACAGATTAATTAACTCCATTTCAACTTAAACCAAAACAAAATTAGGTGGAAAATTACTCTCCAAAAAACAAGTATCAGTAATTCCCCAATATACTTAAATCCTCTTAGGAGGAGAAATTCACCCTAATCCTGGACCCACCTATCACAATGAACATTAAAACAATTCTGTTCCACACACTACTCTAACCCTTCAACAATCAACTCCCAACCTCAGTAATTTAACTTTTGCTGCCATAAATTTTAGAAGCATAAGAAATACAATTGCTGAGATACATGTCTGGATTATCCAACATAAGTCTGATACTTTCATTGTAACTGAAACTTGGCTTAAACCCAGCATAAACGACTCTGAATTTATACCTCCTGGCTATAATATCACCCATAATGACTATGTAAAGTGGAAGGGTGGTGCTATTACTTTAATATTTTCCAACAACTACCACATTTCCCTTTACACCAAACCAATACCAAATTTCAATTCAGCTGAGTTTCTTATAATTTTCTTGACATTAAGCAACTATAAACAAATATTCATTGCTGTTGCTTACATCCCTCATAGCAACAATACAGCTATAATGGAAGATATCCTACACTGAGTTTCCATAGCAATTCCACAAGAAATACTACTACTAGGTGATGTGAATGCCAATTGGTTGGACATAAACTCTAACTCCCCTACATCTAGTATGAACTTACTTGGTTTTTATTTACATATAATTTTCTATATTTCAAAAAACATTTAATATTAATAACTTCAGCCCTGGTGTTTTATCAGCCTGAAGTTGTACCTGCCACCAGGTTTCTCTCTTTTGGTTATAGGTTCATATGTTCATGGGTAGATACTAGGCTATTGGCCCTAGGGCCTATATAAGCCTAGCCAAACGGTACCCTGTCTTTTGCCACCCAAGAAAATGATTTTCCTGTGCCCCTGTCAAGCAGAGCCACAGAAGTGATCCCCGGGGTGAATTTCCTTTCTCCCATCCAATCATCAAGAATTTTCTTGAAGAGTGCTAATGAGGAGCTTTGTTTGATAAAGATAGGTAGGTTGTTCCAGAGTATGGGAAGTCTCTGAGATAGGAATCTATCCCTCCAGCATGTTCTGTTTATTGTGGTGACAAGGTTTAGGTCCCTAGGGCATGTAGCTCAGAGGGATTGGGATTTCTTTACGTGGAGCATGTCCAACAGCTCTAGGTTTGACATAGCTTTGTATGTTAGACAGAGATCGCCTCTGAGTAGGCGATATGCGACAGAGTAAAGCTGGAGTTTTTTGAGACGGTCTGCATAGGGCATCTGTTTGAGGCCGGTAATCCTCTTTGTGTGGTATTTCTGTGGCCTTTCCAGTTGTAGATGTCTTGTGAGGTACATACCAAAAGGGGCGTTGTACTCTATAATGGGTCTAATGAGTGATGAGTAGAGGGGAAAAAAACTAAAAAACTCTAGCTTAACTATTTCTAAGACTGAAAGAAAAAACTTTTTATATGTCCCACATTCAACTGTGTGCCTAAATAAAGTGCTTTTTTGATCTCTATTTTTGTTATTATAATAATCCTCTCTCACCCTTTCATATAACAATCTAGTAGTCATTCCCACATAAAAACTAGAACACCTACTGCATAAACAAACATATACCATCCCTTTTGTTTTACAGTTGGCATGCCCTGGTACTTTTATTATGCTCAGATAACTTAATATATTGATAATTGGACCTTGTAATATATATCTGCAGTGCCTGCAGCATCCACATTTGTACATGCCTTGCTTTTTCTGGGTGTACAGAAAATTTGGTGTATATTTGGTGTAATCCATTTTAATAATAAGTTTTGTAAGTTTGCCACCTGTAAAACTGTGATGGGTACTACCTTATTAGCTAATTCTGGTACTGGAAGTTCTGATGTTATTCAACTTTTACTTAATAGCATGTTGGGCATTCAAAAAAACTTAAAATTGGTACCTATGAACAGCAGACCTGAAGACGTGGCTATCAGTTCTGAAGATGATAGAGAGACAGAGATTGAATGTACAAGAATACAGAGACCAGTATCACAGATAATTAATCATGAACAAGAACAACATGAAAATATTCAATATGTGGATGTTGCTTCAGCTCTTAATGACAGACAAGATCCATTTTTTAATTCTAGCTTTAACACCGTGTCTAGAATTAATAATGACTATAAAGACTCCTGTGATAAAATGTTCAAACTGTTGAAAAAATATAGAAGTCTGGACTTGGAGAATAAATATCTATAAAGATGTCTTAAACTGAAAATAGTACCTAAAGGACTGAGATTTTTCAAATGTCCTAGTGGAATTAATGTGACTGACTCTTTTTATATTGTTCTGGTTGATTTTTTTTCAACCAGGCTGGTTTAAAATTGGTAGCATTGTTAATAGACAACAATAAAAAGATCATGGACAATTTAAGAGCTGATAATATGAAATTTGATCAGCAGTTATATACTCAAAGCAGTAAGAATACCTATTATTCTGCTTATCTTCATGATGTTGAACAACATGAACAAACCATTATTACACGTAAACATAATAAGTTAGTGAGGGATATAGCTGCCTATGAAAATTCAGCAGTTCTCTTAACCAATCAGCTAAGATGATTCCTTGGGGGGCAGACTGTACAGAGTAGTTCCTGTGGTAATTCTATAAGTACATCCAGTACTTTGAATGATGCTAGCCTAAGAGGAATTGAACTGGTGAGGGAAACTGATAATTGCTTCGTTAATCATGAAGGAATATTTAATGAAACAAATGAAGCTAAACCTAAAACTTTTTTATTCCAAAATGGAAAGAGAGGGGTGAAAACGAGAGCCATGAGAAGAAGGGAAGTCAACACTTTCCGGATCATCAACGGACAATTAAATATAAATGGTAATGACAACACTTGTATTTTTAATTTATCTGACTTTCATTAAACTTCATTGCATATTAAAGTGTTGTCTCTTTGACTTAATTTTGTGCCCACAAGAAGGGCAGACTATGTACGAACTCTGTTGGAACTGAAAAATATACTAGAAAGTTAAACTTGAATTTTTTATTACATAATGTGCGAGTGATGGTTGGGGAGAGATGGGTGAAGACTGCCAGCCTAGTCAAATAGAATTTGATATATAATTCTATCATTTGTATAAATAAATGTAAAATACAGGCGTGTGTTTTTAAATGAAAGAAAAACACTGTAAAATGTGAACTTCAAGATTGTTACAACATTGCCCCTTGCTGTAAAGAAAAACTAAGTCAAGCCTTTCAAATGTGTCTTTTGAAATCGAAATGATTTTATGACACTCTTTGATCTTTAAAGTTGGTTCCGGTCAGGCTGGCTGAAGACATTCTGTCTATTGTGTTAACTTAGGACTAATTGCTAGAGTGTATATGTGAAATGCCTTTTAGTGTTGTATTCTCCTGTGCAGGTGTTAGCTTGCTAAATAATGCAGTTTCTATTAGCCTGGGAACTCAGAGCAGGTGTCAAGATGATGCAATATGAATACTGGGAAAACCTAAGTGTCAACATGATGTAATCTGGGGAGGACCAAGAGACATGTTTGTTAGTGATGTTTTATAAACTGTGTCTCAGAGAGAGATGAAAAAGCATTTTGATCTTGATATCCAACTTACCAGTACTGCTTATGCTCTTTATGTATGTAAGTAGGATTGTAGCACTGTGTTTTCTCTAAGATTAGCTAAAGATTAGAAAGTTAGATTAAGTATTTTTCTGTGTAATCAGACCTGTCCTACTGTATTATTTTAAGTTTTTCTGTGATCTCTGAACTCTTAGATATCTCTGTGGTGTAGTAGTTTTGTCTTGTGTTTTAATTATTTATTATTAAATATTTGTAAAACCTTCTACCCGTAGCTGCTTTGTGTAGAGATATGCTCTAGAATACATTGCATATTTATAGAGTTTATTGTAAAAGGCCACTCTGATAAGCCTTAGACTGTATAGTCACATTACCATTGGATATTAATATTGCACAGTAATAATTGGACACCCTTTTAAGGGCCTTTTAGTAGCTGATATTATTAACTGGATGGTGGCAGTAATTACTACCATATAGCCTGGGTAAAGGGACACAGCTGGAGAATCTGTGTCAGCCTTTCCCAGGAGTGTCTATGAAGTTGTATAAATACTTATCTCAAAGTGTGTATGTGTTGTGTCAGCTACTTGGGCAGGGACACAAAGCACTGGTTGGACAGAGAGGGTACTGATGTTTTTAGCTTGCCCAGTTAGGCTGAGACCTGGACACTGTAGCTGTGCCAGTGGGGAGTCTTATTGGGGACCTGGTGAGCAAGGGAGCAACCAGCCCCAGACTGACTGTGATCTCTGTGTGCACTTAAGGGAAATTGGACTTTACTGTGTGTATTAGTTATCCTTTCCTCTTGTAGGAGATGACCTCCCTAGTGTTAGTGATGAGTATTGAGGCTCCTTGATTGCTGGGCCAGGGCACGGTCGTCACAAGTGTTTGGCAGTGGTGGGATCTACTTCACACACTAATTGACTTGTAGTGGTGTGGGTAGAGCGAATTCCTGTAGCTTATGTACATTGATCTCTAAAAGTGTTTTGTACTCTAAAACAGCCACGCAGTGTATACTAAGACTTCAGATCACAATTGTTTCATTTCTTTTGTTAGCTTAGTGTTAGTCAGGGTGAGCAGGCAGCATGTCAGCAGAAGAGTATGGAAAGCTGACAAAGAGCCAGCTGGCAGAGATGTGCCAGGCTAGGGGACTGGTGCATGCAAACTTGACTAAAGCAGACCAGATTGCAGCCTTGGTTACAGCTGCATCAGAAAACAGCAGCCTGGAGGACAATCAGACTGACAGTGGAGATACAATATCCTCGGAGAATGGACAGCTCAACCTTTCTGCAGTGGACTTAAAAATCCAGCTGGAGCTAAAGAGACTTAAGTTGGAGGCCAGGTGTATGGAACTGGAAGCAGCCGAGAGAATGAGGAGTGTAGAAACTGAAGAACAGGAACGCAGAGAAAGCATGAGAGGAAAATGCTGACTCTTTGCCAGAGTCATGGAGGTAATGGGGAAGGGAGTAACCAGACCCCTGAAGCACAAAAGGTCAGTAAATTTCTTCCACAGTTTAAAGAGGGGGATACTTTTGATAGCTTCATTCATATGTTTGAGCGGGTATTTAAACAGTATGAAGTTGATCAAGGGCTCTAGGTATGGTTCCTGACCCCCTTACTTCATAGTAAAGCTGTAACTTCTTTAGCAAAAATGCATGACACTGACTGTTTTGATTATACTGCTGTAAAAAGACATTTATTAGAATGTTTTAAGCTAACACCTGAAATATATAGCAAAAGTTTTGTGAGCATAGACGCAAGGCAGATGAAAATGTATGTGAATATGTTGTTGAATTGAACACTTATTTTCATAGCTGGGTGAGTGGATGTCAGGTCACCACTTTTGAAGGGCTGGCAGACCTTTTGGTAAGGGAACAAGCCCTTAGCAATTTGCCTGAGGACATGAGGATCTGGTTAGCTGATATACAGTTTGCTACTTCAGCGGAGTTGGAGAAGAAGGAAGACCTATACCTAGCAAGCAGGGCAGCCCTGCACAGGAAAGGGACCCCCAATACTGCTCATGGGACTAAAGGAACCCATGATGGGCAGCAAAGACTGCCCCAACAGAATCCACCAGTAGCAGGGGAAGCCACTAGTCCAGGTTCACGTCCAGGAGCTAGGGTTAAATATTTTGAATGCATCCAGTGGGGCTATAGTGGCATACAGGTGTCCACGGAGGCAAGGTGGGGAACCAAAGATGAGAGGGCCAGTAAGTGGGAAAGACAAAATGCCAACAGTGGGTTGTCTTGAGACAACAGGGGTATGGAACTACCATCCTGCAGATGTCCTGAGAGGGAAGGATTTGGATGAGGCAGTACAAAGTACTTATGTAGTTACATGCAGTGAGGCTAGGTGACAAGCATGTGGTTCTGGTAGCCTGGGAGAGACCCAGACAGACTGCATACTTGCAGCCAGGACTGCTGAGGTGGTTACTTCAGGGAGAGAGCTACTCTGTAGCAGTGAGACTGAATGTGAGCCACAGCTGCTTGTGGGTACTGATGTTCCCTTGGACAGGGTAACTGCAAAGGTAGAGGTGAGTAGTAGTACCCAGGCTGACAGTGAGGCACCGCTGTCAGAGGATGCCAGACTTCCTGTGGAAGGGGAGCTGAGAAGGGTTACAAGGAGGGACTTCAGACAGGCTCAGCTCTCAGACCCTACATTGCACGGCCTGAGGCAGGTAGCTAGGGAGGCACCTGATTCTCAAGGGAAGGGGGGAATCTGTATACTGGAACAAAGGGTTACTGTACAGAGAGTGGACCCCTGAGGGAGGGCTAGAAGGTGAGAGAGTACAGCAGTTGTTAGTGCCTAGAGCTTACCATCTGGTGCTTCTAGCCATAGCCCATGATATTCCCTTTGCAGGTCATGTGGGCATAAAACGTACAAAGAGGCATATTATGCAAAACTTCTATTGGCCTGGAATTTCCAGAGATGTAATAGGGTACTGCAGGACCTGTGAACAGTGCCAAAAAGTATGCAAGGCAGGAGACAAGGTGAGAGCTCCTTTGATGCCTCTGCCTGTGATTGAGCAGCCATTTCAGAGGGTAGCTATGAATATTGTGGGTCCTCTGAGTACCCCAAGTTCCACAGGGGAAAAAGTATATTCTAGTGATTGTAGATTATGCTACACAATACCCTGAGGCAGTGGCTTTGTCCTCCATTGAGGCAGAGAAGGTGGCAAATGCTTTTCTAGAGATTTTCAGCAGGGTAGGTTTCCCAAAGGAAATACTGTCTGACAGAGGTGCCAGCTTTATGTCAGACCTGCTGGCTTGTCTGTGGAAGTCCTGTGGGGTGGAGCACATGAAGACCACCCTACCATCCCCAGACTAATGGTCTTGTTGAGAGGTTAAACTCTACAATCAAGTCCATGCTACTGGCATTTGCAGATCAGTTTAAGGGGGAGTGGGAAAGTGGGACAGATATTTGCCCCATCTGTTTGCTTACAGAGAGGTTCCCCAGGAATCCACAGGTTTTTTCACCCTTTGGGTTCCTGTATGGGCATAGGGTGAGGGGACCTCTAGATTTAATTTGAGATGAGTGGGAAGGTGAGTGTGAGTCTCACAAGGAGTCTGTTGTGAGATATGTCCTGAACCTCAGGACAAGGCTCAGGGAACTCATGGGCCCGGCCCAGGAGAACCTGGCAGAAGCCCAACAACAGAAAAAGGTGTGGTATGACAGGAATGCTCGAGCTAGAGAGTATGCTGTAGGACAGCAGGTGATGGTTCTCATTCCTGTCAGACACAACAAGTTGCAAGCAGCTTGGGAGGGACCCTACAAGGTGGTAAGAAAGGTAAGTGCTGTTAACTACATGGTGGAAGTGCTAGGCAGATGGCAGGGGCACAAATTGTACCATGTTAACATGATGAACCATACCATGATAGGGGGCCCTTGTGCTGAGCATTTGCAGTGGATTGCAGGAGGAGTCTGAGAGAGATTTTGTGACTGATCTCCTTAGTGAGGCTCGGGCTGACACCTTGGTGGAAGGGGTAGCAATGTCCCAGCAGCTATCTCCTACCCAGGTTCAAGAAATCCGAGCAGCATTGCAGGAGTTTGAGGGCATGTTCACTGGGAAACCAGGAAGCACCCACCTGGTGCAGCACCAGGTGGATACAGGACCCCATAGGCCTATCAGGCAGGCCCCTTATAGGGCCTAAGAGAGTCAAACAGACTCTGAGGGAGGGGGTACAGGAAATGTTGGAACTAGGAGTGATTCAAGAGTCCAGCAGTCCCTGGTCCTCATCAGTGGTGTTAGTGCCAAAGAAGGATGGCAGCACCAGGTTCTGTGTGGATTACAGGAAAGTAAATAGTCACACAGAGGCAGATGCTTACCCCATGCCTAGGACAGATGAGGCCCTAGAGCAGCTGGGTGGGGCTAAGTATCTTACAACCATTGATCTTACCGAGGGTTACTGGCAGGTGCCCTTGACTCCCAGTGCTAGAGAGAAGTCAGCCTTTGTGACTCCTTTTGGCTTGTATGAGTTCACAAAGATGCCCTTTGGGATGAAGAATGCCGCAGCGACTTTCCATAGGCTGGTAGATCATATCTCAGCAGGAGCAGGAGGGTTTGCCTTGCTTACCTGGATGATATTGCTATCTACAGCCATTCCTGGCAAGAGCACCTTCAGCATGTCAGGGAGATGCAGGGCAGACTACAGAGGGCAGAGTTGACCGTTAAGCCGAGCAAATGTCAGGTGGGTATGGCAGAGGTCTCCTACCTAGAACATAGAGTGGGGAGTGGCAAGATAAAGCCAGAACCTGCCAAAGTGGAATCTATTCAGGCATGGCCTGCACCTGTTACCAAAAAGCAGGTGAGGGCATTCTTGGGGACAGCAGGATACTACAGAAAGTTTGTTCCTAGTTATAGTATCATAGCTGCTCCCCTCACAGACCTGATAAGGAAGAATAGGCCAGATAAAGTAGTGTGGACCCCAGCATGTGAGCAGGAATTTCAGAAGCTTAAGGAAGCTTTGGGAGGACCCCCTGTGTTAGCCAGTCCAGACTACAGCAAAGACTTTGTTGTGCACGTGGATGCTTCAAACTATGGGGTGGGGCTGTACTTAGACAAATTTCTTCAGAGGGAGAATAGCACCCAGTGGTTTACCTCAGTAGTAGGCTCCAACCCAGGGAGGAATGCTATGCAGCAGTAGAAAAGGAATGTCTAGCCATAGCGTGGGCACTGCAAAAACTTCAGCCTTATCTGTATGGAAGAAAATTCACTGTGATGACAGATCACAACCCTCTAACATGGTTAAACAGAGCCAGTCAGCAAAATGCCAAGTTGCTAAGATGGAGTCTGGGGTTGCAAGCATATGATATGTCAGTGCAGCAACACATTAGGAGAAGCAATGCCAGTGCAGATGGACTCTCAAGACAGGGAATAGACCTGATACTCTCAAGCAATGTTTCTCAAGGGGCACTTGAAAAACTTGCTTGAGTTCCCCGAGGGGGAAGAGATGTGACGGTTGGGGAGAGATGGGCGAAGGCTGCCAGCCTAGTCAAATAGAATTTGATATATAATTCTATCATTTGCATAAATAAATGTAAAATACAGGTGTGTGTTTTTAAATGAAAGAAAAACACTGTAAAATATGAACTTCAAGATTGTTACAACATTGCCCCCTTGCTGTAAAGAAAAACTAAGTCAAGCCTTTCAAATGTGTCTTTTGAAATTGAAATGATTTTATGACATTCTTTGATCTTTAAAGTTGGTTTCGGTCAGGCTGGCTGAAGACATTCTGTCTATTGTGTTAACTAAGGACTAATTGCTAGAGTATATATGTGAAATGTCTTTTAGTGTTGTATTCTCCTGTGCAGGTGTTACCTTGCTAAATAATGCGGTTTCTATTAGCCTGGGAACTCAGAGCAGGTGTCAAGATGATGCAATATGAATACTGGGAAAACCTAAGTGTCAACATGATGTAATCTTGGGAGGACCCAGAGACACGTTTGTTAGTGATGTTTTATAAACTGTGTCTCAGAGAGAGATGAAAAAGCATTTTGATCTTGATATCCAACTTACCAGTACTGCTTATGCCCTTTATGTATGTAAGTAGGATTGTAGCACTATGTTTTCTCTAAGATTAGCTAAAGATTAGAAAGTTAGATTAAGTATTTTTCTGTGTAATCAGACTTGTCCTACTGTATTATTTTAAGTTTCTGTGTGATCTCTGAACTCTTAGATATCTCTGTGGTGTAGTAGTTTTGTCTTGTGTTTTAATTATTTATTATTAAATATTTTTAAAACCTTCTACCTGTGGCTGCTTTGTGTAGAGATATGCTCTAGAATACATTGCATATTTATAGAGTTTATTGTAATAGGCCACTCTGATAAGCCTTAGACTGTATAGTCACATTACCACTGGATATTAATATTGCACAGTAATAATTGGACACTCTTTTAAGGGCCTTTTAGTAGTTGACATTATTAACTGGGTGGTGGCAGTAATTACTACCATATAGTCTGGGTAAAGGGGCACAATATCTGTCAGCCTTTCCCAGGAGTGTCTGTGAAGTTGTATACATACTTATCTCAAAGTGTGTGTGAGTGTGTTGTGTCAGCTACTTGGCAGGGACACGAAGCACTGGTTGGACAAAGAGGGTACTGGAGGTTTTAGCTTGCCCAGTTAGGCTGAGACCTGGACTCTATAGCTGTGCCAGTGGGGAGTCTTATTGGGGACCTGGTGAGCAAGGGAGCAACCAGCCCCAGACTGACTGTGATCTCTGTGTGCACTTAAGGGAAATTGTACTTTACTGTGTGTGTTAGTTATCCTTTCCTCTTCTAGGAGAAGACCTCCCTGGTGTTAGTGGTGAGGATTGAGGCTCCTTGATTTCTGAGCCAGGGCATAGTCATCACAGTGTGGACCAGTGTTTCGAAGTTTGTAAAACCTTCTTGTTTTAATCTGACCCTGCTAAATACATTGAAAGTGTTTGAAGGCATCTATGAGACTGAAAATAGAGCTGTATTAGCAAAAAGTAAACATTATAAATATTTTAATATGACAACTGATGAAAGAAAATGTTTGATGGAAATAAAAAATAATCAGAAACTCAGAATAATGAAAAGTGACAAGGGGGATTAGTAGTAATGAATAGTGACCAATATGTTAACAGTATGTTAAACATGTTAAGTAATACAGAAGAATATCAACAGATTAGTTTAGCTGAAATACAACCCAGCCACTGGGGATGCACAAGCCAGTGCATTTCTTTGTGCCGGTCCCATGCCCGGATAAATGGGGAGGGTTGTGTCTGGAAGGGCATCCGGCGTAAAACTTCACCAAAACATTTCATGCAGTCACCAAGAAAGATTTTTATACCAGATCGGTCGAGGCCCAGGTTAACAACGACCACTACCAGTACTGTTAGCCTACAGGGTGCTGGCAGAAATTGGGCTACTGTTGGCCAAAGAAGGAGAAGAGGCGGAAGACATGGCCGAAGGCAGGAAGAGAGGAGAAAGGCTAGGACTGTGGTAGTGAGGGTTGGAACTTTGAATGTTGGCAGTATGACTGGTATAGGGAGAGAGCTAGCTGATATGATGGGCAGAAGGAAGGTAGGTATATTGTGTGTTCAAGAGACCAGATGGAAGGGGAGTAAGGCTAGGTGTATCGGAGGTGGGTTCAAATTGTTTTATCATGGTGTGGATGGGAGGAGAAATGGTGTAGGAGTTATTCTGAAGGAACAGTTTGCTGAGAGTGTTTTGGAGGTGAAAAGAGTGTCGGACAGAGTGATGTTTATGAAGCTGGAAATTGATGGTGTAATGATGAATGTTGTTAGTGTGTATGCTCCACAAGTTGGGTGTGCAATGGATGAGAAAGAAAAATTTTGGAGTGAATTGGATGAAGTGGTGATGACTGTACCCAAGGGTGAGAGAGTGGTGATTGGAGCAGATTTCAATGGGCATGTTGGTGAAGGGAACAGAGGGGATGAGGAAGTGATGGGTAGGTATGGTGTTAAACAAAGGAATGCAGAAGGTCAGATGGTAGTGGATTTTGCGAAAAGGATGGACATGGCTGTGGTAAATACATATTTTAACAAGAGGGAGGAGCATAGGGTGACATACAAGAGGGGAGGAAGATGCACACAGGTGGATTATATCTTATGTAGGAGGACCAGTTTGAAGGAGATTGGAGACTGTAAAATGGTGACCGGAGAAAGTGTAGTTAGGCAGCATAGGATAGTGGTTTGTAGGATGACGGTTATCAAGAAGAGAAGGAGGAGTGTGAGGGCAGCACCAAGGATCAAGTGGTGGAAATTGATAAAGGGTAATTGTGAGGTGGAGTTCAGGGATGAGTTAAGGCAGGCAATGGATGGCAGTGAAGAGTTACCAAATAGCTGGGTAACTACAGCAGAGCTAGTAAGGGAGACAGCTAGAAAGGTGCTTGGTATCACATCTGGACAGAGGAAGGACGACAAGGAGACATGGTGGTGGAATGAAGAAGTACAGGAGAGTATACAGAGAAAGAGTTTGGCAAAGAAGAAGTGGGACTGTCAGAGAGATGAAGAAAGTAGACAGGAGTATAAGGAGATGACGTGCATGGCAAAGAGAGAGGTGGCGAAGGCTAAGGATAAGGCATATAAAGAGTTGTATGAAAGGTTGGACACTAAGAATGGAGAAAAGCACCTGTACCGATTGGCTAGACAGAGGGACCGAGCTAGGAAAGATGTGCAGCAGGTAAAGGTGATAAAGGATAATGAGGGAAACATACTCACTAGCGAGGAGAGTGTGTTGAGGAGATGGAAAGAGTACTTTGAGGGGTTGATGAATGAAGAGAATGAAAGGGAGAGAAGGTTGGATGATGTAGGGATAGTGAATCATGAAGCACAATGGATTAGCAAGGTGGAAGTAAGGATAGCTATGAAGAGAATGAAGAATGGTAAGGCTGTTGGCCCAGATGACATACCTGTGGAAGCATGGAGGTGTTTAGGTGAAATGGCAGTGGAGTTTTTAACCAGATTGTTTAATGAAGTCTTGGAAAGGGAGTGGATGCCTGAGGAGTGGAGAAGAAGTGTTTTGGTACCGATTTTTAAGAATAAGGGTGATGTGCAGAGCTGTAGTAACTACAGAGGGATTAAATTGATCAGTCACAGCATGAAGTTATGGGAAAGAGTAGTGGAAGCAAGGTTAAGAAGGGATGTGATGATTAATGATCAGCAGCATGGTTTCATGCCAGGAAAGAGCACTACAGATGCGATCTTTGCTCTGAGAGTGTTGATGGAGAAGTACAGAGAATGTCGGAAGGAGTTGCATTGTGTTTTTGTAGACTTAGAGAAAGCATATGACAGGGTGCCTGGAGAGGAGTTGTAGTATTGTATGAGGAAGTCAGGAGTGTCAGAAAAGTATGTAAGAGTGGTACAGGATATGTACGAGGGTAGTCTGACAGCGGTGAGGTCTGCGGTGGGAGTGACGGATGCTTTTAAGGTGGAGGTGGGGTTACATCAAGGATCAGCTCTGAGCCCTTTCTTATTTGCAATGGTGATGGACAGGTTGACAGATGAGATCAGACAGGAGTCCCCGTGGACTATGATGTTTGCAGATGACATTGTGATCTGTAGTGAGAGTAGGGAACAGGTGGAGGAGACCCTGAAGAGATGGAGATATGCTCTAGAGAGAAGAGGAATGAAGGTCAGCAGGACTAAGACAGAATATATGTGTGTGAATGAGAGGGAGGATAGAGGAATGGTGAGGATGCAAGGAGTAGAGGTGGCGAAGGTGGATGAGTTTAAATACTTAGGGTCAATAGTTCAGAGTAACAATGAGTGTGGAAGAGAGGTGAAGAAGAGAGTACAGGCAGGATGGAGTGGGTGGAGAAGAGTGTCAGGAGGGATTTGTGACAGATGAGTACCTGTAAGAGTGAAAGGTAAGGTCTACAAGAGGGTAGTGAGACCAGCTATGATATATGGGTTGGAGACAGTGACATTGACAAAAAGGCAGGAGTTTGAGCTGGATGTGGCAGAATTAAAGATGTTAGGTGTGACGAAGGTGGACAGGATTAGGAATCAGTATATTAGACGGTCAGCCCAGGTTGGAAGGTTTGGAGACAAAGCCAAAGAGGCACGATTATGTTGGTTTGGATATGTGCTGAGGAGGGATGCTGAGTATATTGGGAAAAAGATGCTAAGGATGAAGCTACCAGGTAACAGGAAAAGTGGAAGGCCTAAGATAAGGTTTATGGATGTAGTGAGAGAGGACATGCAGGTGGTTGGTGTGACACAGCGAGATGCAGAAGACAGGAAGTAATGGAAACAGGTGATCTGCTGTGGTGACCCCTAATGGGAACAGCCGAAAGAAGATGATGATGAGTTTAGCTGAAATACAAAGAAAATTCAAAGAAATACATTTTTTATATGACAATCTTATGAACAAGCAGTTAAACTTTGATATCTATAATTTTTGTTTGATAGAAAAACCTATTATTGGGACCTTGTTTGGAATGCCAAAAATCCCCAAGGACCAAAATAACCCCCTTTTCAACCCATAGTCTCTTCTTCAAACTATATTACTGAAGGAATTGCCTTAGTGTTAGATGCTGTTTTAAATCCTGAAACACAAAGACTTAAATCATATATTAAAGATTTGTGGGATTTCTTGGATAAACTGAGAATCTTTCTCACTAGCTTTGATTTTAAGAGTGACAAACATATTATTTTACAATAGATGTTGTGCACTTTTAACTTCAATACTGCATGAATTAGGTATAGAATATGTGAGAAACTTTCTAAATAAGTTCACCACCATCCCTAACCAACAGGTTAATTTATACTGTGAAATGTTGGATGTGTTATTGGGCAACAATTTTTTTATGTTTGATAACAAATATTTTAAACAGTTGAAAGGTGTAGCGATGGGGTCACCTGCCTTACCATCCTTTGCTAATATTGTGATGGGATGGTGGGAATGTACAGTATTGAAAGAAGTCTGCGAAATATTTAATGTGTGTTATTACAATAGATTTGTGGATGATTTATTTTTTATTGTAGAAGGTGATAGTAATACAGTAAAAAGTTTTGTAATTATGATTAATGTTAAATCTGATATTCTGAGGTTCACTTTGGGAGACAAAGGAATAAACGTGAACTTTTTATATGTTAACTTGAATTGGAATGAAATAAATAATGTTTTTGAAAGTAAAATTCATCGTAAGGAGACATTTGTAAATAGTTACCTACATAATAAAAGTAATCATCCACTGTTTGTGAGAAAAAATATACCAAAAGGTCAATTAATAAGGTGTGGTTGGATGACTAGTAAAGATGAAGTCACAAAAGAAGAATTTATAAAAATGTGTGAGATGTCTATTGCTAGAGGGTATAATAAAAGTGAATTTAGTAAATTAGCAGATGAAATTTATAGTAAAAGATATGAGAGATGTCCCGCTATATTAAAGGTACCATTTAGAAATAATGTAATACTTGGGGGGTGAACAACATCATAGAGTAACTTGTAATTTGGAAATGTCAGTTGATAGTAAAGAAATCTGAACAATAATAGAAAATAACTGGACTATATTAGAAGGGAATAAAGCCTTGTTTGAGGTTGTAGGTAATAAACCCAGTTTTGTTTATATTAATAATTATAATTTGAAAAAAATTTTTAAAAGTGATTACATCAAGTATGCACCAAATTTTCTGTACACCCAGAAAAAGCAAGGTATATAGAAATGTGGATGATGCAGGTACTGCAGATATATATTAGGAGGCCCATTTATCAATATATTAAGTTATCCGAGCACTATAAAAGTACCAGGGCATGCCACCTGTAAAACAAAAGGGGTGATATATGTTTGTTTATACAGTGGGTGTTCTAGTTTTTATGTGGGAATGACTACTAGATTGTTATATGAAAGGGTGAGAGAGCATTATTATAATATCAAAAATAGAAATCAAAAAAGCACTTTATATAGGCATACAGATGAACGTGGACATATAAAACATTTCTTTTTTCAGTCTTAGAAATAGTTAAGCTAGATGTAAGGGGATGTGATTTTAAGAATTTTTTAGAACAGAGAGAAACCTGGTGGCAGGTACAACTTCAGGCAGATAAAACACCAGTAATGAATGAAGTTATTAATATTAAATGTTTTTTGAAATATAGAAAATTATATCTAAATAAATAATGTTTTTTTTAAGGTTTCATGATGTTGTATTTTAAATTTCATTGAGGCACTTTAAATGGAAATTGGTTAATGGTGTGATGTAATGAAGTGTTAATGATCAATTATATATAAGTAGAGAAGTTTTTATGTGCTGTTTATAGTTCTGAAGAAGTCATAAGACAAAAGTGGTGAAAATAAAGTATACGCTAAAGAAGTTTGGTTATTGTTTTGTTCCTCGTGCCATCACCAGTATTTTGGTTTTACAATCTATACTGATTGATTACATTACAGCGACCATGAAACAGTGGCAAATCACTTTACAGTTAAGCCATGATAAAGGACAAATTATTATTCCAGGGATAACATTTCAAAGGGGGATATTCTAGGGTGACTCTGCCACTGCTGCTCTTTTGTCTTGCCCTTAACCCATTAAGCTGTCTAATTAACAGATTAGGTCATGGCGATAATATGTCTCCCAGAAAATAACAAAGTGTAAAGACTTCTCATCTTCTTTTTGTAGATGATTTAAAACTGTATAGTTCATCAGATGAGGAACTGAAAGCACAACTGCAAGTGGTCAAAACTTTTTTAGATGACATAAGAATATCATTTGGTCTTGAATGTGCGATAGCAACCTTTAAAGCACAAAAGCTGCAGCACCATCAGTTTGGGAAAAAAAGGTGATATAAAAGAACTTGAGCATGAGGAATGTATAAATATTTGGGAATTGAAGGATCAACAGTAAAACATGAACAAATGCAAATAAAACTCAGTAAGGAATATTTTAGAAGACTTAAATTAATACTAAAAAACACATTGACATCTAAAAACAAAGTCCAAGCTATAAACCAGTTTGTTCTTCCCATTCTAACTTACAGTTCTTCCCATTCTAACTTACAGTTTTGGAGTGATTAACTGGCCCCAAAAGGTGTTGGATAGTGTGGACAGGAAAACAAAAAGGATGTTTCATGCTCATCAAATGATTTATAAATTACAGTGTATACCAAGGCTATATATTCCCCGTTCTGAAAGAGGTATGGGCCTCCTCAAAATTGACTACATATATAGATCTGCAATAGTGGGGCTGCATACATATCTGCTGACCTCACAAGATCCAAATGTAGTGAAAGTTTTGAAACATGAGGAAAATAATTATAAGACAACTTCCCTACTTAGTTTAACAGAAGCATATCAGCGTCAAGTGGGAATGGAAATCAAAGCAGAGGTAGATAAAAATCAGGCAGTAACTGAATGTGCCAAAAAACAAAAGAAAGAATATAAGGTGAAGGATCAGATAAGAAGACAAGAACTCTGGAAAATGCATAAATATAGGCGCAAGTATAGAAAATTCTTGGAAGAATCTCTTGTTGATCTGGATTGAACACAGGAATGGTTAAGAAGAGGCAATGTGGAAGAAAGATACTCAGACAGTGCCAGTAGCAATAGGAGCAATGGGTCTTATAAAAAAGAATTTACAGTCGTACTTAGATATGTTACCAATACATGTAATTCTGTACAAATTACAGGAGTAATCACTAGGCACATTGCGGGTGCTGCGAAGAGCACCACTGGCTACCATCAAAGAATGAAACAATACTAATTTCATGAAATTTAATCATACTTTGACTCAGTAATGGGGTCCATTCCCATTATGGTATTAGAAACCCAAAAGATTTGGAGAAATTAAAAGAAGACATCTGACACATCCACTTTTCAAAACAACACAAAACCTTTACAACTTTAACCCACAAATGTGCATTACTAACATATCATCTACTAATTGGAATGTCCTAAAAATCCTCCCCTTAGATCATGCTGTAAATGAATTCAATATAACTTTCCTGAATATCCTAAATAGCTTTGCACCTCCCAGAAGGAAGAGACTAAAACAGATAATGAAATCTGACTAGCCAAAAAGAGTAGAATGCTAATGCAGGATAGACGAAAAGCATGGAAGGTATGGCAACAAATATAAGACACCATAATATCCTAAAAACTTTAGAATGCTTCACAATTGTACTAAAAAGCAAATTAATGAACACAAAACACTTTACTATAATAACTTTCAGAATAATAGTAAACACAACACTAAAAAATTCTGGACAACCATTAAAGAAATCTTGCATCCTGACCATAAATTCAACCCTACCCTCTATTCCAACAATTCATCAGTTGAAACCACAATACAATTCAACTCCTTTTTCATAGCTAGTATAGCATCTCTAACCAAGGATCAACCAATATCTTATCTTAACACTGTCAAAAAGCCACATATCACCACATACACTTTTACCTTCAAACCTGTGCCCAACATCTTATATAAAAATACTCTTAAACTCAAACCATGCTCTACTTCAGCTGATATGAATACCCTAAAATAGCAGCTGATAGTATTACTTACCTTGTCTCAGTCTGTTGATGAATCATTATTTCAGGCAAGACAGTCTGAAAAATTGCACTTTACTAAAAATAATCAACAAAATAATCAACAACTACTGAATCTTTCCATGTCTTTTTACATTTAAAATTATAGTATATCCTTAATGTTGCATAACATTGCATTTCAAGTCCGTATTTTATATCTCTGAAAACAGTGCAATATAGCTGAATACAAGACTCAGGCTGACAGTCTTCACTTAAAACATAGTTTTCTTATACACAAGTGCACACACACACACACACACACACACACACACACACACACACACACACACACACACACACACACGGCATTTGGTTCTTCCCTAGTTATTAATGCTTCCAATTTTCCCCTAGGAAATGCTTGGCATTTATTTTTATCCCTCCACCCCTCAAAAAAATAAAATAAAATAACGTACATGCAAAACACTATTGTGTATTTTATTACTTGGTACTTAACACTCAGCTTACTTGTCCTCTTAGAGTAATGGGCCTTAAAACATCTTTATCACTATGCATCTCTTTTGTAGTAAATAGACAAAATGTTATATCCTATGTATGCAAGCTCTCAGTGGTTTGGGACTCTCTTCATTTTCTGTACTCCTACCCCCCAAATAAGGATGAGTCACCCAGAAGAAATTCACAAAGAATGAACAGACACGCACATTTCAGTTTACCATATTAGATGTTTTTTTGCTTGCTCTTTGAAAAAATAAAGGAAATATAGAACAAAACTTGTTACTGAAATGGCTTTTTTCAATAAAATTTATGTCCAAATTTGCTGTTTTTTTACTTAAACATTAGAATATCTTGTTATCATGTTTAATGAATTACAAATGTGCATGTTATTAATGTAATATTAAATTAATAAATTCCCTTAATCATGTCTCATAGGAGAAGTCTTTCTATTTTTCTTTGAGATTTTACAGTCCAGCACTGTGCCTTGTATTACAGAAAAACTAAAACTTTTATTTTTCATACAATCTCAAAAGTAGAAAGGATTCTACTAAGAGACAATATCAAGGAAAATTAATATAATAAAATAAATGAAATGAATACTTATGAACTGATAATATTTATAAATTAATGTTGTCTGTTACCATTTACAGTGCTAGATATTTTTATGTTATAAAAGCAGCAAATTTAACTCAGTGAGTTCATGATTCTCATTCCAAGGAGTGTGAGACAAGGTGGTAGTGATGGCATTATGAATTATTTTCCAGACACAAGTTACTAAACATTAATTTTGTTTGTTTAGGAGTCCACTTAGTGTACAAGGCTAAATACTGATATTTCTGTTGTTTCCTTGTTACTCTAATGGTTCAGGTAACATAGTAGTTCATTGATAATCAGTCTGCTTTTGATCTCCATATCCAGCACCTGATCGCAGCATGGGACATTAACAAATGTAATAGTGCACATTTAATCAGCAGTTTGTTTTGCATGCTTTTTTAAACTCCTTGACATATCTTGTAGTACTTGGTGCTCACTGTAATGTGCTGTTTAGTGTCATTTTTTAAAGCTTTTATAAAACTCAGCAGACACACACAGATTAACCATATTGAACTCCAGCACTTATTTGTATCTGTGAGCGGATGACACTGTCTTTGGTCCCAAATAACAGGGTCTATATTATAAACATGAATGCTTACCTTATCGAATACCTAAACATCGACCCGTCCTCATCGAACCGCATAAACACCGAATGCCCTAAACCGCAAAATTCAAAACATTGAACTATCATACTTGTTCCACCCCACCGCCCACTGCATACTACCTACACAAACAAACTAAATAAACCACATACATACACTAACCAAAACCCTACTTCTAACCCTAAACTAAAACCTACTTCTAACCCTACACTAAATCTTACATATACCACCAAGTATGCGCTTAACTTAACCCGCACCCTAACCCTAAGGTCGGTAACTATCGCACACTTACCTTACGGAGTTATACCGCAGAAGGCCAACCATGACGATTCAATGTTTCTCATTTCATTCTTCTGGGCGTTTGATGTTTTTACGTTTCAATAAGGATGGGTCGACGTTTAGGGATTTGATGAGGTAAGCATTCGAGTTACTAATATAGACCCCAAATAACATTACATTTAATCTATAATTTTCTCTAGATGCTCTGCACATCATAATTAAGTTCACTGATTTTTGCAACCTCTTCCTGATGCTCTTTGCTTGTAAACTTCTACATAATAAAAATATTTTTTATTTATATGGTGAAGTACTGGCATCATTTTATCACTAAAATGAGTTAGCATGTGTCCCCTGTAGTAATGTATAATGTATACTGGAAAAACATTAACACTTTGTGTTTAGATAAATTGCAGCACTTCTTATCACTTTTGTGTCCACACATCAAACTACTGGCTTATATTTTGGAATAAACCAACTGTAGGGCTAGGCTTTGGATCTCCAGCAACCCTGATTTTTAGCCATTCTGTCATTTAAAGTAAATGCTTGTATCAAGCTGCAGCATTTCTGTCTGCAGTGCCTTTTCATGATGAAAGTTCCTCATTTACATATTAAAAGTTCTAAGTTTCATGCTATTTTTATATTGAAAGGGTTTGTCATTTTTTTTAATTTTCTTTAAGAAATATTGATGGTAGATAATAGTGAGTCATATCGATTCTTTTGTACAACTTTAATCGGGCTCTGAGCTGGTTAATGGTGTTAGCAAGTTTTCTGTGTTTTGTTAATTTGTTCACATTATGAGACAGTGTTCCACTTTTGGGAGATAAAATATGAAGAGCTATGAGCTGCTGTGTGGTTGGAGGTGCCACTTTTCCCAGTTTTACAACTTTCCAACTGTTCTTCCCACATCAACTACTACCATGAACAGTAACTGTCTATTTTCACACTCCAGCATAACAGTGTATAGAGACTTTTGTCACTACATAAGGAATGAAAGAGCTGGTGCTATTTTCCAAAGAACTGAAAATGTCCTTACATTCTCTATTTTTCCCTTGAAGACTAAACTTGAGCCTGGTTGTTGCAATTGTCTTTGCATTTGACATACTAGTATACTATATGCAATAAGGGTGACACATTAATTCCTTAGTGGAAACTCTAATTAAGGTTTTATATTGCACAACTGGCGGTGCTAATTGGCATGAGATTTGTGTTTGTAAGAGGTAGCAGTAAGCAATTTCTCCATTGTGCATTTTTTCTTGTTTAATTCTGAAAATGTTTTATTAAGATTTTGAGAATGATTACAAATATGACAAAGTCAGAAATGTAATATGATATATGAATAAAACAAATCACATTTTAAATAAAGAATTAAATTATAACTATTTACAATATGTACATTATGCCTGAGACCAAATAATTAATAAATAAAACAAGATAAATATAAGATATTTTAATAATCTAAAATGGTTAACTAGATGAAGAAGATGATTCAATAAGGGCCAAAACCTTCAACCAAGAATTATTCTTTAAACTGTTAAGATAGATTCTTCACTCTTTTACTGTGGTTTCTTTATTTGCCATATACTTAAGAAGATAAGAAAGTCTTAATGGTTTGATTCTGAGGACTTTTTCCAGTTTCTTGTGATAGTTTTTTTCTGGACACAGTGAGTATAGTCAAAGTTAAATAAAAAAAGTATTTTTTGTATTTTTGTTTCCAGTATATTAAAGAGAGCCATTTGTTTTGTTAAGATGATGGTATAATTCCAGAAAACTTTAAAAAGTCTTGAATTCTTATCCAAAACTTATGAACCATAAAGCAATCATAAAACATATGTGATCAATTTGCCTTAATATGTTTATTACATCTCCAACATTCAACAGTACTTTCTTTTCTCATTTTGACAACCCTTTCTCGAGTTGTAAAAGCTCTAGACAGAAATTTCCAAGTAAATATACTCCAGGAAAGGGTCCAAAATGTGTTTTTAATAGAGGAGAGAAGTTGTTTTTTATTTTGTTCTGTGAAAACTGTAAAACACTCTTTAGAAAAAAGTTCCACAAGTTATTTAAGTTAGAATTATCTTTAGCTAGCACTGAATGTATTTTCAAGATTAAATTATCAAATTCTCAATATTTATAGTTAATTTCTAATAAAATCTTTATCCATACTGGAAATTCATCAGAACTAGAGTCGGATAACAATGAGATCTTAGTTTGAATTGATGCTAAAATTAATTGTAAATAATTTGCATAATTAGTATTGATATTAAATTCTAAACAAATAGATTCAATTGATTTAACTGTAATGCCTTCAAAACACTGGCAACCAAAATAAAAATGTTGATTTTTTTCCATGAGTTAAGTATATGAACAGGTAACTTATTAATAAAAATAATTTGTTAATATAAAAGGATAAGATATTTAAACCAAAATGTATCATTTGAGTTATTCATTATATTTTTAATATAATAAGATTAAACTTAAATAAGTAGAATTATATGAGGAATATGTAGGAGCTTGAATATATTTACAAATGAAAAAACAGAATGGGCTGTATAACTTAGAATTTATTGAATCTAAAGAGTTCACTTTTTTAACATTCAATAATTGAGAATATAATATTTTCTAATTGGATATGTAACTGATATCTAACAATTTCAAAATTATTGTAATAATTGCTGCTTTAGCCTAAGTTTCTATATTTGGAAAATGTGCACCCCCATATTTTCAAGATCTGAAGTGATGGTTTATGCTTAATCTAGATTTGTTTGGATACCATATAATGTTTGTAAGTAATTTATTTATTGTTCTTGTTTCTTATTAGGTGGTATTATAAGGGATTGAGTTATGTATAATAACTTCAGAAATAAAGTTATTTTAATACTTTGCAATCTATCTTCAAATGAAATGCAAATTTTATTCCAAGAATAAATTAAATTAGTTAATGACTCAATTATTTTTTCACAGTTGTAATTTATAGTTTCCTCTGTATTATTGAAAATATCAACTCCTAGATATAATACATTAGTAGATTCTTGACTTTTTCTTATTAATAAGGATATAATTAGATTTGGAATATTAAAGTATAAACTAGACATTTTTTGGAAATTTCTTATAATTTTCTGAATTTCTTCTAGCGTTTTAGAATTATTTTTTATAGTTAAAAGGATGTCAACAGCAATTAGCATTACTTTGGAACTATATTTCTGATTAATCTCTAAACCTTGAATTTTTGTATTTGAATTAATAAGAATTACATGTATCTCAATCTCTAAATCAAATAATAACAGGGAGAGAGGACAACTTTGTTTAGTTCTTTTTGTTAAATTTATACAATTTGAAGTATATGGGCCTAATTTTACATATAATTTATTATTAGTATAAATAGCCATTAACATCTTGATAAATTGTGAAGGGAAATCAAGCAAATATAATACTTTGAATAAATAATCCCAATCCAATGAATCAAATGTTTTGTCTATATCTAAACTAATGCATAAAGATTAAATTTTCCTATTATTCATCACATCTATCAGAGAAATTAATCTGTTAATGTTTTCAGAAATTTGTCTTTTGTGAATAATCCCAGACTGATCTAAACTAATTGTATTTTATAAAATCAGTTTCAGTCTATCAGCTAAGATAGACATCAATATTTTATAACAACTGCTGTCCAAACGTATCAGCAATTCTGCTCACAATGGAAAACTTCAGGAAACCAAAACTATGTAGTAAAATACACAAATTTATTCTAGCACCTCGGTGTAACCACCTTCGAGGAATAACACAAGTACAAAAGTTTCCTGAAGTTTTCCATTGTAAGCAGAATTGCTGATACATTTGGACAACAGTTGGTGTAAACTGTGGAGTGAGAAGGAGTGAGTAGGAGTGTGGTTGTATTAATCAATATTTTATAATCTTCATTCAGATATGAAATAGATCTATATGAAGAACATTTTAGGAACTTTACCTTCTTTTAAAATTGGAGTCATTAAGGAGTAATTTCATGAGGGAAGCATTTGATCTAGATTTTCTACTTTTGCAAAGATGTTATGTAAATTTATTATAACTTATTGAGGAAATAATTTATATAATTCTGGTATTATTCCATAATTTCCAGGGGATTTATTAGATTTAATAACTTTCATTTTTTTTTATTTCATACACAGAAATAGGTTTTAATAGGTTTAATTTTTGTCAAGAAGAGATTTTTTTATTAAAGATTGATCAATATTAGCTATTAAATTTTTTTCTCTATTTCTTTTTTATTTAAGAGTGAGTAATAATTTCTAAAATGTTCTACTATATCTCCAACTGAGTTTAACATATTTGTTATGGAATTTTTTTAACTCTTTAATAATATTTTTATTTGTTTGAAAATTAATTATTTTTGTTATATTTTCTAAATGTCTAGCAGAGTTTGAGTAAGATGCTATCTTAAGCTTTTCCAAAGTCAATTCAGTTTTATGGGACAACAATTCATTACATTTATTATTTAGAATTTTTATCTCATCTTTATTCTCTCCTGTCTTTTTTAAACTTTATTTTAACTTTAATTGGATATCTAACAGTTCTTTATTCCATTCTTTTAATTTATGTTTGTATGAGGAGATGGTCTTACCATAAATATATGCTTTGAATGAGTCACACCATTATTAAGTTAGAATCAAGAGTATCATTAAATTATAAAAAGTTGTCTATGTCCTTCAATAACCATGTTTTATGCTCTTTCATTTTAGTAGTATATGATGGAATTCTATTAATAAAAGTCAGACTTTTAAAATTAATTTCTATTTTAATATTAATGCAATATGGTTTGAAAAAAGACAAGGTGTTATATGGAAATTAATTATTTTAGATATAATATTTTGAGAAAGCAGTATTCTCATTTGAGTACCATAGTGAAAAGAGTGAAAGCTAAAAGTTGAATTTTCTGAGTTGGATGCAGAATCATCTAAAAGACAGTTAAAACCACCACCTCTTAATATTAAATTACCCTTATATTTATTTATTATAAAATCAAGATTTTCTTTGGCTAATTTGACTCCCATTCCAGGCAACCAATATAAATTTACCAAAGTCCAAATCCTATCACAATATTTTATAATAATTAGAGTGAATAAACCCTCTTTTTTATTATTTTTATTTATATTTAAATACAATTTCAGATATATGAATATTTTTTCATAATATAGCTATTTGACTTTTTTACATATAAAGGAAGATTGAGATAAGTCTATATATTTATTCACATCCCAAAACTGAATATGAGTTACATGAGAAAAATGTGTCTCTTGAAGGAATACAACATGTGGTTTATTTAGTTCTAAATACTTTAGTAAATGTTCCCTCTTTTTAGTATTATTTACACCATTAACATTTAATGATATCAACTTTAATTCCATATTCTAGATAAAGATAATTTGATACATTTTCTTATGATCTTGTTTTTTAAATAAAAATGTGTCTCAGGCAAAAGAAAAAATATATAATAATAACAATAAAACATTTCCCATTCCATAAAAACCTACACATGGAATAACTATGATTCCTAGTCTTTATCTGAGAAAACCAAGTCTCAAGACTCCCAGCACCCAAAAGAGAAATACATTTTTTATAACATATTGAGAGAGCTCTGTAGTAAAAGATAAAGATAATGGGACTTAAAATAGAGAAATAATTTATATATAATATGATGACTGAAAGAAAGAAAAAATAAAGATTTACATATATATATATATATATATATATATATATATATATATATGTGTGTGTGTGTGTGTGTGTGTGTGTGTGCGTGCGTATATATATATATATATATATATATATATATATATATATATATATATATATTTTATAGGTAATATCTGATATAATGACACTCCTATTTCCTATCTCTTACAAGCTTTATTAAAATCAGTTGATTATAATTCAAAATTTATAGGTCAATATAGTATTTCTGTCTGAAAAGAATTTAAATTATTATTTTAAAATGTCCTTCTTTTCCTCTCCCCTCTCCCTTCCCCAATGCATTGTAATAGTGTTATTGTTAAATATAAGAATATAATAAAAATATTATCATAATAGAAGTAATACTATAAAGGTTAGACATGATTTCTTTTTTAAATTTAAATGTAAAGATATAAATCTGTATATCAGAGCCTATCTTATTAAAATAATACATTTTAAGATTTTTCATTTGGTATAGCAAAACAGTTAGAATGAAAAAAATCAATAGATAAATTTAAAACTTGCTATATATGCTATATAATCAATTGACTATTTGTATAGACAGAAGTGTCAAGAAACTTTAATTAAAACCATAAAAAATTATAGTACATGTAAATATTATCTTTGTCTTAACATTTGTTCATTAAAACATATAAAGTCAAGACTATTCAAAAATTAAAGATAATCCATATGTTTTCAACTTTCTAATAACTATTTTCCTAATATTGATATTATCAAACCTTCTTATCTTCATTTAAGTGCCATATGTTAATACATGAAGAAAAGATCATAGGACATATATAAGATTTCCTTCGTATAACTTTCTCAGGGTTCCCTATAGAAATAACTATGTAAGAATAATTCTTGTAGATTAAACACCATAAAAATAATAATTCATGTTTATATTTAAGTAAAATAGAATTACAATATTAATAAAATCTAAATATCTATGAAAATAGTCATCATCATCATCTTCTTTCAGCTGTTCCTGTTAGGGGTCACCACAGCGGATCATCTGTTTCCATTTCTTCCTGTCCTCTGCATCTTGCTCTTTCACACCAACCACCTGCATGTCCTCTCTCACCACATCCATAAACCTTATCTTCGGCCTTCCTCTTTTCCTCTTACCTGGCAGCTCCATCCTTAGCATCCTTTTCCCAATATACCCAGCATCCCTCCTCAGCACATGTCCAAACCAACGCAATCTCGCCTCTCTTGCTTTGTCTCCAAACTGTCCAACCTGAGCTGACCCTCTAATATACTGATTCCTAATCCTGTCCATCCTAGTCACACCCAGTGCAAATCTTAACATCTTTAACTCTGCCACATCAAGCTCTGACTCCTGCCTTTCTGTCAATGCCACCGTCTCCAACCCATATAACATAGCTGGTCTCACTACCCTCTTGTAGATCTTCCCTTTCACTCTTACTGGTACCAGTCTGTCACAAATCACTCCTGACACTCTTCTCAACCTATTCCACCCTACCTGTACTCTCTTCTTCACCTCTCTTCCACACTCACCATTACTCTGAACTGTTTATCCCAAGTACTTAAACTCATCCACCTTTACCAACTCTACTCCCTTCATCCTCACCTTTCCTCTACCCTCCCTCTCATTTACACACATATATTCTGTTTTAGCCCTGCTGACCTTCATTCTTCTCCTCTCTAAAGCACATCTCCACCTCTCCAGGGTCTCCTCAACATGGTCCCTACTCTCACTACAGATCACAATGTCATCTGCAAACATCATAGTCCACGGGGCCTCCTGTCTGATCTCATCTGTCAACCTGTCCATCACAACTGCAAATAAGAAAGGGCTCAGAGCTGATCCTTGATGTAATCCCACCTCCACCTTAAATGTATCTGTCACTCCCACCGCAGTCCTCACCAATGTCCCACTACCCTCGTACATATCCTGTACCACTCTTACATACTTCTCTGCCACTCTCGACTTCCTCATACACTACCACAACTCCTCTCTAGGCACCCTGTCATATGCTTTCTCTAAGTTCACAAAGACACAATGCAACTCCTTCTGACCTTCTCTGTATTTCTCCAACAACATTCTCAGAGCAAACATTGCATTTGTAGTGCTCTTTCCTGGCATGAAACCATACTGCTGATCACTAATCATCACCTCCCTTCTTAACCTAGTTTCCATTACTCTTTCCCAAAACTTCAAGCTGTGACTGATCGGTTTTATCCCTATGTAGTTACTGCAACTCTGCACATCACCCTTATTCTTAAAGATAGGTACCAAAACACTTTTTTCTCCACTCCTCAGGCATCCTCTGACTTTCTAACATTTCATTAAACAATCTGGTTAAAAGTTCCACTGCCATTTCTCGTAAGCACCTCCATGCTTCCACTGGTATGTCATCTGGACCAACAGATTTTCCATTCTTCATCCTCTTCGTAGCTGTCCTTACTTCCTCCTTGCTAATCTGTTTCACTTCCTGATTCACTATCCCCACACCATCCAACCTTCTCTCTCTCTCTCTCATTCTCTTCATTCATCAGCCCCTCAAAGTACTCTTTCCACCTACTCAACACACTCTCCTCACTTGTGAGTACGTTTCCCTCACTATCCTTTATCACCCTTACCTGCTGCACATCTTTCCCTGCTCTGTTCCTCTGTCTAGCCAATTGGTACAGGTCCTATTCTCCCTCTTTAGTGTCCAGTCTCTCATACAACTCTCCAAATGCCTTATCCTTAGCCTTCGCCACCTCTCTCTTTGCCATGCACCTCATCTCCTTATACTCATGTCTACTTTCTTCATCTCTTTGACAATCCAACTTCTTCTTCACCAGCCTCTTCCTCTGTATACTCTCCTGTACTTCCTTATTCCACCACCAGGTCTCCTTGTCCTCCTTCCTCTGTCCAGATGTCACACCAAGATCGTTCTAGCAATCTCCCTTACTAGCTCTGCTGTAGTTACCCAGCTATTCGGTAACTCCTCACTACCTCCCAGTGCCTGTCTTAACTTTTCCCTGAACTCCACCTCACAATCATCCCTTTTTAACTTCCACCATTTAATCCTTGGCACTGCTTTCACACTCCTCCTTCTCTTCTTGATCACTAACGTTATCCTACAGACCACCATTCTATGCTGCTTAACTACACTTTCCCCTGTCACCACTTTACAGTCTCCAATCTCCTTCAGACTGGCCCTCCTACATAGGATATAATCCACCTGTGTGCATCTTCCTCCACTCTTGTATGTTACCCTATGCTCCTCCCTCTACTTAAAATATGTATTCACTACAGCCATGTCCATCCTTTTTGCAAAATCCACAATCATCTGACCTTCTGCATTCCTTTCCTTAACACCATACCTACCCATCACTTCCTCATCCCCTCTGTTCACTTCACCAACATGCCCATTGAAGTCTGCTCCAATCACTAGTCTCTCACCCTTGGGTACACTCACCACCACTTCATCCAACTCACTCCAAAACTTTCCTTTCTCATCCATCGCACACCCAACTTGTGGAGCATATGCACTAACAACATTCATCATTACACCATCAATTTCAAGCTTCATAAACATCACTCTATCAGACACTCTCTTCACCTCCAAAACACTCTTGGCATACTGTTCCTTTAGGATAACCCCTACCCCATTTCTCCTGCCATCCACACCATGATAGAACAATTTGAACCCGCCTCCTATACACCTGGCCTTACTTCCCTTCCATCTGGTCTCTTGCATGCACAATATATCAACCTTCCTTCTCTCCATCATATCAGTTAGCTCTCTCCCTATACCAGTCATACTGCCAACATTCAAAGTTCCTACCCTCACTACTACACTCCTAATCTTCCAACTCTCTTCCTGCCTTCAGGCATGCCTTCCCCCTCCTCTTCTCCTTTGACCAATAGTAGCCCAATTTCCGCCAGCACCCTGTTGGCTAACAGTACTGGTGGCGGTCATTGTTAACCTGGGCCTCAACCGATCCGGTATGAAAATATGAAATGTTGTCCGCATAAGTCATTTGGCAGAGGTTTTACACCAGATGCCCTTCCTGACGCATCCCTCCCCATTTAAATGGGATTGGGACTGGCACAAAGAAATAATTCATGTTTAAGTAAAATAGAATTACAACATTAATAAAATCTAGATATCTATGAAAATAGTATACTATATTAAAGAATTTATTGTCTGATAATATATTGTAAACATTTTAATTGACTTACTATACATCTTTTGAAAGTTCTACTTACAACTAAGCTTGAATTAAGTGTTTTAGTTAGCTGAAATAATTTCAATATAAATGAGATGAAATACTACACTTTTGACATTTCAATGTACTGGCTATATCAAATAAGATTATATAGGACATATTCATATGTATAATGTACCTGAAACTTTGGCCTCATAAGAAGAATTGAAATCTGTTGAAGATAATTATTTGTGCATAATTCAAATCAGTATCAGAAAATGTATTATAATGTTAACAGCAGACAGTGTAGAAATCCATGGTTTAAACCAAGGTATGTATGATGTGAAATGCAAAACATGGATAAGCATCAAGAATTATTAGAGCATTGTTTTTCTTTTATGGATGTCAGTCAAAATATGAATATTTATCAGATTCACAATCAAATCATCAAAATAGGAATAAGAGTATTATGTTTTGTATAAAGCACTAATTCAACAGAAGATATGTATTAAGATTTAGATTCATTTTTAGTTCATAACAAATAGAAATACTTCTAAACATACTTCAACTTTAGCTGTGTAGATGATAGAAATGACTACTGAAAATAAAATTTAATGTGATCAAAAACTAGAGTGTGTATACATGTGATTTTTTTTCATAAATGAACCTTTGGAGGTGTTATTGATCAGGTCACAATAATTGTTTGCATTGCTGAGAGACTTCTTCAAAACTTGACTCTAGAACATGGGAACAACTCTGTCTCTGATGCATTATTGCTTTATAATAAATCCATTTTGCATGGCACTGAGGTTTGCAAAATACAACTGAAAAAAGCATAGTATACAGTTAGATTCATTACTGCAATGTGTTCTGCAAAGACATGCTTTGCTGAAACTCAAACACATGGAGCTACTTAAGACTAATAAATCTGTTAGAAAAAGTTATGATCTGGTGTATTTTGCAAACAGTGTACACAAGGTATGAACCATATTAATGCTCTGAAGACTGGATGAAAAATACAATCCTTTCTACTTTATATTCCCCTAAAGGGATATTATTTGTTTCATCCTGGTTTGGTTCCATTCCCTTACCTGAGAACTATGGTCTTCCTCTAGTTCTTCTTTAACGCTTCACTTGCATCACTCCTCATTGTATTTCTGATACCTTATATCCACGGGCTAATAGATCTGTCTTGAGTTGTCCTGATTCGTACTCCGTATCATCCAAACAAAGGCTCAGTCTCCACAGAAGTTGACCATTAATCACGTGGATACTATGTGTGGGATGCATGTGTGGAAAAGAAACCAGACCAGGGCTGAATGAATGTCAGATGGATAGAGGTGATCTGAGATGTTTACTTACATATAGTAATGATATCTCAGCTGCCTGTGAAACAATTAAGAAGAATTGAAAGATCTTAATGGATGATAATTTGAGACAGATAGTAGATAAAACCTCTAGATTCACTTTTAAGAATAAGATGATCTTGAAAAGACTTTTATGCCACAAATAAGGCTTTGGATCATAAGTGGTCACTGATAGAAGGGTAAATTTTCTTGTAAGAGGTGCAAAGCATGTCCCTATATAAACACCAGCAACTATTTTATGCACCCCATCACTGCTCAATCATATCAGCTCAAGACATATGTAGACTGTAATGCCAAGAATATTATTTATGTTGCTATTTGTGACAGCAGCTGTCAAGGGTGCTATGCTGGAAAAATGAATAGACTCTTAAAGGAAAGAATATTAAGTCAGCTCAATGATATTAGACTTGTCACACCAATGAATGCTTTATCGCAATGTATTCAAAAAAATTCTGCGCACAAATTTTCTTTTCTAGCCTTAGAAATGGTACAGACCAATGAAAGAGGTTGAAACTTGTCTAATATAACAGAAATAGTTGAAATATGTTCAATAGCCAATTTACAGGCAGAGAGATATCCTGGACTGAATGGGATGATTCCCTTAAAACCAATACTAAAGGCGAGGAAGCTTTGGAGATAACATCTGACTGGCTGACTATAAAAGGGGAAGTATTTCTAAGAGAAACAGGATCTGAAGAAGGCATAGCCGAAAGCGCTCATCCTGTTTTCAACTGCCTGTTTTATCATTTTGGTTCCAGCCTTTTGCCTATATTATGGATTGTGTTTACTGAAATAAATCCCTCTCCATGGTGATATCTCTACATATATTTTATTGCATTGTGGTATTTTGGTAGAGCAACCTTCAGCATACCAGGAGTTCTCTTTCTTTTTTCTAATTGATTTGCATTAGACTTTGGTTCACACATGGCAGAGGGACTGAATACAAAACAAAATCTGCACTTGGGTAATGACTCAAGAAGTAAGTTTGTTTTTGATGTTAATAGAACTCTACTGAATGTTTTTGCCAATCAGACTAATCCATCATTGAAACTTAATTTAAACAATGTTGCTACTAAAGAGCCAAATATGTCTCCTATTGATGAAATGTTTGATAAAGTTTTTGAAGAGGTGGAAAATGCTGTGTATAAACTGAAACATCTTCAGTGGTAGCATTTTCATCTCAAAGCTTGTTTATATCATTAGGTCATCCCAAGAGGATTGAGAGTTAAATGCATTCCCACTTACGGCAACTCCTATCCGGAGTTGCTTGCCAAGTGGCAGGAGATTAATTTGAAAACAAGCTTCTGGTGCATTAGGTTATTAATAGAGTTTTTTCATCCTATGGAAGGGCAAGCAGCTCTTTTTATAGAAACTAAGCAGGGTGAACTAGAGAAAGCGCTACTTCCTGATAGTTTTTTTTGGGTGAAAATGCTACAACATAACTTAATCTCCTATGAAGACAAATTGAAAAATATAAAAAGTAGAAAATTGGCCTGAGATTGCCATGATTTCAAGAATGACAGTCAAATGACAGCCAAAACCCCAAGAGAAAATTGCCACTAAGGAGAAACGAAAACAAGATGTGTCTACTAAAGAACATAACTATTCACAACAGTGATTGCTTGAAACAAGTGTGGCTCACTCTCTTAAATAGGACAGTGCACCTGACAGTGGAATGTTAGATGTAACTAGAATAAAAGCAGTTTTAAAACCTAATGACTGTTCTACACCCACAACTAGAGAATCTAGTCCTATGATAATTTGTATTAATTTCAAAAATGGATAAGAGAACCAAACTAATAATACTAATTCTTAGGGTAACACTGAAATGAGTACAAGCCCCAAAGATAAAGCTTTCAAGAGTCCATTTTTTTTCCAATCCCCCTGTCCAGATGAAGCAGTGCCTCATGCATAGGGCATGATCTAAAAGCAGAGGTAGGAAAAGACTGAGAATAACAGCATAAATTAATATTTAGTTGTGAATTTATCTAAATTTGAGTTGAATGAAGTACGTTTCATTGTTGAATAGAGGTCTCTCATTTATTCCTGTCCTTCAGTAGAGATTGAGTGAATTCACCTTTGACAATTAAATGCTTTGCTAGGGATATTACTTTAAAACATATCTTTGGAAATGACAATTATGATGAAGAAACTTGGGATAAATTCAAGAAGCCTACTATCTTTGTCCCTCCATTTCATCCAGCTGTGGAAATTTTCACATGTATGTGTGCAATGGAAGTAGAGAACCTACAATATGGAGACATCAAAAGAGGTTTTCATAATCTGAATATGTCAGAAATGAAGGCATTACATGAACTTTCTCAGAACAGCAATATAATTATTAAACCAGCTGATGAAGGCAGGGCTATTGTAGTGATGGAAGCCCAAGAATACTGTAGCAAAATGCTGGAAATGCTCAGTGATAGGAAAACATATCAGAAGATTCCTAAATGGAAAGTACAGAAAGCTATACAGAGAGTAAGAGATACTTTATATGATCTCTATATGTTCAGAAGTATCACAGAGGAGCTATATGATTATTTCAAAGTGGAACATCCTATGATTCCTATTATTAATGGATTGCCCAAGATACACATAAACAAGGAAGATCCACCTCTATGTCCAATTGTATCAAGGACAGGATGGCTTACCGAACCAGCCTCCATTTTTGTAGAGCACCAACTTAAAAAAGCCCTATCTAAGATGACCACTGTAACTAGGGACACTCCTCAGTTTTAGAGGCTCTACACAGCTGCACTATGACTTTGATCAATAAGAAAGATCTTGTGATGGTGATTATGGATGTTAAAGAGCTCATTTACAGTGATCCCTAATTAATATGGGCTAAATTCCATTTGTAAACATCTGAAAAAGTACAAGGTTTTTGAAAGATCAGCTATTCTACTAATCTATTCACTATTAAAATTGATTCTAGAAAGCAACATTTTTGTATATGGAGCTGAGTATGACTGGCAAAAATGAGGGGTGGAGATGGACACCTCATGTGCCAACGGCTATTCCAATCGAGTTATGGCATACTGGGAGGAAGAATATGTTTTTAATAAAAGGAATACATGGAGACAGAACGTAATTTTCTATGGAAGATTTGATGATGATGTATTCCTTCTATGGGGAGGTGATGAGAATGAGCTTTCAAGGTTTGTGGAGTACCTGGGCAGTACAAAGTCATTCCTGGAGTTTGATGTACATAACTCAACTAAATAGATAGATTTCTTGGATGTTACTATTTTATTGGTTGAAGAAGGCAAGTTTGATACATGCATGAATAGTAAAGAATGCTGGAGAAATCATCTCTTACATAGGGGAAGTATGCATCCTGTACATATTTATCAACATGTGATTAATGGTCAACTTCTGCGAATGTCGAGGCTTTGTACGAATGACACTGTATATGCATTTGAATCAGGACAACTCAAGACAGATCTTAACCCGTGGATATAAGGAATCTGAAATATAATGGGGAGTGATGCAAGTGAAGAGTCAAGGAAGAACCAGAGGAAGACCATATATCTCAGATAAGAGAACAGAAGCCAGAACAGAATTGAATGAATATGAGATGGATACAGGTGGTCTGAGATGCTTACTTAGATATAGTAATGATATCTCAGCTGTTTGTGAAATAATTAAGAAGAATTGGAAGATCTTAACAATGAATGATAATTTAAGACAGATAGCAGGTGAAACCCTTAGGTTTACTTTTAAGAATTAGATGTACTTGAAAAGACTTCTATTTCACAAAGAAGGCTTTGGATCACAAATGTCACTGATAGAAAGGGTACATTTCCTTGTAAGAGGTGCAAATTATGTCCCTATATAAACACCAGCAACTAATTTATGCAACCCCATCACTGGTCATTCGTATCAGTTCAAGACATATGTAGACTGTAATACCAAGAATATTATTTATGTTGCTATTTGTGACAGTTGTCAAGGGTTCTACATTGGAAAAATGAATAGACCTTTAAAGGAAAGGATATTACATCACCTCAGTGATATTAGACTTACCACGCCAACAAATACTTTATCACAACATATTCAGAAAAGTTCTGTGCACAAATTTTCTTTTCTAGCCTTAGAAATGGTACAGACCAATGAAAGAGGTGGAGACTTGTGAAATAAACCAGAAATAATTGAGACACATTTGATAGCCGATTTACAGGCAGATAGATATCCTGGACTGAATGGGATGATTCCCTGAAAACCAATACTAAAGGGGAGCAACCTTTGGAGATCATGTCTGATTGGCTGGCAATAAAAGAAGAAGTATTTTTAAGAGAAACAGGATCTGAAGAAAGCATAACCAAAAGTGCTCATCCTGTTATAACTGCCTGTTTTATCATTTTGGGTTTAGCCCTTTGCCTATATTGTGGATTGTGTTTACAGAAATAAATCTCTCTCTGTGATGGTATCTCTACATATATTTTATTGCATCTTTCAGAATATAATAAATTATTCCCTTGAATAATTTGACAGGAAATTTTCTACGTAAAAACTCCAAACTTTAGAGTATAATAGGAAAATATAGACTACAAAAAATATAGTAATGTTGTAATTTTTCCTGTCAGAAATTGTAAGATACTGCAAAACTCTGAAAAGAGCTGTTAACTCTGTGCCATCTTGGCTCCACCCCATGTGTATTTTTTTCTTTAAATGACTGTTCCTTTAGAATGACAAGGGCTCATGACATATAACAAGTTAAGTAGAGTCATGCAATCCCCGATATGTTTTCGTAATTGATGTATTCACATGTACATGTTTTGTCTTATACCTGCAATTGATTAAAGATTAGCTGACTAGCTGCTGATTTTGTGAGTATTACGATGTTCATTTAGAAAGGAAATAGGATCTGGTTATGTAATGGGTTTTGGTGAAGCCATGGTTACATCTATAAATAAGATTACTCAATTAAAGCTCAGGGATCTACTGATAATAAAAAATATATATATCCAGTTAAACATTGTGTAGCAAAGGGAGTGCATTGATTACACTCCAAAATTGAGAAAAGAAAAAGAAAACAAGTTTGTTCCTCATTTTTTCATCAGACATATATATAATCAGAATTGTTATGTTTTGGTTTCACATTGAAGGACACACATCATCCACCACAGAACAGCACTTGTCATTGCCCCTGCCCCCCACAGAAAAAAGACAGACTAAAGTGCTTAACAGCGTTTTGATTATCAGGGCTACATTTAACTTTTCCTTGCTACTTGTGGGGCAACACTAAGCATTTTTATGGCTTTCTATGACATGAAATATTTTACCCATAAAACACTGTGAGTCTATACTTTTTTCTGTCAGTAACTAGTACTACATCAGAACAACTGAAGATCCATGTACTAAAAATAGTTATGATTGGTTTTCTCTCAAAACCATCTTTTTGGGTGTCTCAACTTAGATGGCAAAATTCACTTTTCAACTGTTGTTCCAGTCTCATATTTTTTGCCTTATTTGTGGTTTTCCTGGCAAATAATTGTAGACTCTATCTAGATAATATCAGATATGCTTATTTCAGACTATAACCTCTCAGAACACAGATGTAAAGAAAATTCTATTATTCTGGCAACTTTCTATGTATATGAGTCCTTAATTTTTGCTTTACCCTTGATTGTTCCACTAAACATTTGAGAGCTATGGTTACTGGAAAAATTAAATTAAAAACTATATTACTGAAACTAAGTTCCTGTGATAACTTAGCTGCACTATTGCTTTTGGTGTAGCATGTAGGCTACAGTATGGAGCAAAATGGGTATATATCTCACACTGAGTTAAACCTGCTTTGATTCTCATTTACTAATAGGGATGGGCTTCCAGCTGACAAAGCAACCACATGGCAATAGACTTATGACTGAATAGAAGGAAGCTGTTGTGGGTACCCATGGTGATGGGAGTAGCTTTCCCCACTACCTCATCTTCTACCACTGACTTTTCAGTCTAAACATATTTAAATCAAAATGATTGTGATGCCCGTGCACTTGCCTAGCAATCAAGAAGCCTCAATCTTCACCACTAACACCAGTGACAGGCATACACATAGGGGAGGATAACAAATACCCACACAGTAAAGTGCAATTTCCCTTAAGAGCACACACAGATCACAATCAGTCTGGGGCTGGTTCCTCCCTTTTTCTCCAAATCCCCAAAAAGACTCCCCACGGGCACAGCTATAGGGTCCAGATCTCAGCCTAGTGGGTAAGCTAAAACCTTCAGCACCCTGTCTGTCCAACCAGTGCTTCGTGTCCCTGCCCAAGTAGCTCACACACACACACACACACACACACACACACACACACACACACACTTGGGGATATGAGTTATATGCAAAAACACAGACACTCGTGTGGAAGGCTGGCACAGATTCTCCAGCTGTGCCCCCTTTCTGCCCAGTCTAAAAGGTAGTACCAGTTGTCACCACCCACTAATATACTCTACTAAAAAGGCCCTTAACAATGAGTGTCCAGTTATTACTGTGCAATATTATTAGCCAAATGGTAAGTGCAACTGAACAGTCAAGGCTTATTTGGAGTGACTTGGACCGTATCACTGTACACATGCAATGTACTCTAGAGTTTAAATTATCTATACACAAAGCAGCCACAGTTGAAAGGTTTAAAAATATTTAATAATAAATAATAAAAACACAACTCAATACTTCTTACTACACAGTGCTAGTCAAGAGTTCAGAGATCACAGAGAAATACTTAAAATAATACAGTAGAAAAGTTCTGACATCAATACATAAAAACAAATCTAATCTTCCTAGTTCCTAGCTATATCTAAGAAAAACTACAGTTCTAAAATAAACTTACATATAGAGCAAAGCAGTGCTGGTGATGCTGGATGTTCTGAAGACAAAATGCTAAATGCTCTCTGATTCTCTCTCTTTAAATTGATAACACAGTGCTGCTTCACATTACTTCATTTTTAACAATTTTCTGTTTTCCCAGGCTAACAGAAACCCAGAGGTTAATAGCCCTTTTGATCTTGCAGCTGGTCAGGAAGCCAGAGTAACAAAAGAAATTATACATGTAAATTCTAGCCATTAACTCTGACCTCAAAACAATAGGAAGAATTCCTTCATTTAGACATCTCGGCTCCAAGTTTTGACATCAAATAATTACACAATGCTTGACTGTTACAGCAGGGTGCACTGCTGTTACATTTTTGCATTTCCACATTTAACAGCATTTTCTTCCATTTAAGAGAATGTGCCTGTGGCTTATATTAATATTTACAAATGACAGAATTATCTACAAAATTCTATCTGGCTAGGCTGGCAGCCTTCACCTAGCTTCACATATCTTCTACCCTGGAGAACTCAAGCTAGTTTTTCAAGTGACCCTTGAGAAACTTTGCTTGAGAGGGTTAGTTCTATCTCAGTGTACCTTACCCCATTCCCTGTCTTGAGAGCCTATTTGTGTTGGCATTGCTAATCCCACTGTGGTACTGCACTGACATATCATATGCTTGCAACCCTAGGTTCCATCTTAGCAACTTGACATTTTGCTGGCTGGCTCTGTTTAACCATGTTAGGGGATTGTGATCTGTCACTATAGTGAATTTTCTTCCATACAGATAAGGCTGAAGTTTCTGCAGTGGCCACACTATAGCTAGACATTCATTTTCTGCACCTGCATAGCATTCTTCCCTGGGTTGTAGCCTATGACTGAGATAAACCACTAGGTGCTCTTATCCCTCTGAAGAAATCTGGCTAAGGACAGCCCCCACCCCATGGTTTCAAGCATCTATCTGCACAGCAAATTCTTTGCTGTAATCTGGACTGGCTAACACAGGGGGTCATCCCAAAGCTTCTTTAAGCTTCTGGAATGCCTGCTCACATGCTGTGGTCCACACTACCTTATCTGGCCTGTTCTTCCTTGTCAGATCTGTGAGGGGAGCAGCTATGGTACTATAACTGGAGACAAACTTTCTGTAGTATCCTGCTGTCCCTAAGAATGCCCTCACCTCCTTTTTGGTAACAGGTGCAGGCCATGCTTCAATGGCTTCCATTTTGGCAGGTTTTGGACTGATATGACCACTCCACACTCTATGTCCCAGGTAGGAGGCCTCTGCCATACCCACCTGACATTTGCTGGGCTTAATGGTCAACCCTGCCCTCTGTAGTCTGCCCAGCACCTCTCTGACATGTTGAAGGTGCTCTTGCCAGGAATGGCTGTAGATAGCAATATCATCTAGGTAAGCAAGGGCAAACCCTCCTGCTCCTGCTAGGATATGATCTACCAGCCTCTGGAAAGTCACTGGGGCATTTTTCATCCCAAAGGGCATCTTTGTGAACTCATACAAGCCAAAAGGAGTTACAAAGGCTGACCTCTCTCTAGCACTGGGAGTCAATGGCACCTGCCAGTAACCCTTGGTAAGATCAATGGTTGTAAGATACTTAGCCCCACCCAGCTGCTCTAGGGTGACTATTTAATTTCCTGTAGTCCACATGGAACCTGGTGCTGCTATCCTTCTTTGGCACCAGCACCACTGCAGAGGCCCAGGGACTGTTGGACTCTTGAATTACCCTTAGTTCCAACATCTCTTGTATCTCCTCTCACATAGTCTGTTTGACTCTCTCTGGCAGCCTATAAGGGGCCTGCCTAATAGGCCTTTGGGGTCCTGTATCCATGTGGTGCTGCACCAGGTGGGTGCACCCTGGTTTCCCAGTGAACATGTCCCCAAACCCCTGTAACACTGCTCAGATTTCTCGAACCTGGGAAGGAGATAGCTGCTGGGACATTGCCACCCCTTCCACTGAGGTGTCAGTCTGAGCCTCACTAAAGAGATCAGTCACCAGATCTCCTTCAGACTCCTCCTGCAAGCCACTGCAAATACTCAGCACAAGGACCTCTCTATCATAGTAAGGTTTCATCATGTTAACATGGTACACTTTGTGCCCCTACTTCTTGCCTCCTGCCTAGCATTTCTACCATGTAGTTAATATTACTTACCTTTCTTACCACCTTGTAGGATCCCTCCCAAGCTGCTTGCAGCTTGTTGTGTCTGACAGGAATGAGAACCATTACCTGCTGCTCTACAGCACACTCTCTAGCTTGAGCATTCCTGTCATACCATACCTTTTTCTGTTGTTGGGCTTCTGCCAGGTTTTCCTGGGCCAAACCCATGAGTTCCCCGATCCTTGTCCTGAGGTTTAGGACATATACCACAACAGACTCCTTGTGAGATTCACACTCACCATCCCACTCATCACAAATTAAATCTAGAGGTCCCCTCACCCTATGCCCATACAGCAACACAAAGGGTGAAAAAACTGTGAATTCCTGGGGAACCTCTCTGTAAGCAAACAACAGATGTGGCAAATATTTGTACCACTCCCTCTCGAACTGGTCTGCAAATGCCCGTAGCATGGGCTAGATTGTAGAGTTTAACATCTCGATCAGACCATTAGTCTGGGGATGGTAGGAGGTCGTCTTTAGGTGGTTCACCCCACAGTACTTCCACAGACAAGTCAGAAGGTCTGACATGAAATTGGCACCTCTGTCAGTCAATATTTATTTTGGAAAACCTACCCTGCTGAAAATCTCTAACAAAGCATTTGCCACATTTTCTGCCTCAATAGAGGACAAAGCCGCTGCCTCAGGGTATATTGTAGCATAATCTACTACTAAAAAAAAAAAAAAAAAACGAAATGAATGGCAGGAACAGAAAATAAAAAAAAAAAAATCCAAAAAACGAAAAGCGATAAAATCCATGGTGTAAGCGGCTTTCGGGTAACACAACCTACTCCAAAAGAAACAAAAAAAAGAAACCAATCAACATTCAAAACCTTACCCGCACCATTCAACATTTTACAAGGGTTTTTTTTTTTTTTAAACCTGGATGTTAAAATGACAAACATGTGATGATCTGTTGTGTCTTGTGTTTGTGTTAAGTAGTTTGATATCTTTGTGTTAATACTTTCTGTTTTACCTAATATTGTAAACACCTAATAGAAATTGGATTATCCTCTAAGTGATTATCCTCTAAGTGTGTGTCCTTGTTCTAATGGAACTTCCATGTTTATGATATAGTTTTCTTGAGGTCTTTATTTATTTATCATCCCTACATAAAATACAGATTGTGAGAACACATAGCTATATAACACATTACATTGTGAACACTCAGCTAGGTATAACACATAAATATTGTCCATTCAGTGGGTGTACAAAGTGGTGTTTATTGATGCTGTTACAAAGCCTTAAAAAAAAAGTCTACTATTGATGCTGTTACAAAACCAAGGTCAAACCATGGACAGCCCAACAAATCATGTAACCTGGCATCACTCCTCAATATATTCCAGTTTTACCTACTATATTCTTTATATCGTTAATATTGCTACTATATGTAAAAGTAAACTATTTATCATTGATCTCTCCTATGCTTATGGCATCATCGTTGGTTCTACTTTGTCTCAGCAGGGGCTTAAGCTTACTTTTACTTCTTTTTCTTTGAGCTGGAATTCCACTTCATATTAACCATTTCATAGCATAGCCTCTCTATTAAGCATGTTTCAACCCCTCTATCTCTCTCTCTCTCTTCATCTTCCAGAAGCGCTAACCTAGATGTTCTACATACCTGGCCCTGTAATATTGGGAAAAACATGAACCTAGAATTGCATGCTATAAAAACACATAATTGATTCCTCAGCAATCTTTCTGAATAAACTAGAAGAAAAAAATCTAGCTGAATACGTTCTATCCTTACATCTAGAAAATCTATCTTTACTTTATGTAATGTGTTAAAAATAGAATGAAAACGTGGTGGAAAGAATACTCTAAAACTATAAAGCATATCTATATTTTGAATCCTGCTAAAGAAATTCAAAAACATCGATGGGTCTAAAGGGTGGAGTCACTGATCGATGTGTATCTTCGTTGGTTGTGCCTTGAATATAGTTTGCCTTTCATCAAGAACCTGAGTAACCTGAGTAAAATCATCATTTCAATCATTTCAAAGTTAAGCTCTTTATGTACCCCTCAATTTTTCTTTATATTGTATGGTAGGATATTTATATATATATAAAGTAATTGTCAGACAACAAAGCTGCTTGCAGTTTGAAATTATACTCCCTATCCTTACGCACCTCCTTTATCTGCCTTTTTTTTAACTATATCCTATTTGTTAGATAGTGACCTGAAACTCTACGGCTGCCTGTTGTTCCCAGTAAGGTTAAAAAACTTGTTGAATTTTTCCTTTTAAAAGTAGTTCATCTCACAGCTATTTATAAACAGGTTCATCGCTGTGGCAGCTGGGGTGGGTGGCGGTAAGGTTTTTCAACGTTTTTCAACTTTTTGCAGCAGCTTAAGTTATTAATTATTTGTATCATTGTAACATCATTGCGCTAACCCTACAAAAACACAAAACAACCCCCATAATTAAATTAAATTAGACAAAAGCAGCCAGCAAAACGCAAAACAAAAAACCAAAATTTATTGAAGACAAATTGTTTCATCCTAGTTTATAGTATATTAACCAATATTATGTACCATACCAATAAAAGTCAATAAGGTTTCTCCAGGACCTCTTCGGACCTCCTTCCTCAATGACCTCTCTCCACGCCCCTCAGCTCCTCAAGCTCCTTTTCTCAAAGTAGCCTCTCGAAAAAAATTTTGCCGCCTTACCTTGTTTTTCTAAATTCATCCCATAAAAATTCAGTTGAAGTGTTTGTTGCTAGCACCGTGGAAACAAGTTCATCAACTGACAGCATCAACAACTCAAGTAACAAATTGCCTTATAACCGGTTTTATTAATATGTGAACTATCCCTTAATGAAATTTCTGCTTTAGATGGCTCCTTATGTTCCCTCCCATATTTCCTGCATACTGTGTCTAACAAGCTTTTAGGGCACTTGCGTGAGAGAGCTGTGGACAACCTGTTTCGGCCAGACAAGATATTGCCTGTGAGAAATCCTCAAGAGAATCAATTAAGCTTACTTTTTTTGTGACTCCGTAGCTGACCGTTGCTATCCATAGTGTCATCTGGTATAAATTAAAAGTAGTAAGATGGATGCTTCTCTTAAAATTAAAATCCAGTTTATTTTTTTTTACTAGTACCTTCCTTTTTGCAGCCCCCATCTCTCTCCAAAAAAAAACTTGTTGATCAAGTCCATGTGCTAGTTTCAATGTTCAGTACTTGCCATTGTGCTAATAACTCTAACTATGCGATCACCCTCTCACTTTCAGGTTGGCATCACATACCATTTCATTGTATGATTCCATACTGACATACTGCTGACAAACCTCAAAGTGGAAGGTCTGCCATTTCAGTCTCTGTAACCTTCCTCAAATCACTCAAATCACGTAATCCTTATCCATGGTAACTTATCCGTTGCAAACCTCACTTTCTGTTCTCTCAAGTTCTGTTCCAAGATCAAAAAAAGGATTCTTTCAAGCAAAGGGCATATGCTAGCTTTTCTTAATGAGCCGGAACAGCTCTTTCTTGTTCTTGTTGGTTCTTTTGGTGTTCAAAACACCTTGCAGTTCTCTCCATAGCCTGCCTGGGCACAATAGAACACAAACTTGCACCAGTCAATAAAAAGAAAGTTCAAAAAGTCAGTCAAAAGAAAGCCAAAGAAAAACAAAATATAAAAAACAAAAAGCAAAACAAAAATGAATGGCAAGACACTGCTATGGAAAAATCTTCTTCTTTAATAAAACGATAAATCCAAAAACTGGCTTTGGGGCGCAACAACCCTTCATCAGACAATTAAAACAAAAGAAACTCCAAAATTTAAATCTTAAAACGACAATCAATCAATATTACAACATTTTATTTTTTACCTTTTTTTTGTAGCAAGGGTTTACAGAGCATAACATGTAATGATCTGCCTATGTGAATGTAATGATCCACTTTAATTTGTTCCAGTGTTGTTGCTGTTTTCCCTCTAATACCTAATTTCACTTTCACATTACCTAAGCCATAAACAGAATGTTATGTATTATGTGTTGGATTATCCTCTATGTCTCTAAGCATTACATGTTGGGTGTTCCTCCTTCCTTGTAGATATTGTTGTATTCTGTTGTTATTCTCTAACCATCTACTACTACTAGGATATATTTTATCCCTGTGGATATTCCAACAATATCCATAGCTACCATCCAAAATGGCTCCTCAATCACAGGCAAAGGCATCAAAGGAGCTCTCACCTTGTCTCCTGCCTTGCCTACCTTTTGCACTGCTCACAGGTCCTGCAGTACCCTGTTAAATCTCTGGAAATTCCAGGCCAATAGACGTTCTGCATAATATGTCTATTTGTACACTTTATGCCCATATATCCTGCAAAGGGAATATCATGGGCTATGGCTAGAAGCGCCAGATGGTAGGCTCTAGGCACTACCAACTGTTGCACCCTCTCACCTTCTAGCGCTCCCTCAGGGGTCTACTCTCTATACAATAACTCTTAGTCCCAGTATACATATTCCCCCTTCCCTTGAGAATCAGGTGCCTCACTAATTACCTGCCTCAGGCCTTGCAATGTAGGGTCTGAGAGCTGAGCCTGTCTCAGCTCTCTCTCTTTGTAACCCTTCCTACCTCCCCTTTCACAGGAAGTCTGGCATCCTCTGACAGTGGTGCCTCACTGTCAGCTTGGGTACTACTTCTCACCTCTACCTTTGAAGTCACTCTGTCCAAGGGAACATCAGTACCCACAAGCAGCTGTGGCTCATCTTCTATCTCACTGCTATAGGGTAGCTCCCTCCCTGAAGTAACCACTTCACCAGTCCTGGCTGCAAGTATGCAGTCTGTCTGGGTCTCCCCCAGGCTACCAGACACACATGCTTGTCTCCAAACCTGACTACATGTAACTGCATAAACACATGGTACTGCCTCATCAAAATCCTTCCCTATCATGACATCTGCATGATGGTAGTTTGGTACCCCTGTTGTCTCAAGACAACCTACTATTGGCATTCTGTCTTTCCCACTTACTGGCTCTCTCACCTTTTGTTCCCCATCTTGCCTCCATGGACATCTGTATGCCACATGGCCCCACTAGTTGCATTCAAAACATTTAACCCTAGGTCCTGGACATGCACCTGGGCTAGTGTCTTCCCCTGCTACTGGAAGATTCTGCTGGGACAGTCTGGGCTGCCCACTGTGGGTTCCTTTAGACCCATGAGCAGTACTGGGAGTTCCATTCCTGTGCAGGGATGCCCTGCTTGCTAGGTATAGGTTTCCCTTCTTCCCCAACTCCTCTGAATTAACACATTGTCTATCAGCTAATCAGATCCTCATGTCCTCAGGCAAAGTGCTATGGGCTTGTTCCCTCACCAAAAGGTCTGCCAGCCCTTCAGAAGTGGTAACCTGACATCCACTCACCCTCCTATGAAAATAAGTGCTCAGTTCAGCAGCATATTCTCACACACTTTCATCTGCTCATGAATCTTTTCTCTATACATTTCAGGTGTTAGCTTAAAAAATGTAAAAATCAGTTCTTAATAGCAGTATAATCAAAACATTCATGATCAGCAAGTTTAGACAACACAGTTACAGCTTTACAATAGAGTAAGGGGGTCAGGAACTGTAACCAGAGCCCTTGGTCAGCATCATACTGTTTACATACCCTCTCAAACATATGAATGAAAGTATCAAATTTATCCACCTCTGTAAACTGTGGAAGAAATTTACTGACATTTTGTACTTCTGGGTTCCAGTTACTCCCTACTCCATTACCTCCATGACTCTAGTGAAGAGTCAGCATCTCCTTTTCATGCTGCCTCTGTCTCTCTTTTTCCACAACTTCTATTTCCAAATGCCTGGCCTCCAACTCAAGTCTCTTTAGCTCCAGATGGATCTTTAAGTCCTCTGCACAAAGGTTGAGCTGTCCATTCCCTGAGTGTTGTACATCTCTATGGCCAGTCTGAGCATCCTCCTGGTTGCTGT